>NW_027526203.1:435694435-436004448 GCF_048455015.1 Haemaphysalis longicornis | reverse complement strand
TATGAAACAGTTGCCGGTGCTAATCTTGGGATTTCGGCATGCGACCTCTCTGCGACCTTACTGCCCTTACCAACAAACAGCTATTCAACAATCGCTACGACCAACGTACGGCGGTACCCTTTTTTATTTGGTGCAGTAATTACCGATACAGGCCAAATTAATCTTTTTTTTTTCATCACTGTATCGTTTTAATGTGTGTGGGAATTTCTTATTTATTTTCAGTGCGAAGTGAAACATGACACGAAGACAAATATAGAATGAGAGTGTGATACGTGGTTGATGACCTCTTTCTCATATTCTGCGTTGTGCTATGTTCCATGTTGTAAGTTATTGTCTAAAAATGCTCACATTGATACAGAAACGAATCGCAATGAATATTGTTCACTGAAAAAGTCGGTATTCGCTCATTCGGAAATGGACCACAGTCGGCTTCTGAGGTTTTCTAAACTGAGCCCATGTCATTATAGTTTAGTTTGCATAAGCATGGCTCCTTGTGTGAGCTGCTTCATTTTCTGATATATTGCCCATTGTTTATAGATAACCCACACATCATGAGTTCTCTTGCCATTTCGCGTCGCATGTTGTGTATTATGTATGCTTGTATAAACATTTCAAGACCCACGTACGCTTTCAGTAGCTGTGAATTGACATTTGCACATTTGTATCTAGAAGCAAGGTACGCATGTTTAATCCTAGCCCTGTATTTTCTGATATAATAGCAATAATAGAGTAATAATAAAATACATTACTGTTAGTAATGATGGTATTAAGAACAATAACATCGATAATAGTAGTGATATTATTATGAATAATCGTGTGGTGTCTGTGAGGGGGGGGGGGGGGTCAAATTTTCTGGGCCCCGGGTGTAAGTTTAGCCAGCAACGCCACTGCCCTTACCATGTCACTGATGAGATTGTTTTCTTGTCTTGTTGCGAGCTCATTCGCTTGATTGTAGCTCCCATTTCAAGCATTCGAAGATTTGGGGGAAGTTTATGTCACCGGTATTTTTACATGGATCACTTGCGGGGATCGTCTGAGTGGCTCGGCAACTGCATGTTCCAGTCATAATAATAATCATCATCATCAGCATGCTCAGGTCCACCGCAGAACGAAGGCCTCTCCCATTGACCTCCAACCACTCTTGTCCTGCTCTGCTCGAGTCCACAGTTTACCCCCGAATTTCTCTATTTCATCCCTCCATCGGGTTAATGGCCTCTCCCTTCTTCTAGACCCATCTCTGGGTATCTACTCTGTTACCCTAATTGTACAACGGTTGTCGGTTCGTCTCACTACATGGCCAGCCCAAGTCCATTTCTTTTCCTTTATTTTAACTATGATATCTTCTACTTTAGTTTGTTCTCTGATCCAGGTAGCTCGTTTCCTGTCCCGGAGTGTTATTCCTAACATCATTCGTTCCATGGTCCGTTGAGCCAACCAAAGTTTGCTTTCTTGTTGCTTAGTGAGGCGCCAAGTTTCAGCTCTGTGTGTCATCCCCGGAAGTATGCACTGGTTGCAGATTTTTCTTTCGAGCGACAGACGTAGCTTACGTTTCATTATTTGGGAGTGCTTGCCGAGTGCTCCCCAACCCATACCTATTCTGCGTCGGGTTTCTCTCTCATGGTTGGGGTCAGCGCTAACCATCTGTCCGAGGTAGTTATATTCTTTTTCTTCTTCTAACGTTTCGTTCCCTAAGCTGAAAGGGACGTTTTTGACACGCTTATTCCTCATTACTTTAGATTTATTCATATTTATTTTTAGTCCCACGGCCATGCTTTCTGATTGTAGTTCCTCAAGCATTGTTTGCATGTGTCCTGCATTCTCACTCAGCAAGAGTATGTCGTCCGCACACCTAGAATGGCTCAAGTATTCTACGTTTATCCTTAATCCTATGTTTTCCGTGCACTGGAAAATGTTAGGAAAACATTTTCCAGTGCACGGGTAATTTGCAGAGTTACCTTTTAGTGCAGAGGTGGTATTTAAGATATAGCTAATTCCGTCACATGGAACCATCGGATGTCCGAAGAGCACGGCCAATATCAATGAATTCTGCCGATAGCCATGTACGTTTCACCAAAAGGATCGTATACTCTTGTTTTTTTCTTGTCGAGTCAATACACGTCTGGAGCTTCAATCTTTGATTGGGATCTGAATAGTGGCTAATCAACTTTCTTGCGCATCTCTACACGTGTGCCCACCACAATTAGCACGCGTGGTTGGACGCACACTGTTCCCCCATATAAACAAAAGCTTGATGATTGCAGCAACGTGGAGGCATTTAATGCTCCTCCTTAAGGCACGCGTCTCACCCTCTTCCCGAACGGTGGCTGAACAACCTCGTTTTGATCGAGGCGCTCTCGGGAATGCCTTCACGCACCTTCCCCTTGGCATATTTAGGCATTTTGTTTGGCCGTACTTAGCTTTGGATTATCTGTTGCATGCAGTGAGAAGCAGAGTATGCGATTTTTATTTCGGGAAGTTCACACGGGGGGACTCGTACCGTCGGCCATAACCAAGGCAAATAGCGTGCCCGCACTTCGCTCACTTCTCTCTTTTCTTTCGATACGGGAACGATGTGCGAATGCAAACATCTTGGGAAGGCGTGAGCGCCAGCGGGCAGCTGAATTAGCGGCCGCTCGGGTGCAGAAGCCGCTTCGGCACTCGCACCGTAGCACACGCCCAGTGGAAGGAGCTAGAGGCTGCCCCCAACCGGCAGATGTGTGATGGCGCGGCCTTGCAGGCGTCAGTAATTGTATCCTCGCTCGGCGAGCGCACGGGACAAGAAGCGGCCGATCTCCGATAGCCAAATGCGACCGCAGGTCAAACGCGCCGTAATTGGGACTCGTGCATCAGCTGTCCCAGATTCACTGCGGGCGATGGGGCGCATCTCTCGCCGGCCGACCCCACCAGCGGCTTGACCCAGTAGATCTGAGCGCCAGCCGTCGCCAGCAGTGGACGTGCCAAACACTCCGTGTATAGTATGTGCATACACGCGGACGAAGCCTGGCGAACGGCATTGCTCACACACTTTCTTGCGGCCCGAGCCAAACGACAGCTGATTCGAGCTCACGGGCGCCGACTTCGATCCTGATGGCACGCGCCTGTAATTTTAGCCTCGTTACGAGGACTGCCGGGTCGTGCACAGGCGCAGCAGTACGTCGTCGTGCGCTGCTACCGCTGAATAAAATACGGCCCGTCTTATTATTTACCGAAGGGGAAAATGCGTTCAGCCGGTCCTGCAGCAGACTACCACGGTTTGACCTCGTATACGCAGACAGAAGAAGTCGGCAGGAGATGGACGGAAGGTGGAGAGCTGTGGAAGCGGACTGATTCACTCGGCCCGCAGAACTGCCGTTGCCAATAAATAACTGAGTGCGCTCATCTAAACTTTTATTTTCAACATATTAGGTAAGCTTGAAAAAAATTTTAGCGGCTCATTATATCATCAAACATAGATTCCTTGGCAGAAAAGGGTTTTCCATGCGTACCGTATAGAGACTCGGAGGGCACCAGAACATGGAATAGTAGTCACAGGCATCACAATAATTGGCTCACATAGCTTTCAAGGTTTACAAAGGTCGGCAATACATGTGACGTATGAAACAGGAGACTTGTATGAAATTAAAATGAGTTTTCAGGGTGGTTGTACACGAGAAAAACAAATGACTGTTTGCTGTAGAAGGATGTTACTATGGCCAGTGGGGAAAATAAGGGGGAAGCGATTGATGGTTAAGGATATTCACCATTTATATTTATCGAAAGACCGCCGCCCAGCAGCACGCTGCAGTCGTACTATGTGATGCCGGAAGGCTTTTTCTCGGCACAAATGCCATCGAGCTCTCTTCATGACCACAGGAGGTGGCAGATTGTTGGGGGAATCAGTGGTAACGCTCGCAACGAAATCGGCGGACTCGTTGAACATTGGTGATTTTGTGCTGACGGTACGTGTTCCCAGTGGACTAAGATTTCTTCGGGGCATAACCCGCGGAAGCGTTGACAGGGATGGCTCGTGCAGCTCATCGAATGTTACGGCCGCAAAACCTCAGATCGACCTTTTCAAAGCTACAACACGGAGTATCTGGTGTTGTAACTCTGGAACGGCCAATATGAGTTGTTTCTTGCTTTGCTGTGTAAATAGGACGCACCCAACTTCCCTCCCAGTTGCCCCTGATGTCGTATTTGTACACCTGCCACCATCTCACCTGGACTTGCCCTACTTATTTATCGTATCGCAATTTCGCCCCACCGTGTAACGACCGCGGAAAGCATTCTCACATAGACCCTCATCAGCTGGATCCAGACACATTTCATAAAATAGTCCGTCATTCGCTTAAAAGCGGCCTGGCTCGAGCACTGTGAATGCTGAGCTTTATTACGGATTAGCTGTGATGTGTTTCGGTTTCGTGCCCCCAATTCTCCCATTCGCGCGCAGCGCGAGCGACCGTTGCACAGCTGCGCGAAGCGAGCACCCACATCTGCCGCGAAGAAACCATGTCCGGACAGGATTCTCTCAATGGCGCCACGCAGTCGCCTTCTCAGACGACGGCGCGGTCGAAAGGTCCTTCTGCGCATGCGGGCCGGCAAGCATCTCGAAGGCTTTCCGCGCTGTTCAGACGCAGTGGGAGTTGCGCATTTTCAATTGACTGCCGTTTGAGTTCTCTCGTGCCGTCTGCAAAGCTTCGACGTTTGGATTTGCGCCTATAAAGACGGCGAGATGGACTGCAACGAGGCAGTGCATTTCGGCAAGAGCTGACGAACTATTACTTTGCCGGTTTGAGTTCTCACGTTGTCGCTCCCCGGTGTAACTGTAACGTCATTACGTAATTCACCTTGAAATGAATTTGTTTTAAGTCTGCCCTCGGGCTCCTCATCATCCCAACTGAGGCAACAGTCACGTTACATCGGCGCGGGCCGTCATCGTGGGCCCAGTTACACCAGTCTACGCTGCGTAACTCAGTACACCCCCCAAAACGTTAAAAATCCTTCACAGTTCCTATGAAGAACCGTCTTTGAAGCTCACACTTTCTTGCTTGTATTTATCCTTATCCCCGCCCCCTCCCTAATCATCAATTCCCCCAACTCGAATTCCCCAGGGGCCAGGCGGTGAGAGGAGCATATGGATTCCAGTGAAGAGGAAACCACCTCTGTCCAGTGTGGAGCACGCACTGAGGGCCACTCGAGTAGAGTTTATTCTCTCTCTATCTCTTTCTGGATGAAAAGTAATGCTACTTCTCAAACGCTACACACGGGCAGACTGGATTCCTCGTTGAGCCCTCGTTGATGGTTTAAAAGAACAAATGCGGAAGTCTGCAGTTACGATACCTGAGGGTGACTTTGCAGCGTCATTAACTATAAATAAATGAGCTAAGGAGGGGCTAGTACCGCCTTAAACGTGAGTGCGGGTTCCTGCGTCCAACTTGTGGGATTCTACATTTCACACACTAGTGATTTCCCACCCCGCAGCTGTCCGCACTCAGCAAACATGCCTTGCGAGCGCCGGCTGCGGACGGGTCCGTTGTTTGCGGAGACAGACAAAGGCAGGAGGCGGCGAGGGCAAAACATCAATGGCAGCATTTATTGCAAAGTGCAAATCAAATACACTGCATACAGACTAATCGTAGGCCATAACGGTAACATTGGGATGCGAGGCATTAAACAACGCTAGAGATCGAGATGGTTCGACTCACCGATGGCATACCGGAGCAGCGGAGCGCTGCGGAGTGCGAACGCGGTTGCGGTCTCCCAGCTCGTCCGGACGCGTCCCATTGTGGCGCGTTCCCCAGGTCAGGACAAGCGCGCCGAAACGTCCGCGCGCTACCGGATCCACAAGACAAGAGCCCGTCCCCTCGTCATGCTACATCCCACCAGACTTCGCCTTACGGTGGCGCTAGTATCGAGGAAGAACTGGTTCTCGGGTAAGGCAGAGGGGAAAAGGGTCAACGCTTCCACCAGGGCGAAAACAAACCGTCCGGTTACTGGCGCCCTCCCGTATGGTTCCCGTCGAGTGAGCGAGGCGCATGTGCACGCCGGACGCGACGGGAAGCTAGCCAGAAAAGGGGTTCGCGTGAAAGTCGCGATCCCCACATCCCTCCCTCCTAAATTCCTTGCGTACGCCGGTGAGAGCTGACTACAGGACTAGAGGCGACGAAAAGTTCGTTCGTCGATTAAATCGTTAGTCACTGCATCGTGTTGCCTACGCCGGCTTCCACTCGTCCAATTGCCACCGCTGGTAGTGTACCAGCAGCCCCGGTCGTCGCCCGCTGATGTCTGCAGGCGGGTAGCTCCGGGAAGAATCGCACCAGCCAACCCAAGCAAGCGTTGCTCAAGTGGCGGCACATCCGTGATGGCCCGTGGCCGCCGAGCGACCAGACTGCCGACTCTCTCAGCCAGGCTGGTGACGGCATGCCGCACCGCACCCCTTCAGCAGGCTCGGCAGCTCGCCCGGAACAGTAGACAGCAGCATAAACACGCTCCGTCATGTGGTCCAAGCCGGGGTGGCTTAGCTGCACAAAGAAACTCCCCGCACCTTCAGTGTACGGCAGAAAAAATAGCTCTCCGATCGCACCGCCTTTGTGGCGCGATCCTAACGACAACTGCCGAGTTGTCAGCATTGCCATCGCTCTGTTAATGTCAACAAAGCCCAATAAATAGTCCAAACCCTACAATGTATAGGGCAGGACAAACAGGCTGCAGTAGCCCTTTAATCCCATTCATCACGTGGTTCGATGTCGAATATCACAATTGACATGGCATCGGCATAACTACCTGCTTGTTAACGTCAACAAAGCACGCCAAAGTGTCCTAACGCTGCAGCGTTGCAGGGTAGGGAGAATATCAACTCGATTGCATCAACAACGTGACACAATCTGACGGTTCAACTGCTAAGTTTGTCAGCAATGCAACCGCTCTGGAAATGTCAACAGAGCTGGAACCTGTTCTAACCCTATACGGTACAGGGCACAAAGAACACACACGGTCGCATCGACCGCCCGGCGCGATGCTTAACCACACAAATGCGAAAGCAGTATTTGCTCGCATCAGTAACACTTCATTCATAAACATGAACGAGTATTTTTCCTAACGACAGCCCTATGCTCACACCCATGAACGCCGCTTGCGTAAAAAATGCTGAAATACGTTTCAACACACTGGCGCTTAGTTTACGTGAACAGAGCTTGGTCTCTCGAGCCGAACAAGAGGGCTCCTGCGACGTTACAATCAGCGGTCGCAAAGTTTGCCTCGCGTAATTCTCCCCGTCAGTGGAAGAGGTATGAGGCCCCCCTTCAGTCCCGTCGCCCGCGTGGCGCGACAACAAAAACAACTACGCTGCGGAAAGCAGTTTTTCAAGCAGCGAGGGGTCAAAGCAAGTCTTTCCTGAGGCGGGAGAGATTCCTTTCTCTCGCGCAAGGCGATCAACAAAAGAGGGGGAGCGCTCCATGCGCCCTCGCATTGTTCCCAAGGTCGTGCCTTCTCCGGGAGGACCGGCTGTGAAAGCCTTCGGGTCACTCACTTCGGCAAACGACCCGCATCCAAAAACACAACAAAATAAAACAGACCAAACGAAAGAAACCCTGAACGTGCCCGTACGTGCAGCCGTGAGGAGACATCTGCTTTGTTAGGGTCCTACTCGCTCGCTGCAACACAAGCAGCTTATGAGCGAACGGCGCCTACCGCATTCAGCGGTATCGGAGCGCCCGTGCCAGGCTGCAATACCAGCTAGCCTTTTGCGGCACACGTGGCCCGGCCACACGGCTCCCAGAGCCTCGACTCCCGGAGTCGACAAAACGAAAGAAAACTCGAACCCAACTTGCAGCTTCCGTACACACTCACTTCGGGCTGACACAACGGCGCGGGCTCCCGGCCTCGCATGGATGCAAACTCGGAAACCCTCGTTTCCATAACCAACAACGTCCCGACAAAAATTCGGAGACCACGTGTTAACTGGCAGCGATCTCCTGCCATATACACGATTGCTGCAAACTCGGCGCTTAACAAATTAAAAACACCGCAGCAATAAATAATTCGCCTCACTCTCAGGAAAGTTCGCCTCTGCTAATAACTCGCTCCAATCAGTTAGGCCTGAAGTCTGTTGTCTGTGCTCGGATCGTCCGACGCCAGAACAAAGGATGCTGCCGTGCCTCCTGCTCGTCTCCGCAAACAAGGCCCCACGTTGGGCGCCAGATGTGGGATTCTACATTTCACACACTAGTGATTTCCCACCCCGCAGCTGTCCGCACTCAGCAAACATGCCTTGCGAGCGCCGGCTGCGGACGGGTCCGTTGTTTGCGGAGACAGACAAAGGCAGGAGGCGGCGAGGGCAAAACATCAATGGCAGCATTTATTGCAAAGTGCAAATCAAATACACTGCATACAGACTAATCGTAGGCCATAACGGTAACATTGGGATGCGAGGCATTAAACAACGCTAGAGATCGAGATGGTTCGACTCACCGATGGCATACCGGAGCAGCGGAGCGCTGCGGAGTGCGAACGCGGTTGCGGTCTCCCAGCTCGTCCGGACGCGTCCCATTGTGGCGCGTTCCCCAGGTCAGGACAAGCGCGCCGAAACGTCCGCGCGCTACCGGATCCACAAGACAAGAGCCCGTCCCCTCGTCATGCTACATCCCACCAGACTTCGCCTTACGGTGGCGCTAGTATCGAGGAAGAACTGGTTCTCGGGTAAGGCAGAGGGGAAAAGGGTCAACGCTTCCACCAGGGCGAAAACAAACCGTCCGGTTACTGGCGCCCTCCCGTATGGTTCCCGTCGAGTGAGCGAGGCGCATGTGCACGCCGGACGCGACGGGAAGCTAGCCAGAAAAGGGGCCCGGCATCCCCAACTTTCGGGGACACGCGCCTCCGAAGACGCCTAGCGCCCTCCTCGGCGGCAGCCGTCGACGGCGAGCGTAACTGAATGGGAGGGAGCAAAAAAAAATCGTAGCTCTCGAACGGAAGCAGGTTTTTCAAAAGGCCTTCTTGAAATACCTAAAATTACTTAAAGCGCACTCGCGGCGAAAATTAGAGCAGTGTAGAGCATTAATTGCCGGTTCCTCGCGTACCTAAAGTTTTCAACCGGGGCCCTTGATTTCTGATTTGTTTCGCAATACTAGCGGTTATACTAGTGCTGCACAGAAAGATTTTTAAAAAGGCCTTCGCGAAATACCTAGAACTACTTAAAGCGCACTGACAGGTAAAATTTCAGCCCTGACGACCAAAAAGTGTTGGTTCCTCGCCCCCCTAAAGTTTTTGAATTCCCAGAGCGAGCTTCTTGATTTCTTCCTTGTGTCGCGATACTGGCGCTGCAAATTGAATTTTTTCAAATTGCCTTCGGGAAATATTGAAAACTACTTAACGCGCACTCACGGGAAAGATAACCCTGAAAAATGAAAACGGGAGAGAGCAGGTGGGCGGATTGCGATATTGTTCCAGGCACTTTATCAAACGACATTTCATCGAACTCCCGGCGACCGTTTCATCGAACATTTAAACGTTCGGACGAAGGCTTTTCGCTACAAAACCTTGTGTACAGGCCGTTTCTGCAAGTTATATTCTGTACACGTACATTTAAAGGACGCGGAGTCGAAGGTTGGACCCACACATGATTAGCAAACTAATCCCAGGCCATCTTCACTGACGTGAAACCTGCGGAGGGGCGAAGGGTGTATATAAGTGTATTCTCGGAGGCTTGGCGTTTTTGCCCGCGGAGATGAAACCGTTTGGAGATAGAGGTACACAGCCTTGCTCTGTAAAAGTCTCGTGTCTTTGAAGCACGAAGCGTCCTAGCGCGAGGCGTTGGAAAACGAGTGTCCCGGTGCTTTCGTTTAGTATGCGTTACGTTCTAGCGCGAGGAATTGGAAAACGAGTGTCCCGGTGTTTTAGTGCCGTGACTACATTATACAAGATACGACGACAACGATGACGCGGGACACCGACAGCCCGAGCCCCCAAGGGGCTTCGACCCCGAGGGCATTTTATTAATCGCGGGAAATTTTCCCCATACCCGAATAACAACGCTCTGATTAGTGAACGAATAACTCAATCAATCAATCAGTCAATCAATCAATCATTTTAATTGGTCAAATGATTTTAATGATTGATTGATGAGTCGATCAACGAAGGCAATTATTATGTATTATGTGAGAATTTGGTGGCAGTGATCTTTATTTTGCGGGAAGCTGTATATGGCTCACTCGACTTCATTTCCTCTTGTCGCGGCCCGTAAGCGGGATCGTTCAGCAGAATATGCTTTGCGAAGAAGCCAACAATCCTACGAAGTTTCTGTAGTTCTGTATCTCGGGAAAAAATCATGGTGCGATAGGATTTCTATGTCACTACGCCACACCCAGTTTATTTACTTATCGTAATTACCCGGAAACGAATGAATGACGCTTGACGGATCAAGCGGCTATATAATCGCAGGAAGTTTTATCCCAATCGATATTATGAGTAATTGCCAGTCGCAGTTTTAATACAAGGAACACAAAGCCGCTCCTCCTAAAACAATCCATTAGCATCACAGTGGTAAAGGTTGTTCTACTCCTTACACACACGCTTAGAGTGAGCTGAGTCAATACATTTAATAATAAAGTATTACGAAATCACAGTTCCAAGCACATTTATGGTTCATTTCATAATACTATATTTATCGGTAATTTGCAGGCTTTCTCCTATTCATCTACCAGCCCCCTTGGTAGAGAGAGGGTGGTGTCACTTGTTTTTTCTCATGTAGGTGACTGTCTCAGCTCTTGTCAAACCAGCCTATTCAATTTTTTGTTATAATAGAAGAAAGCGATGTTTATCTGGGGTGTCCATGATATGAGCGACTTGAAGAGATAATTGCCGATGGGGCGACCGAAGGCGAGGAAAGAGCGATTCCTGGAGAGGTGGCGCAGTCGGTATTACCACACGCGCGAACAGGTGTAGCCAGCAAGCTTGTTCCTGGATGGCGGGGACAGGCGCCAACGATACATGGTCGTTGTGTCCTTAGCGGCTTCAAGTTCGGGTGTCTTTTTGTTGCGTAATTGAGGTTGTGTGAGCTCATGGTGAACGCATAGCTTTTTCTTACATCAACGCAGTGGCGCTTCGGAGGTTTGTAAGGTTTTCAAGGGAAACCGAAAATAATAGAGACTTTTAACAGTCTGTCCGTTCCGCCATGTGCGTTGTTACCAGGTTGACTGGGACCCGTCAGAGCACTTGGGCATTCGTCGCGGTAGGGGGATTAGTTCCGCCTGACTGCCTTCGCCATGTCCGCCCCTCCTCGCCCTTCCGCGCGCGCAGGCGCAGACGGGTCCCGGCAACACCACCTTTGGTCCCGGTCAAACCGGTAACAACGCAACCAACGCAACAGACGGACTGCTAAAACTCTCTAAAATGAGCGGAAAAGGAATCCGGGGGAGATTGAAACCTAAAGACGAGGGTGGGGAGGGAATGGGTGAAAGCTGTGGCGAAGAATTAAAATGAGATGAAAATACGCGTGCAAACAGAAAGCCCTAATACGGGAATGAGTGGTGTTTGTGAGCACAACCCGTACGAGCTTTATCAGCTGTTTCCAAAAAGGACCGTTTTTCCTCCATGACAATAGTCTGTGAAAAAGCTTGTGAAAAGGCTTGTCTGTGAAAAAGCTAGCGACAACAGTCATTCACTTTAGCGGGACAGCCCAGCCTACATAAATCTTTTCATAAGATTTCTTGCATTTTTTCAGGCAACCGAATGTTTGTAAAGCTCATTTAAGAAAACTACATAAAATGCATTACCGCACCTTAAACACTGGCTAATAGAGCTTTTTCCAGTAGCGATCTGCGTATGCGCGGACTGCCGGTCCACCAATATTGGCAGTAGCCTCAGGCGAAATAAACAAAAGGGCGCCACCTCAGCTTTCTGCTTAGGGCTGCACGTAAACAACCCGAACGCGTTTTGCCTGTCTCAAAATCCCACTCTCAAAATAAACTGGCTATTTCCCCTCGTGGTCATAATCCCTCCTCGCATATGCACATGTTAGCAATCGCCCCCTCTCGCGTCCCCTCGACCCCCTTCCTCTCCTCAGCGAAAACGAAGGTTGGGTCCGCTTTTGTTGCCGCCGAGACGAACACAGGGCAGTGGCTGCCGTGGGGCGCAGCGCGTACAATGCCTGTGCGGGGACGTACAAGAAGTGCTCCTTTGCTGTAACTGGCTGGGGGGATCGCTTTCACTGAGAAGGCGTGCTGCCTTTCCCTCCATCTTAAGCCGCGGAAACACCGGAAACACAGGCGTCAAAGGATGCCATACAGATGAAGTACAGAAGCGACGAAATAGTTGCCAATAGTGTCGAAATAAAGGCGGAGTAATAACAAACAGGTCATACCACGTCATTCCAAAATCAAGGATGGAATTCTGTATTATGGGACAGACACAGTAATAACTTGAACGAAAAAGGACTCGCTATAAAAGTGTCACCTGCGCAATGAACGTTATTAATTGATTGAAGTTTTTATTGGAGCAAGGAAGGCGTGTGCCGCACGGTGGGGAGGATTGCAAGGAAAGGGATTGGAGAATATTAAAAAAATATGTAAGCAAGCATAAGAGAAACATAAAACGGATGAGAAATTAGAAATTGCCACCAAAAATTTTATTAAATAAACTTGCTGTGCAGATAAACTTTGCTATTTACAGAAACAGGCGAGAGCAGGGTGAAAATAAACAACATTACTGCAAATTTTATTAGCACAAAAGGATAGGAGAAGCGACTTCGATAAAACGGCGTTCGATGCAGGGCTCTTTAGGGGTTCTAAGTTAATTTGTACCTTGGCCAGGAAGTGTTTCAGGGGTCTAGGACATTTCGGTGCAGCACATTTCGGTGTAGGACGTTTCGGTGCGGACAATTCGGTGCACGGACATTTCGGTGCACGGACATTTCGGTGCACGGACATTTCGGTGCAGGGACATATCGGTGCACAGACATTTCGGTTCGCAAACTTCCGCGAGGTTCCGCGAAGCCCCCGCAATAGATTATCGTGATCAACTCTGCTCCTTCGCGAAAGCGCTCGCAAAAATAAGTGTGCCCGGCTGCGACTGCGATTTTGCACTGTAGGGTAGTGCTTGCCGTACTTTGGTTTTACGTTTTACATTAACAACCTCGGCCGATATTGATCCATTATTACCCAAAGTATGCCCTACGTAACTCTTCTTCTGCACGAGACTGACCTTATATTTTCTACAGGCAAGCCGATCGCACACGCATATGCAGTTTGCAGCTCCGGGGTAGCGGCGTCGCCAAAAAGCACGGCCGAAGCGTCGAACGCCAAAATACGGATCGCATTAGCACTAGTGTTGAGTTGTACGGGCTTCATTGACCTTACTGCTTTTATTGCACTCCATAAACTAACAAAATAGAGCCGCATTCATTGCGGCACGAATGTTGTCGGGCGCAGTTTTCGCTTTTCGGTCGATTCCCGACGACGCGTCGGGCGACCAGTCGGGCGACCGGTTTTGTTGGCGTCTTCGACTGGCGAGTCACACTACGGCGACTTTCCATCGGCCGACGTGTTTGTGTCACCGTCGGCGTAGTTTGACAACGCAGTCTGGCAATTCGGAAGTTGGCCGATGGTTTGGCGACTCGTCGGCGTCACCGCCGTGTCGGCCTAGTGTGTCTGATACGACCAAGCCAACCATATTCTTTCCTCCATGAAGCCAACCAAGTGACCAAACGAACTGTGGTAACTGGAGTTCACGTTGACGTCGCTCGAGTCGTTAACGTGGTATGACGTCACAAACTTTGTTATGCTGGCAATTCACTGACGTCACGCGCTAGTGATGGGTCCCGATCTCCAGAAGAGCATTTAGGTACTTTTTAGAAGCGAATTAAAATATATATTAAGTGCCTGCTGTACCCAGCACTTCGTGTTGAGGGTCCTTGCATACAGAGAAAGCCTACGGCAGGCTTTTTAAAGACTTAAAATTTGGTGGCACAAGCCCTTTAAGTTGTAATCGAGTATAGCCGTTCCCAGCCCGCCGGGCTCCTGATCTATTCTTCTGAAGCAGGGGTCTCAAAGACGCGGCCCGCGAGCCGCACGCGACCAGCGGACCTTTTGTTTACAACTTAGTATTCGAACCTATATATTACAGATGTTCTTGTTCGCAATCCTGCGTTATTTTAGGCAGCGGCTGGTTATGCGGCATTGCCAAAAACGTGTTTATTTGTTGAATATTTGTTGGAATATTTGAACCTTTTGGAAGCTTCGCTTTAAAAAGCCAAAGCGCAGAAAGCCAAAACGAACAACTTCTACAGCGATGCGCACAGTTGGTACCAAAATACGGAATCTTCGTATAAAAACTGGCCATTATTCCTGCTCAGCTGATTAGACAGCTAAGCTGTGAAATATTAATGAAAACGATTTTACGAAATGAGTTACAAAAGCGCTTCGAATTGCAATTTCGCAGTACAGTTGACTCCTACTAATACGAACTCCACGTAGACAGTAAAAAGCTTCGAACTAACACAACTTCCAAATAAACAGAATCCCGCCGTGGTGGCTCAGTGGCTATGGCATTGTGCTGCTGAGCCCACGGACGCGGGGTCGCTTACAAGCCGCGGCGGCCGCTTTTCCGATGGAAGCGAGAATTGAAAACACCCATGTGTTCGCGATTTCGGCGCACGTTAAAAAATTCCAGGTGGTCTAAATTAACCGTAGCCCTCCACTGCAGCGCGCCTCATCGCCTGTGTAGCGTCGGCTAATTACGACAAGTAAATGAACTCGCCGTGATGAAAGATCTGTCAGGTCACACCATAATTTTTCCCGAGATAATATACCCTATAAACATAGCACCTTTTCGGCAGCTAAAGTTGCCCACGAAGTAAAAAACCGTCAGCAACGCCTCACCTAAAATGTTCAGTAGCCATGACTAAACACAATTCTAAACACAAGCCTTTGAATAATAATTCTACTGTAGACCACTCCCTGAATATTTACTACGTTAAAACGCATGGAGAAGTGCAGTTAATTGCTGTTAGCGCTTGCTTCCAACACATATGTAAAGCTGCAGCCCCTCGCAGGCACACTGCTGAAATATTTTACAGCGCAAGGAGCATTAAACGGCTACATCTCTAGAGGTAAGAAGTCGCATTCACGGGACCGAAGACACCCACTCGTGCGCGGCCCGCGAGCGCCCAGCCGTGTTTTCTTGTATGTTTAGGAATGGTGGAGACCCGAAGAGCACAAAAGAGCACGGCCTTTTGTGCACGTCCTGACCCTCCTATTTGCTTCTTTGATAATTCGGCATGCTTCACCGGAAAGAGGGGGACCCTTGGGGCGCGTTGGTAAGAGCGGCTTCGGGCCTCCCGAGTAGGGGAGAAGGAAAGAAAAAAAAAAAAAGAAAAAGTCTCCACGTCGGAACGCCACGTGGTGTCAGATTTGCGAAGCTTTCGGGATGTCCCCGAAAGTTGGCCTCGTTCGCGTGAAAGTCGCGATCCCCACAAACTATACTGTGCAGCGACAACTAAAAGTAGAGTTGCACACCACACATACCAACAAAGGCGCGCTCCGCTTGGTGGACTTCGGCAAAATTGGTGGACTTCGGCAGAACAGACAGTGCACACGTCTTTATGCGACCAAAAATATAGGACAAAATGTTCACCAGAAACGAGGTCGAAAATTTTAATTTTGTTGGTGGTGAAACTAAAAGGGATGCTCGTCGTTTACGGGTCGGAGCTATATTCAGCTTAACGCGCTGCTGCTTTGCTCCAACTTCTCCATGTCATACATAGTTGCGAGCGGTAACAGTTTAAGAAATTCTGGTACTCCATTGATACAAGCCGTAATAAGTACATTCTTCCAGTTATATAAATGTGGAATACATCAACAGGGCAGAAAATACAGCCGTCAAAAGTGTTAATAACTAAAAAGAAGCGGGTGCCAGCCTTTTCACAGAGCGGCAGCGTATACGATAGCCACTGGCGCATCTTCGGCTACTGAAAATGGGCGCTCACGAAACTGGCCTTCTGCACTCGTCTACTCTAGGGCATGAGTCTAACTCGCTGACCGGCCCAGGCGCTATCGCAAGCTGCCGCTCGGTGCATGGACTGGCACCCGCTTCCTTGTTGTTAATACTTGCGAGGACTGCACAAATCAATGCGAAAGCGCTAAGCCGAGCTAAAGAAAATGAGAGGCGAGAATGCCGCGACATTTTCCTGTTTGAGTGCCTCGATGTAACACATTCTAACAGAAGTACGCAGCGACAGTTATGAACAGCCAACACTTATCTTTGAGGCGGATTGGCGAACAAATGAGATGAAGTTGTAGGCCCGTTCTTCACACACAAAAAAATCATGAGCCATTCCACTCTGGGAGGATGGATGACCAGCGAAGCTTTTTGCAAAGCACACGACATTGAAGTTACACAGGTATGATCAAATTTTATTTCTATTGAGTGTTGACGGCAGTCATCCCTAGGGAATACACATACATACACGCGCACTCTTTTATTTTGACTCTACTCACCTTGAAAATGGTGCCTACTCAAAATGCGTATCTATGTGATGAGACCTATAAGCTTGAGGTCTAAGTCATGTTTTGATCTTACAAATGGTGCTTATTGCTAACTAATCTACTTAAAGCGCATAGCGAAGGGATGAACCGTTCAGCCTGAGGTCCAAATAATTTTGAATATTTGCAAAATAGTGTAACCCATCCTTGTTTTTTGCCGAAAGCGAGAGCTGTGGTACGTGCGTGCTGTCACGAGGAAGATGCAACGGCGGTTTCCGGAAGTACAGAATGTTCTGGCCGATACAGGGCAGGATTCGAAACCTTACAACGCACGTACGCCAGATGGCATGCTTATTACAGAACTTGACCGCAGGTGAAGCACTAAAAATGAGCAACAAAGGCTTGGATGGTGCGTCGCTGATCTTCACGAAGAGGATGAAGGAAAAAATTGCGGCGCTTCTGCTCTCGTTCCTTCAAATGCCGTCGAAAGAAGGAAGGAAGATAGCCTTACGCCCCCCCTCTGCCACGTAACTGCCTCTCGTGTGTCATCCGCCCACCTCTTACGCTGTTTCCCTCTTGTCTCGATTCACCCATCGGCGGTTTGCATAGTTCGATTTTGCCGCGATCGCACTGCTGCTACATCAGTTGGGACTGTACTTAGCGCGTGATACGCGAGCTCGAGGCTCGGGCGCTAGCCTTTATTTCGGGGTTAAAACATTGTTTTCAACTCGTTTGCTCTCGCGAAAATCCAGCACACATCTACTTTAATTAAAAGAACACTACAAACACCAGTTATGTATTGACGTACTTCCTCAAATATACCTAATATTATTTTTTAGCTGAACAATGTTGAAAAATGTGGCACATATTTCTAGATTTATTGATTTAAAATGTTTTGCCTATTAAACATCTAATGAAAGAATTCATTTGAACTTGTGGCCCGGCGGCATATATGGGTGTTCTTTTTGTACATATGGGGTTGTATAATTATACAATAGTATTCTCCCCACTGCACATAGTTAACGTGGTTGTGCTGCACTATGTTAGCGTCTGAATATACCTGTAGGCATTGTACATGAATGTCAATTGTCCCGTGTTTGTAGTGTAAAGTTATGCGTGAATTGTCGAATAAACTTTTAATAAAAGACATACATACATACATACATACATACATACATACATACATACATACATACATACATACATACATACATACATACATACATACATACATACATACATACATACATACATACATACATACATACATACATACATACATACATACATACATACATACATACATACATACATACATACATACATACATACATACATACATACATACATACATACATACATACATACATACATACATACATACATACATACATACATACATACATACATACATACATACATACATACATACATACATACATACATACATACATACATACATACATACATACATACATACATACATACATACATACATACATACATACATACATACATACATACATACATACATACATACATAGACCAAAATTTTCGCGTTTTAGTAGTCCAAGAAAGACTACCCTCTTTAATAGCAGCTTTCGTTATTTGCACGAGTAAATAAAATGACGAGGACGCAGAAATGCCCACAGTTGGCGTCATGCAAAACGTCACATGTCGACGAATCAGCCATAGCACACAAATTGTCTTCAAGGTCTATTTCCTCTAAATACTGCCCTTTTTTTTGCTCATAATTTTTTTAAATGCCTTCTCCTTACTTTTTTCGGCGTCTTCCGCTTTTACTGAAATTTCCAAACAGTAGTTATGGAAATGAAGGTGCTGAAGGTCATAGGGGTCATACAAGCATAGTCATCCAGAAAACCCAATAAACCGTCAAAGTGGGCTATAAAATCAGCGTTCACCGGGGAATTTCACAATTCGTGCAGGACCAACAATGGCTAGGAACACGTAACTTCAGTAGTGAGT
This sequence comes from Haemaphysalis longicornis, assembly GCF_048455015.1. Classification (NCBI taxonomy): domain Eukaryota; kingdom Metazoa; phylum Arthropoda; class Arachnida; order Ixodida; family Ixodidae; genus Haemaphysalis; species Haemaphysalis longicornis. Next base: position 435,986,011 of record NW_027526203.1, on the reverse strand, counting down.
GTGACGTGCCTCCCCACATTTTACGGTGTGGCTGAGCCTTTCCTTCAATGGCAGAATGTTCTCGCACCAAGACAGAGGCAGGTCTAAAGGGGCGCCAAGGAAGCGGTGGGTGCGGACGTCTGATTTTTACGGCCATGCATTCATGGCTTTTTCCGCGAGGAAGTTGCGGTTACGTTAACCCCGTTGAGACGGTAATTGCACTTCAGTCTTCCTCGACCGGAAGCCCAATGTTATAAAAATTTATTTAGAAGAAAAAAAGAAGCGGCGGGAGTTCGTGCCTATCAACGTTAAATTAAATGGGGCTTAAAATTCCTTCTGGAAATCTTATCTGACGGAGTGTTTCGGCCGCAGGCTGATCGTTGTTGCAGATGCAGTGACGCCTCGATACTGTACCTGCGTGGTGCTGTTGCGTAGCGATGTGCTGCGCGCGCGGCCGCAGTGGCGGGGCGGTCGGCCTCGGGGTAAAAGGGGCTTTACCTCGGGGTCACCCGCGTTTCCGTTCGACTCCGACCTCCCAACCCGGGAGGAAGCTCGCCGGCACCTTCAAGAAAAAGCTTCGCTCTGCGCAAGAGCTCCGGAGACAGTGCAAGGGAGGGCGGGAAGGTCACCAATACCACTCCATGGGCGGCTGCTTCTTCGAAGAAAACGCCCGCTAAAACAGAGAGGAAGAACAGCAACAGCAGCGACAGAACGAGAAGGCTGGGCGAGGCGGCGGCCGCCCTCGAGCGGGTTCTCCGCGCCGTTACTCATCTTTCTCGTTATTTTTCCTCCGCCGCCGCAACGAGCCTCTTCTCCCCCGCGGTCTGTTTCGCCAAGGGCCTTCCTGAAGGGTCACTGCCAGAACACGCGGCCGGGCCCGTCCGTCATACGCACCGCCGTCCGAGGAAGGGCCCTCGTCTCCCGCGCATCCGTTCGCCGCTGCTTGCTTCGCATCGCTTCGCTTTTCTGCGCGAAAAACGAGGCCGATGAACGGAGAGGAGAGTGCGGAGGATGAGTGGCGTTGTGGGAGCGAGATGCGACGTGAGAATAATTAATGATACCGCGGCCACTAACAACGCGTGCACGTTTCCGGAAGGAAGTGGGAGCAAACCGCGTACTTGAACTCCAGGACGCTTGGCTCGCTCGGAGGATGGCGCGCGACTATGAAACTGGGCCCAGAGATGGGCGTAAGCAAGTCTGATCCGTCAGCTTCATAGGAAGTTGCGTAAGCGAAAGAAAAAAAGAAACGTACGGCATACAGTAATTTTCAGAAATCTGAGAAAATAAAAGGAGACCTGGGCAAAACTGTGAAAGAAAATGGTACAAAAAATGAAATAGTAAACTTCGAATAAGATTTGCGCACAACTTCGTCATCACTGCGTTTGCGTCACTTGGTTTGGGCGTTATGCATTCGGCCGCATGCACGCGGTATATATCCACTGTGTTTGGGAGGTCAAAACAGTTGTTCCTGATTCATAAAGCGTCCTCGTCTCATTCTTACATTACACTCTTAGGGAGTACGGGACCTTGTACATCACAAGATCGTTTTCTCGTTCCCTTAAACGTTTCGTTCGTTGCCCTTCTTTCTCTTATCCCGGTTTTACCTAAACTGGTTTCTTGCTGTTTTCTTTCTGCATGCCCGGTTTTAGGTTGAAAACGATTCGTAAAATTTTAGAGGTCTTCTATGACTAATTCCTCGGCATGACTCCTGCGGATCGCCGACAGCGCTTTCGCCATGCACCTCGCTTGTTCGGCGTCCACATGAAGGCGATTCACAACCATTTTTACCACATCCGCCATAATTCGCATACAAAAAAAAAAAAAAGAAGTTCTGGGCATACGCGCGTGTACAGCGATGCGCGGAAGCAATTTCGACGTCGTTAGTGCGTGACTCACAAACGTTGGCGGCTCGAAGCAGCGGCCCGGCGGGCATACAGCCACGGTGGCGTCATTTTCGCAAAATTGGCCGAGCTGCTACGAAGTGAGGCTGTTTGCCCTGCATTTAAGAAAGCACACTTGATCAAGACCTCCCACCTTGGTCGCTTCTGTCGGAATACTTCACAAGCGAAGTTCCACCAACCAGCGGATGATTCAGGACGTTGCTTTTGCCTCCTGCCAAACTACAGCGAGAGAACGAATTGAGCTAAGCGTGGAGAGTACCTTACTTAGATTGTCTTCTGTTACATTTTGCATAATCTGGGAAACATGTGGGTATAAATAGCCCTGCTCGCCTATCGGTGAGATTCTAATCAAGAAAAAAGTGCTTAGATTCGCAAGGCTGTTCGCAGGTAAGATTTCCTTAGAGCAGTTTGTTATTGCCCAGCGGCCGTGCGCAGTTGGTTCCCTGTCAAAAGCGAGATGAGAACCAAGGCGTCGGCTAAGCGCAAACTGCATTTGCGGAATCTTACTTTCGGACAGCTTTGCGAATATAACCCCAACTCTTGATACGCACCGCTGTGCGGCCAATCACCGCGAGTTGAGGGGAAGAAGGGAAGATACGCATATGAAGGGAAGATACGCATGCAGCAGTACCGCAAGGCAAGCCATGCAGCCGGTGTAAGGTTTCGAAATCGAAGCGCCACGGAAGAGGAGCGTGGGCCTTGCTCCACCGGCCGAGAACAAAAACGAAATGCACAGCTAGCTTATATCCAATATTAAAAAATGGAATCATTTTCGATCCTCCTGAGCACTCGTGGCTACAGAGTTCTGGAAGCGTTACACAAGGTTTTTGTTTACGAACAAATCATGCACTCTGAGGCAAGGGACATATGAAGTGGCTTACCCATTTCGCCCAGGCACGTCACGTTGGCGAGGAGCGGGATATGCCGGATGGTACCCGCCGCGGCTGTTCGATCAGTTTGTGCTGCTGAGCCCAAGGACGCAGGTTCGACTCCCGGCCGCGGCGGCCGCTTTTCTGATGGGGGCGAAAAGCGAAAACGCCCGTGTGTTCGAGATTTCGGCGCACCTTAAAGATCCCCAGTTGGTCAAAATTAATCCAGAGCCCTCCACTACGGCGCGCCTCATCGCCTGCGTTGCGTCGGCGCGTTAAACCTCGTAGTCAAAATGCCGTATGGTAGCGCATATTGGCGATCCAACTTTTCCTATGTGGCGTAGTAATGTTCCACAATTTAAAACCAAAAATCAGGCGAAAGCACCGGTGAGATTAGAATTTACGATCTCCTCTCGCCCACCCATCCGCAGCGGCAAAGGGGCCGCTTATCTCGGGCACTGAATGAAGCCTGCAACACATCCAGTTTCCAGCGTGAAACGTTAGGTATTGGTGTCACGATATATTATAAAAAAAAAAAAAAACGTGGCCGAGAAACTGGATGCTGACTGGCTAAAAGGTGATGCGGGAAGTTGATACGTGGGCAGGATGAGGGCGGCAAATGTAAATAAAAAGAAAACAAAAGTTTTGATGGAACACGGTGGAGAGGGGGTGAACGGATGGATAAGTACGCGATGCTGATTGGTTCAATTGGGCTGTGGAAATTCGGGAAGAACGCATGGCAAGCGATTTCCGCTAGTGACGCTTCATTCTGACGCTATTTTCAAGTGTACGCATGGCAAGTGTAAAGGTATACCCTCGAGTGGTCACCGATGTGAGCGAAAGCGCCCGGTTGATCGGAGCGGATGGTCTATAACTGAAAACCAGTTTTGCTATTCACTGGTGGTTACCATCGGGCCAGCAAAAAAAAAAAAAAAAAAACACTACGAGGCACCGGTGAGATTCGAACTCACGATCTCCTGTTAACCAACTAAGCCACATAAAGAAAACGAATTTTGCTATTCACTTGTGGTTACCATCTGGCCAACAAAAAAAAAAAACACTACGAGGCACCGGTGAGATTCGAACTCACGATCTCCTGTTAACCAACTAAGCCACATAAAGAAAACGAATTTTGCTATTCACTTGTGGTTACCATCTCGCCAACAAAAAAAAAAAAAAACACTACGAGGCACCGGTGACATTCGAACTCACGATCTCCTGTTTACTAGACAGGCGCTTTAACCAACTAAGCCACATAAAGAAAACGAGTTTCGCTATTCACTGGTGGTTACCATCGGGGCAGCAAAAAAACAAAACAAAAACACTACGAGGCACCGGTGAGATTCGAACTCACGATCTCCTGTTTACTAGACAGGCGCTTTAACCAACTAAGCCACATAAACAGAACCGGTTTTGCTTTTCACTGGTGGTTACCATCGGGCCAGCAAAAAAACAAAAAAAAAAAACACTACGAGGCACCGGTGAGATTCGAACTCACGATCTCCTGTTTACTAGACAGGCGCTTTAACCAACTAAGCCACGGCGCCCCTTGCTCCCTGCCGCCACTTGCTTCCTGTGAAAACAATAGATATATTTTTAGACGAGGAAATGTCCGAGACACACACAAAAATACTCACATGCTTATCAGTATACTAATTCAGGTGTGCGCGCCATTCGTTCCGACCTTGTCCCCATTTTAGTCACGCTGGCTCTGCAAGGCAAAGTATTTTATTTTGATTTATTTGCATAATCGATCCTGCAGACCCACTGAATGGCCCGAGCAGGACGGGCAAACCATATAAAAATACGCATGTCCATACAATTCAATGCAGTACTATGCGGGCAATAACAACACCAACACAAAGTTCACTACGAGACATGCCATATTTGCGCGATTCTAACGCGCACCTTTTGTTTTTTTGCTAAAAGCAGCCTTTATTTATTTCATTTCATTTCATTTATTTGCTCCTTAAAGGCCCGAAGGCATTACATAAGGGGGGGCTTGCGCCAAGGTATAAGAATACATACACCGAAAATAACAACAACAAAAACAAGACTACAATAAAAAGCAACATCAGTTAGGAATAGCGAAACTATTGCAAACATAATTACTCGACAGATAGAGGGAGAGAGAGAGAGAAAAAAAAGAGAAAACGTGACAACGGAATTTTCACAATCGATTCGGCAGGGGTATCACGTGAAGGCTGAAAGGTTCGCCGTTTCAAGTTTCTTGCGAAATAATTTTCGGTTAGGGCATGCAGCTATGTCATTGGGTAGGGAATTCCAAATTGCTATTGCGTGAGGAAAGAAAGAACTATTCATTGATAATGTACGGCACTTGATTCTAGAGATTGGGTGACTATGGTTAAGACGGGCAGAAGCTCTTGGTGGGGGCGTTAATAAAGCATGTCGTGATTGGGACGGGAAATAAAAGGTGTGTAGAAGGCACAAACGAGCGATAACGCGGCGTGTAGCGAGGGTGGGGAGGTTGATGGACTGTTTGAGTGACGTCACACTGACTGTGTGAGAGTACTGTGATGTTATAAAACGGGTGGCACGGTTTTGTATCGATTCCAAATCGTGAGAAAGATATGATTGCGAGGGGTTCCAAATTGATGATGCATATTCTAGCCTTGGTCGAACGAACGTTAGATATGCAAGTTTTTTAACATCGGCGGATGCGGTTTTAAGGTTGCGACGGAGGTAGCCAAGTGTGCGTGAAGCGTCTGAGCAGATGGATTCGATATGGGACACCCATGACAACGATGACGTCAGATGAACACCAAGGTATTTATACGTAGTGGCCGGGATTACTGGTACTGATTTAATTGTGTAAAGGTGTTGAGCAATAGTGTGTTTTCGGGAGAATGACAAGACTTTGCATTTTTCGAGGTTTAATGGCATGAGGGATTTATCGCACCAAGTAGAAATTGTGTTGAGATCGTGTTGCAAGGAGTGGTTGTCAGAGGGACAGCGGATGGGGTTATAGATGACGCAGTCATCAGCGAATAATCGTAATTTTGTTGTAATATTGGTAGGTAAATCGTTTATGTAGATGAGGAACAACAATGGTGACAGGCTTGCGCCTTGCGGGACTCCAGAAGTTACATTGGTGAGCGATGAGCGTTGGTTGTTAGCGGTAGTATATTGCATGCGGCCTTGTAGAAAGTGTTCGATCCAGCGTAGTATATTAATGGGAATTCCAAGAGAAGAAAGCTTAAGCAAGAGAAGATTATGGGGAACCCGGTCAAACGCCTTTGAAAAATCCAGAAATACTGCGTCCACTTGGAGGTTGTCTTCCATGTTGTAAAAGATGTCATATGTAAATTCTGCTAACTGCGTTTCGCAGGAAAATGACTTTCGAAAACCGTGTTGATGTGGATAGAAGAAGTTAGTTGTTTCCAGGTAATTCATGAGGGCAGATGCTATTATATGCTCGAGCAATTTGCAGGGGACACTTGTGAGCGAAATAGGACGATAGTTAGCGGGGTCTGCTCGATTTCCCGATTTAAAAAGCGGCACAACCTGCGCAACCCTCCAATCATCGGGAATGATGCTGGATTCTAAGGATTGCGAAAATATCAAGAAAAGTATCTGACTGGATAAAACAATAGTGTTTTTCAATAATTTACTGTTAATTTGATCACAACCGGCAGAAGATGACAACTTAAGTTCTTTGATGAGATTAAAAATGCCTTCACAGCTAACGTGGATAGCGGACATCGTGCTCACGCAAGTGGTTGAAATGGGGACCGAAATAGCAGCGTTAATAGGGGAAAAAACGGAACAAAAATAGTCATTTAAGGCATCTGCACACTTATCGTTATTTATTGGCTCGTTGCCTTGGTCAGTAAGTTGTATTAGATTAGAGCCGGGCTTATTGCTAATCATGCGCCAAAACTTGTTGGGGTTAGTTTGAAGAATATTTAGCAGGTCTGTAGAGAAGAATTTTTGTTTAGCTTTACCTAACTCCTGAATGTACTGTTTAGAACATAACTGGTACCTGTGCCAGGCCTCAGAATGACCAGTTGCGTTTGCTCGTTTGTACAGACGTTTCTTACGGTTTAGGAGTGATTTCAAATGTTTATTAAACCAAGGGTTGTTTGAATCAGTCTTGACCAGAATATTCGGTACGTATTTCTTTTTTAAGTTTAGCATGACATTTTTATAAATTTCCCAGTTTGCGTTGACAGAGCGGTTTAGGTATATATTTTTAAAGTCTTGAAAGAAATGCTCTAGCTCCCGGTTAAACGCCTCAAAATTTCCTTTCCTGTAATCGCAGATGAACTTTTTTGATGGTGATCTTTTACGTAGTGGCAGGGAAAGGCAAATATGTATAAGATTGTGGTCGCTCAAGCCTCCAAGAACAGTAACATTTTGAACGTTATCAGGGCAGGATGTTAGCAGTAAGTCTAGTGTATTATCTCCTCTGGTAGGGGACGTTATCATTTGATTAAGGTTGAAGTCCAAAATTAAGTTTATAAACTCTTTTGATTCGCTGTGCGGTGAACTGTGGGTAGTTGTCAGCAAAGGCCATGAAATTTCCGGAAAGTTAAAATCTCCGTACAGAAAAATAGGTGCTTGTGGAAACATATCTCTAACGCGAGTAAGTGAAGAACGGAGGCAGCTACAGAAGGAATTGGGGTGATCCGGTGGGCGGTAGCAGATGCCAAATACTGACTTCACATTGGTGTTGTACACGAGCACCCATGTTAGTTCCAAGTCACCGTCATGAAAGATGAGGGAAGAAGAGAAATAATTCTTTACGGCGATTAGGACGCCGCCACCGCGGCGATTGCTGCGGTCACGACGATAAAGCGTCAAATTGAGATTGGCGGGAAATATTTCACTATCATTTATGTCCTCGTTCAACCAAGTTTCTGTTAATAGGATTATATCTGCCGATACGTCTTCAATAAAGCTGCAAAATGCATCGCGTTTTGGAATAATACTGCGCACGTTAGTAAAGGCGATGTTAAGGGTCATATAAGATAGGGTCGACTGGCGGAACGGAGGCGGGGAAAGATATGTCTTAGCGTGTCATTGGCCATCAGGTGCAGCGCTTTCTGGTGAACTAGATGAAGACGAAAGTGTACTTTGACTAGAGATTTCGATGACTGTGTCTGAAACAGGGTCATAGGAATAAGACTTCGAGCCAACGAGGAGCTTATCGAGTTGCAGTTTGAAGGCGCACTTTTTCGGACGAATAAATTTGATTAGCTTAGCACGTGCGAGTCGTGTTGCCGCTTCAAAGTCTTCTCTAATGGCAAAATCTGTTCCTTGAAGTTTTCGGCCACATGCAAGAATTTTTTCTTTAATTTTGAAATGGGCAAGCTTTATGATTACAGGGCGCTTTTTGTTAGCGGAATATCTGCCCAGGCGATGAGACCGTTCAATGTCATTTGGGCTCAGCTGCAGTTCCAAGTTGTTAGCACAAAATTGTAAAACCTTTTCTTCCGACTCCTTCCAAGTTTCTTTTTCGCAGTCGTCAAGGCCTAAGAAAAGAATGTTATTTCGGCGCATGCGGTTGTTCGCGTCGATGTGAGCGGCCTTCAAAACCTCGAGTTCCTGTTTCATCTGGGAAGTTTCATTTAGTTGAGTGGTGGACGTTGGCTCGGACTGTTTTAATTCTAGCATGTTAATCCGGTTACTCAATGACGATATCAGCTGTTCATGGGCAGCTTGAGCTGCCTTGACTTGAACTAGCTCTGCACGAATATCTGTTTGCCCGTCTTCCAGTTTTTTGATAGCAGCAACCAGCGAGGCGATGTCAGGCTTAGGAGGCCCGGGGTTGACCTCTACATCTCCCGACAGTAACAGCAACAACTCAGACAACAAGTGGTATGCAAACGAATCGCTTATTAGGCGAATAATGCTACTGCACTGCAGGTCGCTGGGGCACGACACCGCGACAAGGAAACGGTTGCTGCTTCGATATTCTTCAGAACAAGTAAGGTAACAAACCTGGAACAGTAGAAGGGCGGTGAACATGTTGCGGCGAACGATGTCGTGCCCCAAGCGTCCTGCGCGGCTGTCCAGCTTATATACACTACGATGCGGTCCCGTCACAGATGACGTACACGAATGAACATGTTGCCAGGTGACGAGGGGAATCCGGGCCAGAACTGGTGGTTCTGGTTTTGTTGGTGGGCGCAGGAATTTTCCAGGAAGCGGAAGCCGAGTGACGAATGCCGGGGTGTCTGGGCCCTCCATGGTTGTGAGTGGTCCAGGGAAAAGGCATGCTGTCGGGGAAATCCAGTAGGCCAGGGCCTGGAACAGTAGAAGGGCGGTGAACATGTTGCGGCGAACGATGTCGTGCCCCAAGCGTCCTGCGCGGCTGTCCAGCTTATATACACTACGATGCGGTCCCGTCACAGATGACGTACACGAATGAACATGTTGCCAGGTGACGAGGGGAATCCGGGCCAGAACTGGTGGTTCTGGTTTTGTTGGTGGGCGCAGGAATTTTCCAGGAAGCGGAAGCCGAGTGACGAATGCCGGGGTGTCTGGGCCCTCCATGGTTGTGAGTGGTCCAGGGAAAAGGCATGCTGTCGGGGAAATCCAGTAGGCCAGGGCCTGGAACAGTAGAAGGGCGGTGAACATGTTGCGGCGAACGATTTATTTATTTATTTATTTATTTATTTATTTATTTACATTACCTGCAGCGCCAATAAGGCATTACAGCAGGGGGTATACAGAAATACATTTATATAGTTCGTCACATGGGGGAAAAAAGAGAAGTGGGTGTGTGACACAAATCAGCACAACAGTGAGTCAGATGTACAAGCAATGCCACCGTCGGAAAAAAAAAATTACAAGTGTGACAGAAACGTGCGGAACAGAGCATCAGATGTACAATCAACAGTATTACCTGGTAGCTTATTCCATTCACCGAGGGAATGGGCCGGCAATGGAACCCGCGTCCTCGTGGTCAGCAGCGCAACGCCTTAACCACTCAGCGCGCATAGAAACCGTTCAACCGGACACTATATTACGTCGTAACGGCTACAGGCACATACGTCTGCTGTGTAGAGGAGACGACGGCTGTCCTGTTACCTTCATGAGCCCCTGGAGCGCTCTGCTTCCTTCGTTTTGAAGACAATCGTGGCACGGCAGCATCGGGCGAGGGCCTCACATAGTTCTGTGTCCGCGCGGGGACCCTGAGTGCGCTCACTATCCATTACTAGGACGAAGTGCAGCATCCACACGCGCTCAACGCATTCGCAGCGGGGGAGGAGGAAAACTTTTATTGAGCACTGTGTTCGGTGGGAGCGGCCCCTCAGTTATAAGAAGCTGGCTTGGTGAAGAAACAGCGCGGTTTGACGAGAACGCAAGGAAAAGAGCCAGTCAGGACGAGCGCTCTCCTGTCTGGTTCTTTTCCTTGCGTTCTCGTCAAACCGCGCTGTTTCTTCCCCGTGTCGCAACACCAACTCGCCCAACTTTCCAGCCTGCTGTGGTAAAGCTGGGTTTTCATGAGTCATGACGCCCCCAGAGGATGCGAGGTAGCAAACCTGGTTGTCCCCAGAATTTGCAAAGTGGGTCGTATTGGTAAGGAAACGGTAAATTCATTTTAATGAAGTGTGTGTGTGTGTGTGGGAAGGGGGGGGGGGAGGGAGTAGGGGGGGGGGGGAGGGAGGGAGGGGGAGGGAGTAAGGGGGAGGGAGTAAAAGAGGCTATCGACCAGCGAAGAAAGGCGTCTAGAGAACATAGAGAAGCAAAAAGAACTAGTATGGAACCGGAGGTAGTGAAGGAAAAGTGGGATGTCTACCGTGGGAAAAAACTAGAAGTGCAGAAAATGGTGCAAGCGAATATCAAGCAGAAAAGCGAACAATGGATGTCAGAAATACGGAAGAAGGACAAAAGCGCATCCAAGAAGTTTTGGAACCATGTAAAATCACTAAGCTCAAAAAACGATAACCATCAAAAATTCCTGATTGATGAGGAGGGGGAACACTTAGAAGGAGAGCACGCGTTGGCGCATATTCATCGAGTGATTAGTGAGAAGTTTAGGATAATAGTGGTAGGGAAACCTGCACCGATAACATCAGCGCCACAAAAGACTGCGGAAAGGGAAATAAGTTTGAGCAACCTTGATTGGAAAAAAGCAGAGCAAAAGGTTTCCCCTCAGACAGCAGTGGGCCCGGACGGAATACCAATGCAACTGATAAACATACTTGGACCTAAAAGTAAGGAATCGTTTATGAGGGCAATAGATAAGGTAATAGAAACCAAACAAGTACCAGAGGACTGGTTAGAAAGTAGGATGAATTTAATATATAAAGGCAGAGGAGACAAAGCCAGTATTGAGGCATACAGACCACTCACAGTAACGTCGGTGGTGTATAGATTCGTAATGCAGGCGATAAAATCAGAAATTCAAGCATGGATGGAAGAAAATGAAATACTTGGTGAACTGCAGAATGGATTTAGACAAGACAGGCGACTGGATGACAATCTGTTCGTGATAACGCAATGCATTGAAATTGCGAAAGCACAGAATAGACCACTATGGATTACGTTCTTGGACATTAAAGGGGCATATGACAACGTAAACAGAGAACGGCTGTGGAGAATGTTGAAACTCCAGGGATTAGATGACGAGTTAGTACAGTTCCTTATAGCAATCTATAAAGACAATAGAGTGCACCTTACTTGGGAAGGACAGAAATGCGCCCGGCAGGTCAACATCCATCGGGGACTGAAACAGGGATGCCCTTTGAGCCCAATACTGTTCATGCTTTACATGGCAGGGTTAGAAAAGAAACTGGAAGAAAGTCAAGTAGGGTTTAGCCTAACCCATATGCTGCAAGGCGAAGTGGTACAACAGCATATTCCGGGAATGTTATACGCAGACGACATTGTTCTTTTAGCTGATAACCAAACCGATATGCAGCGGCTAATAAATATTTGCGGCCAGGAAGCCACTGACCTCGGGTTAAATTTCGGTGCAGAAAAATCAGGAATAATGGTTTTCAATGACGCTACCACCGACGTAGTGTCTATCCAGCAAGGCGAATTACCTAGAGTCAAGGAATATAAATATTTGGGAGTGTGGATAAACGAAGGGGATAGCTACTTAAGTACTCACGAGGAGCAACTTAAGGTTAAGGGAAAGCGAAACGCAGCTATAATGAAGCATAGAGCTCTGTGGGGGTATAACAAATATGAAGTAGTAAGAGGAATGTGGAAAGGAGTAATGGTTCCGGGTCTCACGTTTGCGAATGCGGTACTCTGCTTAAAATCAGACGTTCTATCACGCCTTGAAGTAAACCAGAGAACGGTAGGACGTCTGGCCTTAGGCGCGCATGGAAAAACAACTAACGAAGCAGTTCAGGGAGATATGGGCTGGGCGTCGTTTGAAGTTAGAGAAGCTCAGAGTAAAATATGCTTTGAGATGAGGTTGAGGGCAATGGATCAACGAAGGTGGGCAGCTAAGGTTTTTAGGTACCTATACTTGAAAAGCGTGGACACGCAGTGGTTAAGAAAGACTAGAATGCTAACGATGAAATACGGAAAGAACAGTGGGGAATCCAAAACAGCCAAGGTAACCAAAAAAGAGGCAAGGCAGATTGAAACGAATAAATGGAGGGAAAAAATGGAAGCCAAAACGTCGTTAGAGATGTACAGGGCTGAGAAGATGAACATCAGAAAGGAAAATTTCTACGATAATTCCCAGGGCAGTGCTTTGCTTTTTGAGGCTAGAGCAGGTTGCCTGCGAACTAAGAGTTTTGTGGGGAAGTATTCACAAAATGATGGGGTATGCGTGGTCTGCGGAAAAGAAACAGAAACTATGCGGCACATCGTGCTAGAGTGTGAGGGTATCCATCCAAATCTACATAAAGGGAATATTGGGCTGTCAGAAGCCCTAGGATTTAAAGGTATCACAGAGGAAGTTAACTTCAAGGCTGTCGAGGGGACGAAAAGAAGATTAGAATGCTGGTGGACGAAAAGCAGAGAGGGGAATATTGCCTAGGACAGTTACCACTTGTAACAGAAAAAAAAAAGTATTTTGTGCCTAATAAGCTTTTTGTGCCTGCCCTAAGCAGCGCTAGTATTGAACCAAAAGTGTAAAACATAGGTATATTAGGTTTTTTTTGGTAAGATGACATGTCATCACCCCGATACAAAGGGGAAACCAATAGAAATCATCATCATCATCAGGAACCTGGGAGTGAGCCCCGAGTATTCGGAGGAAACGGCACGGTAGTGAAGGCCCGTCCATTCGATGTCCGAGTGAACGCCGAGAAAGCACTGCACCTCGAACCAGAAAAAAAAAGTGCGCTGAGTTACAATCAGGGAACACGTGCTCCACTGTCACCTGCGTCCCCAGACATGAAGCATCCTGCGCCGCGCGGCAAAAAGAAGCAACGATCCCACCCCAGGGTAAAAATGAAAGAAAAGGTGTTTATAGCCAGCCTGTATCGGCAGGGACAAACATGGGTCGGCGTACTCACTCTTGAGTACACTCATTTGTACTCATTTGTACTCAAACACATGAGCGAATATGATGATGAGCGAGTGCAGACAAATACAAAAAGAGTGAGTACGATGAAGAGTGAGTACAGATCCAGGAAAGAAGTAAGTACGATGGCGAGTGAGCACAGATGTGAGTACATGGACTGGCGAGTACAGTACTCATGAGTACTACACGCGAGTGAATGTACTCGTGAGTAATGCACTCGCGACTACTGTACTCATGAGTACAGCATTCGCGAGTACATGTACTCACGAGTACATGCACTCGAGAGTCGAGAGTAGTACTCATGAGTGCTGTACTCGCCAGTACAAACTTGTGAGTTTGACCCCGCACTCGAGTCGCGACGTGTATGCACTAGTCTCACGCATTTGGCGGCGCCCGCTCGTTGCGGCTTTGCCTTAATAAAAGCCCAGGCAAGTATGTGGCTTCGCTGCAGTTCTTTCGTTCAAATTGTTCGATGGGAGGGGCGCGAGAGGCTGCTTGCATGTACAACGCACGCTACAGCCACCCTTTCTCGGTCTGAAAGAATCGGTAACAGGTGGAGCTTTTACCCCTTTCAGTTAGACAAAAAGGTGAGAAGGGAACGAGGAGAACCAACAACTCGTACGAGCTGGAAGCGTTCTCTGACTGGTTTTGTCGAGTCCATAGACCTAGTGCAGCGTGTGAACGCAAGTGGTTGATTGAGAGAACAAATTAGTCGAAACACTTTTGAATACGAGTAAATGTGAGGACAGAGACTGAGTACAAGTGAATACAAATGAGTGCGAATGAGTACAGATTGAGTACGAGTACACGTGAGAACAGATAGAGTACGAATGAGTACAGATTGAGTACGAGTACTAATGAGGACTAATGAGTTTTAGTAAAAGCGAGTATGATTACAAATGAGCATGTGATGAGTGAGTATGAGTGATTTTGAGTACAGACAAGCTTTTAGGGGCGAAGCTCCTCTTGCTCGGGCCATATACCGCTGATGATGATTGCGCCAGGATGCACTTAGGGATCAACCAACTTAAGATTGAACGAAGAGGACAAAACGTTCAACGCGTTCGTTGCTACCCAACAAGGAGGAGAGGAAGAAGAAGAGGTTGTCGTTCGTCATCTGCGAGCTCAAGACACGTACCGGGGGTACGCGACACAAGACGCTCTGCAGAAGGCGACGGCCAAGGGGCTAAAATGTCACACACCGAACTTTGCAACTTACCCATGGAGATTCTCATCGTCCCAAACAAGCCCTACATGATCACCACAAACATCGACGTCGTCGACGGGCTTGTCAATGGAGCGGTGGGAAGTCTCAAGCTTTGCGAGCGAGGAGTGGTGGTCTTGACGCGGCGGCGCCCGGTTTCGTTCCCACGACTCCCTGGCCGTGACAGGAGGTACGTGGCGCTCTTCCCACTGCGCTACAAACCAAGACGCGAGCATGGCTACGAAGACGCCTTATATCCTTCACTCATTCAGATGGTGCACGCCGTCAAGAAGACCTATAACAACGTGTCGAGTCTTTATATGATGTGTGGGCGAATGTTTCACGGTTTTACCGATCAGCATTTTAGCTTCGCCCCTCTCATCATCATTCACTTCGTGGAGATGGCGGGATTTTTTTGTCTTAGAAGTTGAGTTCTTTCTGTTTTGCCGACCTATGGGGACAATTAAAGCACGTTTCAATACGCCTCGCTCAGCCGCCCGGACCATCGGCCGTCGGTATCCCCTTTGTGACAAGGGTACGGTTCAATAGAAAGCTTCTGTTCACTGTAACAAGGTCGTAGTAAAGCTGACGAGGCTGCTAGGACTGATGCTCAAGAAGGGGGACAGCGCCAGTAATTGCCTGTGACGGCTCGAGCGCCAAGATGAAAAATGGAGTGTTGACTATTTTTTTATAGTCACAATGCCAGGCAGACTGATCCTACGAGCCCACCGAATCGTGAGCACATAACTATCATTTGGTATTTGGAGGAGGAGGGGGAGGGGGGGGGGCAATGTACATTGATGCTGGTAAATGTTAAAACGGTTAAGATTTGCATAAAGACAAAACGAAGCCTTCATTCTGATTACGTCGGTCCACTACGTTCCCGCCCTGGCTGCTGGATTGATTGATTGATTGATTGATTGATTGATTGATTGATTGATTGATTGATTGATTGATTGATTGATTGATTGATTGATTGATTGATTGATTGATTGATTGATTGTGTGGTTTACAGCGCCGAAGCTGCATCTGGCCTCCATCAGAAAAGCAGCCAGCGCGGCCGGGACCGTACCCGCGTCCTTGAGCTCAGCAGCACAACGCCTTAGCCACTGAGTCACCGCGGCGGATGGCTGCTAGAACCACTTCATGGAGGCAAATCACGGTCCTCTAAGAATACAGGGTGGGCCAGTCAGGAGTAAAAATTGTAGGAACGTTAGTTGCGTAGTAATGTTTTAAGAGTATTAGCTAATCTAGGGCATGCTTCGCTGGCCCTTAGCTGTATTGAAGACTCCTTGTGTAATTTGTAATAAAGCAGGTATTTGTTTTATTCTACTGCTTGCACACACCACGCCTGGCAGATCTATACATGGCCATTCAGGTTTTTTTTCTCTCTCTCTTCCTCCATTCCCCATTACCATTTCTGCAGAAAGACGCCCCGCCCTTCCTTTCCCCCCATATCTTGCACCGTAGTCCCACAGTGAGCTGACGACAAGACATTACCGCGTCCGACAGTACGATCGTGGGGGAGGGGAGTGGTCTGCCTTGATGGATGGCGTATTTATTCTGGTGACGATGGCCACCGACTAGCGGCCGCCACTCGATCCGATAAGTGCGTTCTCCGAGGCGACACGGAAAGTCCCTTTTCGGCTCTGCCAGGGCCGCGCCGCTGCGGCCAGGCATCGACCGCGGCTGCAACTACCTCCCTTTCCCATGAAAGAGCCGGCAGGCCGCAACCCGAGATTGGACCGCGAGGACGCACGCTGCTCCTTGCGTTTTCGATCCGCCCGAGAAGCGTCGGCTGGGTGACAACGACGCGGCGCAAAACAGCCAAAAGCAACGCCGCAGTAATAAAGACGGCGAACAAGCTTGAAGAAATACCGCAATTTTACGCCGTTGCTATAGGGGAGCTGAGATAGATCGATATAGAGCAAAATCCGATCTGTGATCCTGTCCTGCTTGTATTTCACTTGTCGGGCCTTACTTTATGATCCCCCCCCCCCTCACTCCCGATCGCGTCTTTCTTTTTTTTTCCCCGCGCTGTCTCTGCCTGTCCCCTAACTTTTCTTGCGTTCTCCTTGGGTGCGCGAAGTCAGCGCTGTCACCGTGCCCGGTCGGCAGAGCCCTAAAAAGAGCTCGGTTGCGGTCTCATCTTGAATGCGCCTGCTTCGCACCCTGCGTGCCCCGTCGGGCGCTGGGAGCAGCAAAAGGCGGCGAAGTTGAGCGCCGTCACCTGCTGCGTCTTGCCGCGGAAGCATAGTCTCAGCTGGAGGAGGGAAGAAGAACAAAAGAAAGGGGAGCCCTGTCAGAGAGAGCAAAAGGCGAAGTTTTACACGCTTCAAGCTCTCCAGGGGTGTCGGGATTTTGCAACAGCCTCGCTGGACACCCACTTTCGGCGGGTCGGAATATTTTTATTTTATGTGTGGAGCATATCTTGGAGAATCCCGGCATGTTTTTTTGGCATCGGTTTAGTGACTTGGGTTGTTTGCAGTCGGCTTTTTGCTGCCGCCATTTCCAAGCGGAATCAAGCTCATGTTACGGAAAGACTTGGTACACCTACACACACGAGCGGAGAACCAACAGTTTATTCGTACGGTAGGAAACATAAAACACACACACACACATGTGACACGCACACACACGCACGCACACACACAGACGCACGCACGCACGCAAGAAGACAGGACTTGCACCGAGTTGAGGCTGCAACCTTGTCCGAAGCGCTCCTTCCTGTTTCCTTATATATGTCAGCGGCAGCCACAACACAATGTACTACTAATTCACAGCAGCGCATGAGCAGCTCTCTACAGCTCTCTTTTTGCGCTCCATCTCTATATCTCCTTTCGCGCGGCCCAGCCTGGTTTATGAGCTCAGCTTCAGTTATCTCCAAGACGACTGCTATCCGAAGGAGAGATAGAGCGACGGAGAGCTAGAAGGCCACCAGGCACGTTTCTTTCAAGAGCGTTCGTTAGCCTGTTAGCATGTTCCCTTCCACGCATTCAACGCACTCCCATCCTCTTACTGCAGGTCTCTCCCCTAGTATCCGGATCGCTCGTTGTGTTAAGCTCCAGAAGCTTATTAGAGACAGAAAAGACGACTTTGAAGTCCTAGCATTGGGCCACTTTTTTCCCAATGCGTGGTAACTTGTGCAAACATTGGATAACGGCAACACGCCTTGGGTCTGCTCAACGTTGTCCCTGCACATGACTGAGCCTAATTATCACCCATTCTTCCCGGCATTGTCTCGGAAACGGAAGCGGGAACAGGTGTTGGATATCCAGTGCTCTGGACTCTGCTCCTCTTGGCCGTGAAAGTTACCGGCAGTAAGGTGCGGTCAGGGTTTTGCCTTAGAATTCTTAAAACACAGGGTGACAATAGCCCCTTTTCACACGTTTAGAATGGGCCCAGTTGTGAGGCAGACGGTGTTTTTGTTTGTTTGTTTGTTTGTTTGTTTGTTTGTTTGTTTGTTTGTTTGTTTGTTTGTTTGGTGCGCGGTATCATAGCACCACCAGACGCCGTCAGGACTGAAATAAACCGAATATCTAAAATCCTGATTCCCCTTATTACCGGAAGCTCGAATATTATTTGGTCCAGAGGATACAGGCAATTCCGCAACAAAATTAACGTCTTCGCGCACTAACGTTCCAGCGCATTGGGTTCACACTGCACGGCAAATAAAAATCGCCAACCCTTCCAAACACGCGCGCAACATGTGTGGTGTGCGGTCTACAGATATGTCTCTTGTACTGTGTATAAGTTTCCGATTTATATTTGCACTTTTTTTTCTAGAAATTTACTGCAAACAAACGGCTCCTTCTCTAAAAACCACGCAACATAAAGCAGTTTTTATGGTGGAGGCGAAAAACTAGAACAGCCCTGGGTGCGCATCTTTGTCAACAGCCCACAAGATGGTCTAATAACTTCCTACCTTCCTTCCACTACTACTTGCCCCATAAGTTATAACCCAGATTTATGTTCGGTGCGTAATGCCCCTAGGTCGCATAGTATAACAGGTTCAAAATGCTCAGAACTGCAGATCACTCGGTTTCAGTACATCAGCATTTCAAATTTTCAACCACATAGAGGCCTTAGTCATGGCGGGCAGCTTTAACGCTCGGTGTCCTCATCTCGCGCACCTCCCGCCCTCGTGTTCCGGAAAGAAAGAAGAAGAAAAAAAGCCGAAAAGCAAACTTTTGACTTTTTTTTTTTTCAAAATCATGGGGTACGGGATCCCTTCAACAAGAATTACTGGTTATGGCCCTGCACCAGAGCAGGGTAACATCGTTTAGAAAACAAGGTAAAAGGTACACGCACCCGTGCGGCGAATGTTCTGGAACTTTTAAAGGGTCCACCCATGAAGACAAAATAGAAGTTTGGTTCATTAGAAAGACTGCCTTGTCCCGATAACAACGACACCGATTTTACCGCAAACTTCGAACCAATAATGGAGACATTAAAAAGCATGTGAAGCAGTGGCGACTCCCTAGCCACTTTCCGGCAACTTTTCTATGACGTCACATAATCTTGTCTGTGCGGGCCGCCGAACTAACCAATCGCTAGACGCGTGACTGGACGATTGTAGTAGGACGTTTAGTTCTGTTTGATCGCATCACTTGAATACAGTTGATCACTTGATCGCATCACTTGAGTGCAGTTAACTCGTTGATAAAGTGTTTTTTATTGCTGGCCCACATGACGTCACTCCCGCTCATAACACGTCACTGTAGCGGGAAATTTGAATGTTTTTCATATTTCTTGCATTTTTTTCGGTTAAAAACGTCTTTCGTGGTTGGAAAAGAGCTGAGTTAAGTACTGAAGCCTAGTTCTTTCAATTTAGGCAAAGTTGTATTTTTTCTTGCTCAGAAGCCTTGCTCAGATGCCTGCCAGGACTTGCACGGCCGGGATGTTTTCGCCAAGCGCAGGGAGGCGTCCGCACCCCAATAGACTCGAGGCCCAGGCAAGTGGTTTTGCACGTGTGCAGGCCAGGTTCGCTGTGCATCGACTTCCGTGAACAAGTCGCCATAAAACATGCGCAGGCGTCGAGAAAGGAAAGATGCGTATCGATTTCATTTCGGGAAGAGGAACAACAAAGATCCCGTTTCACTGGGTTGTGACAGTCGGCGCTGTTGCGGGATATATTTGGTCCATCTTCTGTGCTGCTTATTTTTGTCTTTTCTTTTTCTTGCGTACTGGGGGAGACGACTCGCGGCAAGTGTAAGCTTAAGCGCCGCGTGCTTCGTTTGTGGAAATTGTACAGAGCCGAAGTTGAGACGTGAGTGTGCCTGACTGCAGTGCGATGGAGCATTTCCCACTAGCGATTGACATACATCGCATGCGACCGCCGGCGCCGCGATGAAGAGGTGTTCATATATTATAGCGACTATGCCCGGGTACAAGCTAAGAACGGTAATAGCGCATGTAGTGTGTCACTCTGCCGAAGCAAAGAAATCATGACGTCGCACGCGCTACCTTCGAAAGGACTCGAGGTTGCGCTCACTCGGGGAAATCGTCGTTTGCACTGCGTTTGACTTTAAAGTTTACACTCGGAAGAGCATTAAGTTCGTTAGTTTTATTTATGCACCTGCTAGTATTTTGGCTTACCAAAGTACTCGCAGTAACGGACAGTTTTCTCAGTGCGGAGGAACAGCTGGTTGTGGTGATAAGGCGTATAGAGGCAGTGTCGATGGCGACAAAGAACGGAAGGCCGTTTGGCCTTAGGAGCGCCGCATGGTAAAACAACTAACGAAGCAGTGCAGTGAGATATGGGCTGGACGTCGTTTGAAGTTCGAGAAGCTCAGAGTACAATATGTTTTGAGGGGAGGTTGAGAGAAATGGACCCATGTAGGTGGACAGCCAAATGTTTTAGGTACTATCGTGATAAACTGAAATACGAACAGCGGTGCGCGTGGTTTTCAGTAGATGCTGCGCTCCCTGGCGACGGGCCGCGTATGCACAGAAGGCATAAGGTTGGGAAAGCCCTCTGGTAACTTATTCTATACTGCGCAGGTGAAGCCCCTCACTTAGAATGCGGATCATGTACTAAAAACCACGCGCACCGTTGTTCGTATTTATATTTATCCCGATAGTACCTATACTATAAAAGTCGACACGCAGTGGCTAACGAAGACTGGAAGGCGAACGATGAAATACGGAAAGAACAGTGGAGAATCAAAGGCAGCCAAGGTAACCAAAAAAAGAAGAAAGGCAGATAAAAACAAATAATTGGAGAGAAAAATTGGAAGCTAAAACGTCGTTAGAGATGTACAGTGCAGAGAAATCGGCCATCAGAAAGGAAAATTTCTACGATAATTCCAAGAGCAGTGCTTTACTTTTTGAGGCTCCAGCAGGTTGCTTGAGAACTAACACCATTGTGAGAAAGTATAGGAAAATGATGGGGTTACACAGTGATTTCCCTACACCCCCCCTAGGGGGTGTGTAGACCCCCCCCTAGTTTTTCTGGACACCCCCCCTTGAATCCCCAAATTTCACTCTTGTCAGTCCTTGTATGGACCTTTTTCACTGTGCATGCGCGGGCTGCCCGTCTGCTATTCTTGGCAGTAGCCTCGGGCAAAATAAACAAAAGTGCGCCCACCGAGCTTGCTGCGCCCCCCGAGGCCGCCTTTGACTTGAACTAAGTGCAGTAAACACACATATAATTTACTTTCTTCATTGATTCGGTGCCGTTCTTTGTTTACAACCGTAATCTTTGCAGAAGCTCTTTCAGCATGTACATTTAAAATGGGCAATTTGGCGAGGCGAAGCGCTACGGAAGCTAATCCTGGCGTTTTAATAAATCGGGAGCGTACAATCGGTGCCTGATTTATAAGTGCTGCATAATTCGTGTACTACCTAAACATTGTTTCAAGAACTCAAATTTCGTCACTGGCCCTGGTAAAAAGTTCGAAAATGTCCTTATACGTTGAAAAATGGCGGGAAATTAAAAAAAAAGAACTGAATACGGACCTTTCATGGTAAAAAATTAATTTCTCTATATTTGTTTTTTCTTATATTGAATAGAAAGCACCGCCTCTCAGGTGTGTGTATATATATATATATATATATATATATATAGCAAATGAAAAACGTGCGTCACGGGGATGAGCGTTTGGTTAACAGACGTCTATTATTTAACTAGTGGGATAAAAAAACAGCTTTTCTAGTTTATGATGATGATGATGATGATGATGATGATGATTTCTATTGGTTTCCCCTTTGTATCGGGGTGATGACATGTCATCTCACCAAAAAAGACCAATACACCTATGTTTTACACTTTTGGTTCAATACTAGCGCTGCTTAGGGCAGGCACAAAAAGCTTATTAGGCACGAAATACTTATTTTTTTTCTGTTACAGGTGGTAACTGTCCTAGGCAATATTCCCCTCTCTGCTTTTCGTCCACCAGCATTCTAATCTTCTTTTCGTCCCCTCGACAGCCTTGAAGTTAACTTCCTCTGTGATACCCTTAAATCCTAGGGCTTCTGAAAGCCCAATATTCCCTTCATGTAGATTTGGATGGATACCCTCACATTCTAGCACGATGTGCCGCATAGTTTCTGTTTCTTTTCCGCAGACCCCCCTTCCCTCCCTCCCCCCCCCCCCCCCCAGAGCCATTGAGACACCCCCCCTTGATTCGATGCCTGGGGAAACCCCTGATGGGGTATGCCGCAGTGTGCGGAAAAGCAACAGAAACTGTCCGGCACATTGTGTTGGAATGTGAGTGTATGCATCCAAATCTACATGAGGGAAATATTCGGCTTCCACAAGCCCTAGGATTTCTTGGTAGGACAGAGGGAGTTGACTTCAAGGCTGCCTAGGAGACTAAAAGAAGATTAGAATGCTGGTGGACGAAAAGCAGAGGAGAATATCGCGTAGGACAGGCTGAGACAGCTACCACCTGTAACACACAAAAAAAGTATTTTGAGCCTGCCCTAAGAGCCACGTTAAAATTAAACAAAGACTATAAAACATAAATATGTTGGTTTCTTCTGTAAAATGACACGTCATTACTCCGTTACAAAGGGGATGCCGTTATCAATCAATCAATCAATCAATCAATCAATCAATCAATCAATCAATCAATCAATCAATCAATCAATCAATCGATCGATCGATCGATCGATCGATCGATCGATCGATCGATCGATGCGACCGCATGGAGCTAAGTCATTCAAGATCAGCGTCTTTCTGTCGGGTCGCGTGCCACGCGCGAGCCAAATGCAGGAACTCCTCGTCGCAAGGGATCGCCCAGGTTCCGGGAGGACAACGAACATCCCGGTGTTTTCCATCACCGCGCGCTCACCATCGAAGTTGTAGCACGTTCGAGACGTTAAGAGGAACGCCGTAGGCGCCACAGAGTTGAGAAGAAGCCCCGAGGGGAGGGTGGAGCCAGAAGCATCGACGGCCGAGGCAGACGCCCCAACGGTCGAGCCTACGGCCGGGGCAGGCGACCAACCTATGCTCCTCCTCCCTCCCCTCACCCCCACCAACTAAACCAAAATTAGAAGCCATTCCCCTCGGGGTATTGGCGCATGACTGACGGAGCTGTTATAGAATGTGCGCTCATGTTTCTTTTTCATCATTTTATTGGTAAAGGCAGTGTCGACGGCTTTGCCATTTTTAGTTGTTTTCATAGGTCCTTCTTTAAAGTCTTTGCCGTAATTTTGTTGAGGGCACGGGTCGGGGCACTTTTTCCCGTAGGGGAACTGAAAAAGTTCCACAACCCTTGAACAAAACATGTGGCGTGGGGAAGTTGCCTTAGTTGTTTTTTGCTCAAGAACAACACCCGGAGCTCCCGGTCGCTTCCGTGCCTTACTCGTCTTGTCGGCGGCGTCGAGCGAACGAGGGGACATCCCTTTAGTCAAGCACGCCGATGGCCGCGCCCGTGCCTACCGTCAAGTTCCCTCTTACCGTTACCTTCAAAAGCCAAGGTTGCGTTCGTTTTTAATCTTTCCACGTCTTCCTCCAAAATTGAAGGACCGTTTATGCTTTTATAATTTCTTTTACATGAACTCCTGGTGAGAAGTGTGTTTGGTGGATGTGGGAAGACAGCTTCGCCGAGTTCAGGGCACGCGGGGCAAGACCCAGCAGAGACTAGGTCGCCTTTCTATGATCTTTATGTTGTCTCCTGTCAGAATGCCCTAGTCTACCGTCCAACCTTGATCAACCTAAACAGTGAATAATCAACTTAATATGTCCCCCCGTCTTTCGGAGTTCACCTGTCTGCCCTTTAATTCCGCGTAGCGAATACACGGAATTTGGCGCTACAATGTCACACAACAGCAAATCCACGTATTCCTCCTCCTACGTCTAAGCGTGCGCGTAAAGACACTGAAGCCAGAAAAGATAAATATACGTACCGTAAAACCGGATAACCACGCTATTTCTTTTTTGGCTTTTTATTTGTTCAAAGTATGGGACGTAAAATGCAAGATCTTGAAGTCTAGAATCAGGTTTTCGTAGGAGAAATGGTACTGGTCGATACGTTTTCAAAACAATAAAATATCACTGATAAACTTGTAGTCAAGTTAGAGGGAAAAGATGCATTATTTGCGCTAGTAAGCGTTAACATCAGCAACATGTACAGCCGCTCTTTCTCAAAATTCGAGTCCACTGACTTTCCTTCGAGAAGACATTCTTTCATGCATTCTTTTCAGTACTGAGACCTTTTCAGTATATGCCCTGTTTTTTGTTGTTGTTGTTTTTTAGTCGGCCCTTCACTTACATCGGGCGAAAAACTATTGTCTTCACACTAGGGCACCTTTTAAACACACATTTAATTTAATATATAACGCATTTTTGCTTGTAATTCCACCGATATAGTCATGTTACATCACGACGCCAGTGTTCGAACACACCTCCCGATTTCAGTGGCAATAGATAGTCTTCTTTTTGCCTGTATTCACTGTCTTTGTATGTGTCGGGTTAACCTTATGTGCTCGCTGAAATTTATTCTTTGTTGGCCTTGTTTAATGGAATATGTACGCGGTAATATGTAATATGTACATATTGATATATATAAGCAATATGTTGGCATAAAAGACATCGGCGTTAAGATTTGTTCCTAACCGTCGCATGTGTGCAGAAATTTAAAGAGGATTCTTGGATGACAAAGTGACAATAAACTAAAACGGCCGCCCTCAAGTTGTATATATTTCGTGCTTTTCAGGTTTGTGATATCCGCTGCATGCAATCCTTCATTAGCTTTAGATGAATGCAGTTCTTTACTTCTATGTTCTTGCTTCCATGTTTGTTAAGCATATAAGTTTTTATTTGTTCTACATTTCCGTATCTTTCAGTGTTTTTTCTTTTTATGTAGGCAAAATGGAAAATTGCAAGCAGCGATATCAGTTCTGCCACAATTCTCAGAATATACGAAAAAATATTTTATTTTTCTTGTTCTTGGCGCCGGATACAAAAATTTATCCGCAATGTGTAGCGTACATTGGTGTCAGTTAATATTTATGGAATTATTATGAATATGTTTAATCCTCGAAAAATCGTATACAAGAGGTCGAGGTGCAATCCCATGCCCCCCCCCCGAGCGAGATTTCTGGCTACGCCCGTGTTCTCAGGTTCACCAAGAGCAGCTGCTTCTGGCGGCATGCTGTCCAGTGACAATTTTTGTTGGCCAAGGTGCCATGGCGCTACCTATAACAGCTAAGAGGCCGATATTTTATGACAATGAATCAAGGACCGGTTGAGGCTATTGATTTATTGATTAATCAGCATAGGAATAGAGACAAATCGCGTTGATTTTAAACGACTTATTGCACTGAGATATTGACTTCAACAGATCGACAAAAAATAACCAAGAGGTGACTTGCAATAATATGAAAGACGAATTTCAATCACAGAGCACATCCATGGAGAGATTTGCGCCTCGCATTTATTCATGCAAATAAATAAGAACCTCGGTTGTTAGCACTGGACCAGTGACCTGAAGTCTGTGAAATGTGCGGTTTAGCCGAAAACATAAGAAGCAAGATACAATTCAGAGGTAACATGACTCACCCTCTGAAAAACTGAATGACCAAACTCAATGGGGCCTTTTGAGTACTCTATACGCGAATGCGTGATCTTGCTGTTGATATATCATGTATGATAATCGCCTTCATTTATTGACTAATTGTTCGATTGATTGAGTTATTCATTCATTAATCATAGCGTCGTTATTGGGAGGTGATGAAAATTGCGCTTAATTAATTAAATGCCCTCGGGGTCGCTTCACCCTCATATTTTTTGGTGATCATTGTTTTTTTGCTAACTGACAATCTCAATTTGCAGCGCCAGTATACCGACACGAGGAAGAAATCCAGGAGGCTCGCCCTGGAAATTTGAAAACTTGAAAACTTGGGTGCGGGGAAGCCACAAATTATGCTCTGCAAGACTAAAATTTTACCTGTGAGTGCGCTTTAAGTAATTCTAGGTATTTCGCGAACCCCTTTTTGAAAATACCTATTTGCAGGGCTGGTATAACCGCTAGTATCGCTAAACAAATCAAAAATGAAAAGCCCCGGCCCGAAAAATTTAGGTGCGCGAGGAAGCCGCAATTAATGCTTTGCACTGTTGTAATTTTACTTGCGATTGATTGCGCTTTAAGTAGTTTTAGGTATTTCATGAAGGCTTTTTGCAAGACTTGCTTCCATGCAAGAGCTACGATTTTTTTTTTTTTTTGCTCCCTCTTATTCAGTTACGCTCACCGTCCAGGGCTGCCACCGAAAGAGGACCTATAGGCGGGTGTCCCTGAAAGTTGGGGATGCTCCTGTTTCTCGTTCGTCCCAGACTAGGCTCGGAAGGGCGCACGCAACTAAAGAAGTTCCAGGACTCATTGGCGATCTCCGGAGGTCAGCAGTCAAAAACAAGTCAGACCCAGTCGTCATAGCAACGGCCACCGATGCGCGCCGGGCAGATTCCCGTCTCGCCAGACCACTTCGTACCCGCGCTGCTATTGCGTTGCCTTTAGTGAAAAAGGTGCCACATGGAGCCGCTGAACAAATCCGTCCATCCCGAGGCGCACCAAGGAGGCTGCAGAGCACGACCTGCGAAGGAAGCCAGAATTAGGCACAACGTGTCATGGATAGGCGGACAGATATCGCGGTCGTTGAGTTACTACACCCGGTTGCCGAAACCGATTTTTTTCTCTTGTCTTTATTACACCTATGTATACGGTTTTTACTGGCTTAAAAATCCTGTGCAGTGTACAGTATGAATGAAAGGAAAGCAAAAAAAAGTGTGTACTCATTTAAAAATAAACGTCAACCAATTTGTCGGCGATTGGTAAAATTTGTAAGTGCGCCTTTTCTCGATTTAGGTACATACATTGATGGACACTATAGTTCATTTAAGAAGCTGCGTGACGCACTGTGGAGGCTACATGTTGTCAACAGGCCGCCCACTTGCGCACGCAACCAATCACAACCGCCTCATTGTTCTGTCAAGAAAACTCAGCGCCAATCTCATTTTATGCCATCATTTCAGTGTGCAAGAGTACGTGTTTGTCAGCGTTCGCGTTTGGAGTGTGTCGAAATATCTCATGCGGGTCATTGCAGGCACAGGACAGCACATATGCTTTGCCGTGCTAAGCCGAGTGTGCGCGGGTGGGACGCAACTGCAGCGGAGATTTTATCTCGGCCACGAGCCGGTGTTTTTCGGTGCGGCAGCGCATCACGAAATGAGCCCGCCAATGCGAGTGAGGCCCCGCTGTCCGAGCAGCGTCACTCCGCAAAAGGGCGCACGCCTGTCTGTCCCTCGAGCGCTAAATAAATGCTCCGCCCGCAGGTCCTTTCATATATCGATGTTGCTTCCCGTGCTATCCGGGCACCTGCGTGGCCCCGTGTGCCTAAGGTCTGCAAGGAACGCAGCAGCGGGCACACGCGCATGTCTCTAAACGAATTTATTCCATGCTTCGGGTTGATCATACGAACTTGGGTTCGTTCTTGAATCGGAAGCAGATGCTTCTGTCAGCAAAGCCATTTTCAATCAGCCGCGGTGGCTCAGTGGCTAAGGCGTTGCGCTGCTGAGCACGAGGTCGCGGGTTCGATTCCCGGCCGCGGCGGCCGCTTTTCTGATGGAGGCGAAAAGCAGAAACGCCCGTGTGTACGAGATTTCGGCGCACGATAAAGATCCCCAGGTGGTCAAAATTAATCCGGAGCCCTCCACTACGGCACGCCTCATCGCCTGCGTTGCGTCGGCGCGTTAAACCCCAGAATCAATCATCAATCAGAGCCATTTTCAGTTAGTTCAGTCTAGTTCGGCTGGTTATGCTATGTTCGTTAAGTTACATACAGCACATCACCCAAACCATTTTTTCTCTTTTTTGCATTATTCTTCCGTCGAAGAAATCCGTCACCGAAGTATAGTGGTCGCTGGACCATACGTTGCGGTTACACGTATGACGCATGTTCTCTAACAAACGAGAAAATAGGCAGTTTTAGCATATCGTTACCGTGTTTACGTTACCGTTTACCGTGTTTGCGGGAGTCGACTGCGCAGCGCGAGAGGTACCGCGAACGGTAACTTACCGGCACATGCTTCACCGTCGCCAGCGGCTCCCGGTAACACGGTAAACGGTAACGCAAACACGGTAACGATATGCTAAAACTGCCTAATAAAACATCTCCCCGTGTTACTTTCTGAGGGAGATGTAACGGCGAAAGTGAGTGCGGCCCCCTAGAGCTAGCTTGTTTAGTGACTCTAAGGCCCCGTATCACACGGAACTGAGCCTGTGGGATATCGCTATTGCGGTAGTCTCAAGATATCAATGAATATGTTTTCTTTTTATGGGGGAGGGGGAAAAACCATTACGGGTAACGCAAGGACAAACTACGAGTGTAGGGCAGCGCAGAACCACCCGCATTGTGACCTTCGCGTTTCCCCCTCATCCTTAAGCGCAAACCGCATGGAGCGTTTTCTGCTCGCGAAAACGCGCCGCGCACGCCACAGGCGTGCTGACGCCGCCGCGAAACCACCCGCACGCTGCGCGCGGCGCTGCCGGCGGTGGCAACATGTCGGCCGCGGAACGGTTCGGGGAGCTGGAGTGACCGCTTCTAACCGCGCTTTAAAATGCCGCTCAAGGCACCCACGAAGTAGCTTGTGCGGTAAATGAGCTGTCAATGTGGGCAAAAACGGTACTGTAAACAGTGTAAAGCATCATCCGCGCCGCTAGTGAAAGCGCTCATGAAAAATCTGTCGGGGTAGTCAGCCTAAACTAAACATCTCCGGCGTAGCTGGCCGGCTGTCTCGAGCGCTTCGAAACTGCCGGCATGAGGCGCGCTCCTCCCCATTGGCGTAGAGTTCCTCTATATAGCTCCCTGCGGAGCAAGTCGTCAGGCTCCTCCCACTGGAGCGCGCGTCACGCGTCATTTTCTTATCGAGGCAGAAGGGCCTGAGAAGGCCGACGCGCACGAATCGCGTGCAAACACGCTCCATGCGGTTCACGCTTTACTCCACCCCAGGGCCTCACGGAGTCTCGTTTCAATAAAGTGCTTCACTCACTCAACCAGCATAATCAACAGTACGGAGGGCCTCGCGGTCTTGTGCTGTCTTAGAAACGACGGTGCATCGCTACGCGAACACTTTCCGAGCGAGTGGCGCGTGGAGCGGGTGCTTCAACAGCACGACGGCCCCGCGTTGTCTGTGCCTGGCGGCGGCGTGCGTCCGCTTGCGTCGCGGCAGAAATTTTTAACAAATTTCGAATGTGAGGCACGCTGTATTCCGTTCAAACAGCTCTCATCAGCACTTGGCGCGACAGGCTTTATGCCCTCACCAGACATGCCCGTTTTGCTGGCTAAAGATTTAAAAGTGGACGTCTCACGCCACAATGAGACCTCGCTGCTGTCTTCCGTAATCGAGTGTTAGGGCTGGTGTGTTACACAGACAGTAAGAGGTGTTAATCGTGGACCAGGACGAATTTTTCTTGAACTGCGAAGTTTCTGCGAAAGCTGTAAACCCGTTTTGTTTCGTGCACTATCAGACTGTGCCCAGCTTCGCTGGTCATCCTGTTTCACAGAGTGGAAGGGCATTGATATATATATTTTTTTATCGTTGTGATGATGATGAATGCGTAGCAGTCAGTGGTAATTTAACATGTTCCGAGGGTTAGGTGTTTCGTAACGCTTTTTGCGGGCGCCAGCCGGGTGTGCGCTTTCGTCAACCTAGCCAAGTAAAGCTTTCACGTTTGTAACGGTTTCGAAGCCACATTCGCGGTCCTAAGAATGACTTTCACCATTAAAAAAAGAGCTCCGACAAACGGCATCGATAAGTGCGCTGAAATACCGCCACCCTGTAAACTGCACGCAAACATCTCCGTGCTGGTAATTAATGGCGTGTACAGCCGAATTCGCTTACGCTCGGTAACATGAGCACAGAGACGGTCAAAGGCCTTTTTATTCACAGGAGAAAGAGTACACGTGCGTGAGGGACGCCTTCACTCCCACTTTTGACGATGCTTTTAAACCAAGGCGTGTTGTGAGAGCGCACAGAGCGCTTGTGTTTGTCGTCTTTCTGTTGTCCTGGTTGAGTCGCGCTCTACTTTTTACCAAATATGCACCAACTTGCCCAACAGTGTGTTCTACTGACGTACAGCTGAGTTGCTCACGCACTATAACCCTTTTGTACGTACGCGTACGTATACAAATCTCATTCTTGGATACATAGGTTAGTCTTGAGCGCAGCACCAGCGCGGTCTCACCCTTTCAAGCTGTCTTCTCAGTTCGCGCTACCGGTAAATGACGGGTTGCGCGGCATTCTGTAAAGGCGCAACCACATGCGACGTTTTGGTCGCGTTTGGAGACCGTCCGCGGCGACGCGCGTTCAGCGCGCGCCACCAAATACACAGCAGCGCGCTCGGAGCGCCGGTGTCTGCGCGTCCCAAATTTTCGGTCCGTTTTCGGCGTCTGCGCCGGATGTTGCTATCCTCAATTTCCGGTCCCTCTCCGCACGCAACATGGCGGCTCTTTATTTGGCTTCTCTTTAGCACTTTATTGAATAGAACATCAATTTAACGTGTTTTGTTTGTTGAAGTTTTGATTATTCTTCAGTTTATTAGGAATTACTTAAACAGAACGATGCTGCCTTTACCAAAGTAAGTCTGGCAACTTGGATCGGAGAAGCGCTCTTCGCGCGTCCCATGTGGTTGCTCGCCCTCTCCAACGCCCGTTCCGCGTCGGCGCCAGGCGCCGCAGACGGCCGCAAGACGCGACCAAAACGTTGCATGTGGTTTCGCCTTAAAAGCTTCTCCGTTTCCCTTTTCCGAGCGCTTCCACGAGCTGTGAGAGGCGCCTGTCATTCTCATGCCCGGCTTCCTCTGAGCCCGGCTAGCCCGGCTAGAACGAAAGGGGGAGGGGCATGGCAAAAAAGCGGGAGGCGGCTCCTTTTGTATTTGCCGCCCTTTGAGGTGGTGTGCGTCGCAAACGGCTCCCTCCGCGCTGCGACCGAAGGCAGCAGTCGGTACTTCGCACACCGAGCAGAGTGCACCGGCGATCGGCGAGAAAAACAGGGGCCCTGCGAGCGGTACAACAACAGGCTGGCGCGCTGCACCCCAGAGGCCTACTTGCCTCCATTAGCCGCGGGAGCTCGTAAAACCGGCACCCAGCGGCGGCCGGAGAAACAGCGGCGGCCTCGCCTATCCAAGTCGCGGGATGGGCTGCTCCGCCGTAGTAAAACGGCATTCCCTTCCGCCCAGCTCGCTGCCACTGCGGCAGCCTGCCGCCGCCGAACAGCGCCCAAAGTTGTGCCGCGTCGGCTGCGAAGCGACCGGCCATCTCTTTTCAGCCTTTTTATACCCCGCTTCCCAGATTGTAGCTACAGGCTATGCCCGTGTTAAGAACTCCTCTCGCGCGGGATGACAGTCGTATACACGGAGCCCCATCATTCTGGGAGGCGCAGATGCTTCCTTTGATCTGTGCACTCCGTTTCTCCTTGAGGGTTTTCGCGCAAGTCTGGAAACGAGGGAGGCACTCAGCGAGCTCCTGCGCGGTTCTTTCTCTCAGCATTTTTCTGACTCTTTCTCATTCCTGTTTATAAATACCCCGAGTGTCTTTAAAAGAGCAGCTCCGACGTGTCAAGCGATTGTGATCACTGTTGTCGCATTGTCTTTTTTTAACGGAGTCGCTGCACCCGTAAAAGTTCCAGCAGGCCTCCTTCACCACAAAACACCGAATGAGGCCCCTTTCGGAGTAAAATCGGGCCGCCATTCCGTCCCTTCCTCTCTCATTCTCAGAGCAGTATACGGAGAACCATGCCCACGCAGGTTCTTAAGAGGATGTTCCAGTTTAACTTACCTGCGCAGGTCAGGCCACAGTGAAACACAAACGCAGAAATACTATCCCGATCGCACAGCTTTCAAGATTCAGTCTTGTAAACGTAAAACATTGAATTACATAATATCGCGTTCAAATGAGATGCATGTATTATACCTGGAAATACGTTGTTTCACCTCCACGCGTTGGCGTACGCAATATTTTATTTCTGGGAAGGAGGAGGCCAGACCCAGAAACAAAAAAGGAGGGAGAGAACAGAGCAAGAATTCAAAAAGCAGAACAGAAACAAGAAAAAATACAAAACGCGATAAAAAGACAGGAAATAAATTGCAAATTTAAATACCAAATCTTCGGAATGCGGTGGGGGTACTCTACATAACCTTCCGATTGTTTTATGCATTTCATTTTTACTCCAGGGACGGAGCAAAGCGGGTACCGTTGTGGTGAGAGCTGACGTCGAAGCCGTGCAAGCCTGAAGCACTGATAGCGGCCTCATGGAAGTTGTCTGTCTGATAAGCAGAGACAATGGCCTCGTCCGTTCTTTTTCTCCCAGGACCCCCCCCCCCCCCCCCCCCAAAAAAAAAAAAAAAAAAAAAGGTGTGTGAGTGTAGGGGGGGGGGGGTTAAATAATTTAGCTTTTCGTTGTAATAGCCTACCTCAAAGGCGAAATAAGCAAATTCGTAGGCAGAAAATGGACTCGGACAGCGAAGGACAGGAGCGGGTAGTGGTGAATGGTAGCGGCCTTCGTCCTGCAGTGGACCTAAATGGGATGACGACGACGATGATGATGATGATTATATCTCACTGACGTATGTCCCTATATGTGTCTAATGAACCGGTTGGTCAACATAAGCATCGATTTATATACAGACAAGTCTTTATAGATCGTCATATAGACGTCTGTCATGTCTATATGACGTAAGACAGACAGTAAAGAAAGCCGAGCTAGTTGGTGGGGTGGCATATTTCCGGCAGCGCTAACACGACGGGAAAAAGAAAGGTCGGAAGAGCGCTTGTGTCGTTCTCCTTTATTTGTCCCCGTCGTGTTAGCGCTGTTCCAACTATGTAAAACAGACGCTGTGTGCGTGTATACCCGGTGTTCATATTTCTCTCTTCAAGTGTAACACGTTTTTCTTGGTGTGCAAATTGAGTGTTTCTCTTTGACAACTTTGTTGCGGAAAGTAATTTGATATACCAAAAGCGTACGAGGTTCAAGCTTGGTCATTTGATGTTCTCCTAGCCTGCATGCGATGCGGCCAACAGTTGCATATCGCTCCCATGCAACGCCCCAGGGGTCAGTCTCCAATAAACGTGCATTTTCTTCCCCGTAATGCGCATTGTTTTTAGTGCCCTACCCGCCTGCGTATTCCATGGTACTGAATTGACTGGACGACCACACGTCGTTGTTGCCCAGTGATAAAAAAAACGCGCTCACACGACATCTGTGCCTCGGAGTCCACAGTTGAAAAGGGGCACACATACGCTCTAGCCCCTCGTTCGTGCAGCTCCTACAGAGCGGTCGGTGGTCGTTCCTAAGTTGGCCAACCCGGCAGAGCATCGATAGCCATTCGCGTTATTGCTGAAGGACAAACCGAGCGTACACAATCACTATAGTGATTGTGTACGCTATACTACACTATAGTGATACTACACTATACTACACTACGCTACAATCACTATAGTGATTGTGTTCACCCAGTGAGTTCGCGGACAGAGCTTTTGGGATTCGCCATGTCAGCGCGTTCAACGCATCAGCGCGTTCAATTGAGGTCCACTTCATCGCATTCCGTTCCACCTGGCTTGATGCCGAGCGACGCCTGGCTAGTGGAGTGTGATTCCACCCCGTGCAGCGATACTCCCCGCCACACGCTCTCTTGTCGAAGTGTATACCTCCATCGACGCGGAAGGATCTTAACAGACGAAAGCAGACGGCTGCTTCAAAATGTGCTCTGGCTGGCTACTCCTCGCGTGACGATGGCAGTAAATGAAGGGGCAGCCACTGCATTCTCCCCGCGGAGTGGAGGGGCAGAGATGAAGCTCCTTACGCCGGCAACGGCGCACGGCGTGGGACGCAAACGTCGGAAGAAGCTGCGTGGCGTTTGAGCCCGTGACGGTGGCCATCCGATGTGAGGCAGGCGAGCGGGGCGAGAAGTGCTCCCCGGAGGAAATTGCGCGCACCACGGCCATTACCTCCGGCCGGGGCTCGAGCACCCCTTTGGGCACCGGCGAGCGCCCGCAGGAACCACGACGTGCGGGCACGACACGCTATGGGCACGGCGGGGATATGCTCACGTTCGAGTCTCCCGCCGTCCTTCATGCGCTCCCCGAGGAGCAACTCTGCCCGCAGACCTGCACCCGCCATGGTACGGAAGACCTTCTTTGGGGAGCTCCTGGGGAGGCCGTTAAAGTGGAAAATAAGCGAAGAAGAACTCGGCGAAACGGGAGGGAGAAAAAAATGCGCCTAGGGAGCGCACGAAGCGCCCGTGCAACGCTAGGCAGCATCCTCTCCGGTGCCGCGGCGGTGCGCCTTGGGAGAGAAGGAAAAGAGCAACGGAGGAGCAAAGAGACTCTGGGGGGCCCGGAATGAAGAGAACGGAAACGGCGCTTTCTTTTGCGCGGCTCTCCTGATCGAGCTATAAAACAGAAGCCGACTAAATCAAACCCTCCCCGCGCCAGCACGGCCTGTATCCCTCTTTTATCTGCGCCGAAGCTCGGGTTCACTCGGCTCAGCCGGGAACTCGGAGTTTACGACCCGAGAGCTAAAATAGCTGGGCGCCGTCGATGGCCCGCGTTTGTCCGCTCGCAAACAAGTTTTTCGAAAAGCTCCAACGAAGGCCGTTTGTGCTGTATATACGCGTTGGAAGAAGAAGAAGAAGAAAAAAAAAAACTCGTGCGCATAATAAAATGAGAAGAGAAGAACGTGAAAAAAAAGGCTGGAACTGTGTACGGAGGGGGCTGGCAGTGTTCGGGATCGGGTGCCACGGAAACGATATACCGGGCGCGTATACGATTCGCGAACATCACTTACGCACGAGCGATTGTGTGAAGTCAGCTGATACTATATCGGCACGTCATTGAAGGACTACAAACTATAAATTTCGATTTTTCGTTGCTCTTTTTGTGTGCTCTGCAGGTGTTTACGGTGCTGCGCTGACACGGGAGATGATTGCGGGGTTTAACCGTGGGTTTAACCCGCCGAAGCTACCTGGACTATGAGGCGCTCCGTAGTGGAGGGCTCCGGATTAATTTTTGACCACCCGGGGATCCTTAATGTGCGCCGAAATCTCGACACACGGGCGTTTTCGCTTTTCGCCTCCAGGCACGGGAGATGCCAGAGCCGTGATAATTAGGCTTCCACCACGCCTCAGCAGATAACGTCATTCTGTAATCTATTCATGAATAATGCACGTGTGATAATTGTCCAGAAAAAATCCAAAATTGCCCACTTGGAGCACGTGTTTGTTTTTTTTCTTGTTTTTTTTTTTTTTTTAGGTTCGCGATCACAACGTATGCAGGCCGCGCGAATCTATACTGATATTGGGTTGCGCACGGTTTGAGGAAGACAGGAATAAATATATTGTTGCCGTCAAGAGAAACATTATATCTACAAAATTGTGGGAAGCAAATGCCAGAAGAGCTATGCTCGTTTTAGTTCACTTGCGCAGTTGTAAGGATATATTAACCAGAATTTTAAACTTCAAAATTTATCAATTGGGAATAATTATATACCCCTTACTTAACCACTCTCCTACT
Source organism: Haemaphysalis longicornis (assembly GCF_048455015.1). Lineage (NCBI taxonomy): Eukaryota > Metazoa > Arthropoda > Arachnida > Ixodida > Ixodidae > Haemaphysalis > Haemaphysalis longicornis. The sequence goes on along the minus strand of NW_027526203.1, from coordinate 435,950,587 downwards.
CCGGCTCCACGTGTAACACGTATTGCGAAGTACTGTAAACATGAATAAATAAGAACGAAATAAAACACAAGACAAGCGCGCGCGCCTTTGTGGTTCCATATAGTGCGTGCTTCGAAAACGGTCCTCGCGGCACTTAAATCTACAACTCGGTTTTTGCATTCAAAGCACGTAAGCAGGCTTAAGCGCTCCGAGGAATTTTCTTTTCGATTTATTATCATCGGCTATGAGCAATCGTAGGTTTAAAGATGTTTATCCGACTGTGAAACTTCTGATTTTATTAAAACTCATTACTATCAGTAATCTGCAAAGGCAGTACTGAAACTAATGGCACAATGCCGTCGCTTCTGCAACTGTTCCAGAAGCCGCGAAACTGCCGTTATTATTACATCGCTGCTTCTACGATTTTTCTCAAACAACCGTCACGGAAAGCCTTTACTAATTTTTGGTAGTAACCAATGATTAAAACAGCATTTGCGCGACTTTTCCACAATAAATTGGAAATTTATTTTCATTACTTTTCAGGGGCGATTTTTTCTGTGCGGTTTCTTCGTAGCGTGATGTTGGCGAAGTGCTCGCGGGTCGCAACGGTAGAGTGGCCGTACGGTGTTCAGGAACCGACGTTTCCGTTCACCGTGAATCCGCATGCTGTCATGCCGACTTCCTAACGTATGGCGACGTTCCCCTGCAGAGCGCGGCGCTACTCTGTCGATGCAGCGTGCCGCCCCTCGGCAGCCGACAACTGGACCGTTTCAGCCAGAGCTCCGGCGGTCGGCGCGCGGCACCGAAAAGGGCCCGCCTCGGCGTCGGCACGCACGGACCCTCTTTGTGTTGCCTCATGCGCGGCCCTTGATCTTTGCCGCCCACGGTGTCGTGCAAAGGGAACGCGGTCCGGGAAGAGAAAAAGGCTTATCTCTCAAGTTCGGCGCGGCTCTCCGACAACGGGCCGCCCTATCTCAGTGAGAGGCCGGCCGCGATAGGGCTACTCGAGCCGGCCTCGCGGCCTGGACCGCCGAGCACGGCATACGCGCGCGGCCGAGAAAGCTCGATAAGATAATGATCATGATTCATAACGGGGGAAAATGAAAGGAGCAATGCAGGCAAGGTACAAAGTTCCGCTCACATGTTACCGGCGGAGTGCCGTGCATGCGTATGAAACTCTTACGACGAGTTAAGAGGACGAGAACGAAAATTGAGAAAGGACTAGCCGACCCAGCGCATGTCGTGCCAGATTCGCTAGCAAAAAACGAATACGCAAAGAAACCGGTTTCTCTTTGTGGGAAATTTAACACTTTTTCAACTGCGCGCCCCTGACCACGTGTAAGACGTGCAGCTTTCGGCACGGAAAGGGAAAAGAGCTAGTCTGGTGATAACAGGTTCAAACTCAATTCGGGCCTTGAAGGAAGTTTTAACGAAAACAAGATAACCAATACTGAGGACCTTCCAAATTTACCGTTACACCATGTCAGCAGTGGCGTCATTCGTCTGGCCCCGGCGCGGTCTCTCCGATAAGTAATCTGGTGGGAAGTCCCCCGCTGGAAATCGAAGAGCCACAGTTAGCTTTCAAGCGGTGCGATCGAACCGAACCACAGGGATCCCTACCATAGAGTTTGCCACAACACACACTGGAGAGGAATGTGGCGCTATAGCGTCTATGCGGCTCACATGAAAGGCCGTCTGTGTCGTCATGGGCGGCCATTAGATCATGCGCTCGCCTGTTTCATCATTGACTTGGAATGAAACGTTTTAGTGAACGCAAATTTAAACGAAGTGCCTCAAAAACGCGAAGAATAGTGTGCAATTATGTAAGTGGAAAATAAAACAGGCTGTTTTAAATCTAAAGGAAGTAAAGCGTATTTTTTTGCCGGAACGATTGTGCCTGCTATTCTGAGGCCAACGTGGTAGTTACGAACAATGTTAACATTTGGGGGGGGGGGACTCATTAGAGACTTTTATTTTATTATTTTATCATTATTTCAGATAATAAGTTGTTTGAAGAGTTTGTAAAGTTTTTTGAGCGTGCCTACGAAAACGTCGCCTTCGTGGTGAACCGGTGCACCGACCGACCGTGGACGATTACATGTACGATACGACGGATACAGGCGCCCGTATCTGCCGTATCTTGTCTTCGCCGAAGTACGTTTTGTTTCTTTTTTTCGTCAGCTACAAATTTCGCGGCGGCATATTACCCGCTCAGTCATACGTCCTTTGACTGCCGCATGACCAACGTCAGGTACGATCACGCACTGCCTGCTGTTTACCCGAAGACGGCTACCAGAACAGGGAGGATTTCGGCTTCCTCGTAGTTCGTAGGCGTGATAATGCATAGTGAAGAAAGCAAATCCCAAAAACCGCTTAAGAATCCAATTGTCACGCCAAACCCAAGCCACAAGCGGGGGTCTTCCCATACACCCCCACGACGATATGGCTCACCAGGCGCAGTTTCCTCTCTAGTATACTTACTAAAAAACACTATGGATCCCTACTATCGCAGAACCATGTTTACTGACCTTGAACCATGGGGCTGACCTTGAGTCTCCGTACTTTGAGGCAGTGTTCGTAGAGGTGACGTTTGCCAAGGGAACGTCCCTCATATGCTGCGTGTACTGCCCCCCACCACTACGAAGGGAGTCGTACGACATGCTCAGTGTGGCCCTGTCGAATGCCACCTCAAAGCATTACGTCAACGTGTATGTTGTCGGAGACTTCAATGCTCATGTCGACTGGTCCAACGTTGAAGCACCCTCCCCTTCCGATGCCGTCGACGACTACCTCCTGGAAGTTGTCCATGGCGCTGGTCTCGCTCAGTTTGCTCAAGAGGCATCATACACTGCTAAATCTGGCCGGAGAGCATTTCTGGATCTGGCGTTTGCCACAAATGCCACCCTAGTGCACAGTTGAAAGCTTTCTCCGAGTCTCCCAGTATCAGACCACTCCTTACTCGCGGTTGACACCTTTCAACATCTGCCTAAATACGGCCGTTTTGTTAAGACGGTACAGCTGTTCCACAAAATGGATGTTCCACATCTGCAGCAGCTCGTGCACCTTGTCACATGGTCCATGGCTCTCTCTGAGGAGTCGCCCAATGATATATACGAAGTCTGGCTTGACTGGCCATCCAAAAAGAGTGCCTACCCACACGTCCCTCTTCCTCGCGTCACCCCTGGATAACCCGTGACATTGTAAAACTTTGTCACCGAAAAAAAAAACTCTTTCACAAGGCCAAGTTTACCGGGAATCCAAGCCACTTGAGCAGAGCAAAAGACCTTCAGCGTGAACTGAAACGGCTCATCTATGTGTCACATGCCCGTTACGTGCAGTCAATCGCCACCAAAGCCTCGCAGTACCCCAAGCTTTTCTGGGCCTATGTTAACTCACAACAGAAGTCCCAACCGGCTCCGCAGTTCCCCACCCAAGATGCCGTTATCACCGATCCCCAATCCATCGCCAACCTCTTCAGCAGCCAATTCGCTCTAACTCGAACTGCCGATCCTACCCCACCAACTGCACCACCTGGTTTACAAGGTAGCCACCCCAATACCCAATTCGACTTCACGGCCATTAACCCTGCTGCAACTCTGCGCGCTCTTAACTGTCTTAACCCCTACCAAGCAGCCGGACCCGACGGCACCACACCTGCAGTACTGAAAGCTTCAGCCCCTCAAATTGCCCCCATCCTCTCATCAATGTTTTCTCGTTTCCTCATCATGGGATGTTCCCCCGAACACTGGAAGCTATCGTTTGTCACACCTCTTCTGAAAGGTGTCAGTTTACCAACCGACCAAACCTCGTCCTACCGGCCGATCTCCGTTACCTCCATTGTTTGCCGCACCATGGAACGTCTCGTCTCAAAAGAACTCACCGAATACCTGGAGCAAAATTCCCTACCTGGAGCAAAGTTCCCTCCTCTCCCAATACCAATTTGGCTTCCGACCCGGCCGCTCTTGTGCCTCAGCGCTTGCTCTTGCAGTCCATATCCTGAGCGACCACATGGATAGCAAGGTACCCTGTCATATCCTGCAGATCGACTTTCGTCAAGCCTTCGACAGGGTAAACCATGCCCTTCTTGCAGAAAAACTTGTTCTCTTTGGCATACACGGCAACCTTCTTCGTTGGCTCACGGACTTCATTGCCCACCGCCAGTTTCAGGGTCTTTTTCATGCTGTCGCTCAGAGCGCACACCAGTTCGCTCGGGTGTCCCGAAGGGCTCCGTCCTTGGGCCAGTGTTTTTCAAAATCTTCATCAACGACATAACCTACAACCTTGAGTCCATGCCCCTACTGTACGCTGACGATGTCACCCTCATCCAACCGATCCGAACATCCCAATCTCTTCTTTCCTTGCAGAATGACTTGAACAAAATTGTTTCCTGGTCCAATCGTAATCGGCTCCTGCTAAGTCTCTCAAAATGCACCTCTATGGTTTGAACAGCATGCCGCCCAGCCAACTTAGACCTCCCTGTCCTGAAGATACTTGACACGCCACTCACGCAGGCTACAAAGATATAGCTTCTAGGTGTCACCATCGACAACAGATTCTCCTTCAGCGTACACACGGACGCCACCATTGCCCGTGCGCGTCGTCTCTTCGCATTCGCCCAGCGCGCTACGTTCGGCGCCCGACCGGTCGCCCTGCGAACGCTATTCACAGCGCTTGTGCTTCCCCAGTTGGAGTACTGTGCCCCTGTGTGGTTGCCGCATCAGGCCTCCCGTGTTGCACGTCTCGCGAGCGTACAGAGGCGTGCAGCATTTGCCATCCTCAAGAAATCCTCCCCCCACCCCCGACCGCCCTTGCCGTGACTACCGAACACCGGAGCTGCTTCGCGCCGTCGGTTGGCAGTCCATTGCGCAGAGTTACGCCTTGCCGTGACTACCGAACACCGGAGCTGCTTCGCGCCGTCGGTTGGCAGTCCATTGCGCAGAGTTACGCCTTGCCGTGACTACCGAACACCGGAGCTGCTTCGCGCCGTCGGTTGGCAGTCCATTGCGCAGAGGTACGACGCTGCATCACTCCGGCTGCTTCTGGCAGTCGTTGGCCCTCTCGGTGCCCCCCACCCACTGGCAGGGTATATTCGTCGCACCAGGACCAACGACTTGGCCCCCATCCTTGCCCGCACAGTGCGCCACCAGAACTCCTCCGTTACGCGCGTGGTGAGCTTGTGGCGCTCCCTCCCAAGTGCTCTCAGGAGCCAACCTGCCACTGACGCGGATGAAGTGAAAAGCCCCTGCCGCCAAGCAATACGCCGCCTGAGAACGGTCTACTGAACGACGGAATCCACTCCTCTCTCTCTCTACATCCTTTTCATCCCCCTCTCCCTCCCTCCTTTTCTTGCACTGTAAAAGTCGGTGTGCTGGGCCCCTCGGTATGAGCCTTTGGCCTTTCCAGCACACCCCAGCCCTCCTGGGTTGAAATAAAGTATTGTTATTGTTATTGTTACTGGCTGTAGCTTCGTCTACGGCAGCCTATCGCACAGGTTATCGTCCTCGTGACGTCACAAGGGAAGTGCGAGAAAGTGGCCAGTCAGCCGGCACTTTCGCATCTGTTTTCCTTATCTGGCTTCATGGTTTGAAGATCGCGCAAACTTACTGGCGTGATCATTATACCGGCGTGGAGATCTTTGGAATGAGCTAAGCTCGTATATTGTGTTCGTGGTCCGCTCAGGCCTGTTTTCTTCGGTCGTATTGGGGCACGACCTCAACGTGCAGGTAAGGGTGGCGAGGGAAAGAGGGTTTCGGCGGGCAGGCCCGTACGGAGGGACCGTTTGTTTTTCTTCCAAGTTGTTGATTGGGCGTCGAGCAACGCGCTTCAAATTTGAACGTCGCGACTGGTTCATGGGCGAAGTCAAAGAAAGCGTTCTATGATCCAAGGCGTTGCCCAAGGTTGCCAACCTAGTTCTTTTTGTTTACGCTCAGAGTCAGCCAGCTGTTCTGGAAACTCCGTCGATTCGTTGCGTGCGTTGTACATGTTCTACAAAATGCGTGCGAGTGTCTGTATCGACAGACGAGACCAGCTGGCAGCCGCAACGTTCGTGCTAAAGCGAGCTCATTGCAGCTCTTCCTTCAGACCGACGAACGCATGGCGATCTTGGTCTGGGTCATGACAGCGGAAGCGACAGGAACTCTTTTCAACTTTTCCGGGTGTCAGAAGCAAGGCAGTGTAACAGGCGCCTAAGGCGCAGCCCACTATGATTATGCAGAAATAAGATACTTGCTCAGTACATCGTATTCTGAGGTGACGTATAGGCTGTTTGCATATTCAGCGCGGATAAATGTTAGCGTTAGGTTCGTGAATTGGAGCGAGCGCTTGCACGTTAAGTGTAGTTTCTGGTATACACAAATACTGGCCGCGTGTATACTTTTGATGAAGTAATATAACTGTACCGTCCACATTGCAAACGGTTTCACGCTATTTTTTGTTTAATTTATGGTTGCAATAATTTTCCCCTCTTGGTGCAATGGGGCACAACTGCGGTGGCCAGCGACCATGTGCACGTGCAAGACACACAAAAAGGAATTAATTTCCTTGACGAGCGCCGCGGTGCAGTGCCTTGCTGTCACCATTTTCCATATATATTGCGGAAAGTTTGCCACAAAATGTGCAGTTGGCAGTCAGCACCGTTTCCCACGCTTCCTTTATTCCGTACCGTGTTGTGAAAGCGCCGTTCTCATGCTTTGCATAGTGTACCAATTAACCCGTTTCCTTCAAAATTAAAAAAAAAAAACAAATTTGGGGGGCTTAACGCGCCGATCGAAGCTACACCTGGGCTGTGAGGCGCGCCGCGTAGTGGAGGGCTCCGTATTAATTTTGACCGCCTGGGCATCTTTAACGCGCGCCGAAATCACTACCGTTACCTTGTTCAACCGTTGCCTTGTTCAACCTTTGCCTGCAAGTTCATCCACACCGATTCATACGAAAATACACAGCTGAATCCAAATATATGAACCCGAAGCAGCTCCATCTCAAACACGCGAGACTATATCAATGAAAAATAAATTCCTCGTAGCGAAGCGGACATTCGATAAACCAAATGTTGGGCGCCCACTCTCAGCAACTCAAAGCCTACGGCGCACGCCGCGTTAATGCAGGTTTATTTTTATTTTTCGCTATCGTGGTGGTTCTGGGTAGCTACAGCGGTTCAAGGATCGACACTCGATCATTATCAAGCCACTGTGGAGAGAAAGACTGCACTGTCGCAACCGCTGACATCGAGAAGCGGACACGTGAGAACTAGAGGGCTGTGGCTGCACTAACTCCTAAAGACTGACAACAAGTGGATCAATCGAGTAACAGAATGGGAAGGTAGAAAACTCCCTCTTCTAACGGGAACTAGCAGGACAGTAGCGATTCGAAAAACCCTTCGTCCTGCTTATTACGGTAATGAAGAGAAGCGGCGGGACTTAGCCCGTGCAGACGAAATTAAATGATGCTGCTGCTGCTGATCAAAACTTTTATTGAGCAGATCAGAAGGTGTTATGGCCGCTCGCCACAGGGAGGACTTCTTGGTCCAGGAATCGTTTCGCCCTAGCTGCCAGGCGCGCCCTAGCGACCAGTGCCGTGACGGCCGAAAACCGAGCAAGGCCTGACTGGCGTCAACATCTAAGCAGCGACTAAGCAGCGACCGCCTGTTATCGGGCGGTGTATACGCCGGCCAAGTGTTCTCGCCGGCACCGCGCTGACATTGAGGGAAGATAGAGTGGCGCACGTCCACACAATGCTGCACGTCGAGGACGCTATGCGTAGAGACGACGGGCGAAGGACACGGGCCAAAATTAATGCTTACTACGCGTACCCCTGTCTACAGTAGATTGACTGATTGTCTTTATTCAATAAGGGGGCTCGGGAGGGATTATAGAAAGGGGATAGCTGGGTGGCGCGTTGTCGTTCCTTCAGTCATGGTTGCGATCTTGAGCTGTTTGCCAGGCTCGCTTCAGAGTACTTTATAGAGATCGCGCTATTCAGCGAGTAGCGGCCAATTTCCCCCGAGCGACGATGCCTCGCTACAGCCTGGATTAGACTCTACTAAAGTGCACCTGTCCCAGGTGTCTAGGGTAGCCACCCTTCAATGAGTGTAGCAGTGTGAGGGTGCTTGAAAGCGTTCCACTTTTTTTTACTTACCCATTTTTTACTTACCCTGTTTTTGCATGCTCATCTCCTTGGACGCTCTTACAAATCCAGGGACTTTTAGGGGCGAAGCCCCTGAGGGGCTTGGGCTGTCAGCGTCTCCTGTCGTCGTTGTCGTCTCATGAAATCACGGTACTAAAATACCGGGACCCTCGTTTTCCAACGCGATTCGTGCTCCAAAGACACACAATTTTACAGCAAAGCTCCATACCCCTGCCCCCAACGGTTTCATCTCCGTAGGCAAAAACGCCAGTGCACCAAGAATACAATTTTACACTGCATTATTCGCACCTCCCCAGATTTTACGTTAGTGAAGATGGCCCGGGATTTTTTTTTTTTTGTAGCGCTGAAAAAGGTGATAAATTTTGAAAACGTGGCGTCACTTGGTGCGTATCAGATGGGCCAAGTATGAGCATTGACTTTCGCAACCACACTTTCGTTTCAGAAGCTGAAATCACTATGACAGTGCTGGGTGAATGGAAGCAATGTCTCGTGCTTGATTCCGACAAGCAAGAGGTGCAAAGTAAATTTCTTTGGATACCTTGGAATGTTGAGAACCTCCTCGTTGTGGAGCCGCTCCAGCAGTTTGGCACTGTGCACAGCGTAGGGCGTGAGCAATGGGGATGGTCTGGCATGGAAGCTGTGACGTCATCAAGTCGAATTGCCCCTGCAGGAATGTTGGCCACTGACACCGTGTTCCGTTTCATCAATGTCATCGGCTTCCAGCCTCTCGTTTTGATTGCAGAAAGACGACTGAAACGGTTCCTGTGGAGTGCCAACAGTGTCGGAACTTCCTTTTCGCCTTTCCTCTTTCCCTGTCTATTTTTCTTTCCAGCTAATCGCCTTGCTTCCCCGGTTCCGACTATTTCGTGCGCCCTCTCCTAAATAGATGAGGGGGATGAGCCTGCCTCAAACAAGTTTGCTTATAGAGAGAGCTGTGACCCATTAAAACACACCCCTTAGGCCAGAAATGTTGGAACCAAACAGGAAGTTTTGACACACATGCCGTTTTCGCCGTAATGTTTTAGGGCCTGGAGTACTTTTTTTTTTGCTCTGGAATGCGCAACTTTCTGATGGTCAATTAGAAAAGAATCAGATATTAACTTCCGAATCGGCGGTTTTAGGACCCATGCTTATGTTGTGCAAATGGTGGCAGATAACCACAACAAATTCCCCTTTTAAAAAATCTGAACCTGGCTTAAAGTTACAAATATGCGGCCCGCAGTTGGCGTTACACGTCATATTATGCGCCTAACGTCGGTTTTGAAAGTGTGTGCGCGCGTGCGTAGTGATTTAGTGTGTGCGCGTATGAATACACGGAATATAAGTAATCGCCTTCCTTGATAATTCTTACCGATTGACCCTTAATCCTCCCCCCCCCCTTTTTTTTTCGCCTTGTAGGATAATGTGATTCAAACTCGCCGCGCAGTTATATTACCTGCATAAAAAAACACCCGCGTAAATTCATTCGTTGTGCTTCACCTTGCTCCACAGCTAGTGCCGTGACTAGTGTCGTGAAAGCATTTAACACGAAAGTGTTTTATTCCCGGATACACGAGGATTTCACATACGTCATATCCGTCACGGAAGTGGCGTCAGTACAACGAAGCAAGCGGCCTGTAAAGGGTGCGCCCCTGCACACAGAATCTTCTTGCGGGGAAGCAACCTTTAGTACTAAAGAGTACGTTATACTTCGGGTGGTTTGTTTTCGGGTTTTATAATTTAACACGAAAGTGTTTTATGCCGGGATAACCAAGATTTCACTGACGTCATATCCGTCACGGAAATGAGGCCAGTACACCTTTTCCGAAGCGACCCGCCAGCAGGACGTCGCTCTCCAAGCACACCCACAAGGCAGCCGCCGTCCCGCAAATCATGCTCGGCTGCAGATGTCGCTGCACATTTCGCTTTCGTGTTTTACCAATTCCTATGACAGAGGAATCAACCACAGTTTTCTGCACAATTCCACGAAACAACAACGTGGTTTTATTCGCAAACGTGAGTGTCCAAGTGTCTTACAAGCCTAGCTCGAAGTAGCCGCCAAGCATATATAGCTGAATTATCGTCGTGTCTTTCGCTCGTTAGCAGCAAATGGTGCCGTCCCGTCTACACACAAAATAGATGCAGGGAAAGAAAGAAGGCCATGTCAGCATGGACTAGCACTCAGTCCCCTAAAGTATCGACACACAAGAGCTGAAATGGCGCCAATTTAAACATTTCATGCACGCGAAGTTGGGCTTGGTGTAAGTAAGATTGATGTTTACATCTGCGTGCAACGTACAAGATCCTCCAGTCGCGCCGGGGATTTGAGGCAGCAGTAACGCGGAGCCCTGCGCAAAAAGCTTCGCGAAGGGGGCGCAAAGTAATATTGATTGAAAAAGAAACAAAGAGGCGCAATTAGCACGCAGCGTAAACAAAACGGGCGGCGGAGCACGAGAATCTCGGGGCACATTACTCGCTGCCGTTGTCGAGCGAGTCAGACACGCAGTAACGCTCGGCGCCCAGGCATTTATTTGCCGTGCATCGCTGAGTGGGTTCTGGCGCACTGCCTCGTTTCTGCTGCCAAGAGCACGCCGCCGGCACGCTGAAGATGGTTCCCGATGCTTCTTGAAATGTTGCAGACCATACAGCTTCTGCGAGCAGTTAAGAAACTGCTGCCTTGCGTATGAGAGAGAGAGAGAGAGAGAGAGAGAGAGAGAGAGAGAGAGAGAGAGAGAGAGAGAGAGAGAGAGAGAGAGAGAGAGAGAGAGAGAGAGAGAGAGAGAGAGAGAGAGAGAGAGAGAGAGAGAGAGAGAGAGAGAGAGAGAGAGAGAGAGAGAGAGAGAGAGAGAGAGAGAGAGAGAGAGAGAGAGAGAGAGAGGGGCTGTTTGAAGGAGGGGAGCCTGCTTGCAAGGAAAGAGAAGGCGAGGCAGCTTTCTCGCCGCCGGATGGGAGCAGGCGGAGAGCTGTAGCACCTTCCGCACCTAATTGCGACAGATGGCCCTTGGAAACTGCGCTGCCCCGGCTAGCGTGACAGAAAGAAGAACGACCCAGAAAACAGCCGCCAAAGAAGCGAACGAGAAGGAAACGGGGCCTCCAGAAGAGGCGCAATAAAGGGAAGGCACGCTGCAGGAAAGCCAATACCGGCGTTGTTTCCTGGCAAGAAGACACTTGTTTCCTGGCGACGCCGGGGATAATGACTAATTAAACGCTGACAGGGCTCTGTTGTCCTTGCTGCTTTGTTCGCCTGACTGACCCGGCAACAGAGCCAAACGCTGCCGGAAACCTCTTCTACCTCGAGGTCGTGTAGGCCGTCTTGCTCGCGATGATAGCGAAGATTACTTGCAGTGGCGTGGATCTCGTTTTGCAGCGTGTGCGGCAGCCCGGGCTTCTATAGGACTCCAGTACAACTGGGATGTCATGTGCTCTGAAACCTTAGAGACGGCAACCGTTTTAAGGCAACAATGGTGTTCCATTGGTTAGCGAAGTGTCGTCAGCGCAAGCTGTTCCACGCGAACCTTTATTCCCACAAATGCATTCGGTACATTAAGGGATTGAGCGTTTGTCGATGATTCCGAGTGAAGAACCTGTGGAGAACGTAAATGATTCCGTGGCACGCATCATCGAAGCAGGTCAGAACTCATTCTCTTCCAACTTTTTACCGTAGAGCAAGTTTAACCCACACGCACACACAAAGCATTCTTCCTGCGCGTGTTCAACTACTAGATACCCTTTTAAAGGGTCATCCGCCTGCTGGTTGCCGAAGATTTTATCACATATTTTCAGCTTTAGGTAAGGAGCCACTCCTCCACAGTACGTAGAGCCCATCAGTAGCCTTCTGACTTGCAACTGCAGGTGATGTTCGCGTTGCCTGTCATCAGCAACCATGAAAACGAGGAAGCGTGTCCAGCACAGCACGAGAGAGAGAGAGAGAAAGAGCAGGTTGCCATCAGTCCTCCTCCGGACTCGGGGTCACTATCAGCGCCTCGAGCAAAGTGGACGCGGCGAACTTTGACACGCAAGGAACTGGCTCCGAATGGCCACAAACGGCTACCGGCACGCTCTTTGGCAGCGCGAATGTGGAACCCAGAGCGGTCTACGAGTGAAACCGGTGAAACAAAGCGCCATGAATCGGCAGCATGTGGTGGCAGGCGGGGAGAGAAAGAGCGCGCGCGGCGGCGGCGGCAGACGAGCCCCAGCAGCTAAGTGGCCGCTGTTGCGAGGACAGCAGCCTTTTGGCAGGGGCGCCCCCCGGCCGACCACCCCGCCCAGGCGCCGGCGGCCCCGGGAGGCCCGAGCAATCAGAGGATATTCACCCGGTCCAGCAGAATGGCCCGCACGTCTGCGCGGCGGGCTTCTCCTAAATGCCACTCACAGTACGCACTGTCGCCATCGAAATTCGTTAAGGACCCCGTAATGGCGCCCTGTAATACCTCCGCCAGCCCCTCGGCTCGGTGGTTTTGACTCCCGGCTCTGCTCAGCAAAGCGTGGCCCGTGGCAATGCGCGCCAGTTCTCATTTCTGCTCCGCTCGGGCAAAGCGCTCTTCGCCACACGTTCAACACGCATGTTGCGGCACAGCACCTTATGTGCTTCAAAGGAAACTCAAATGCGATAAGCGCGAACTGCTCGCACATGTTACGTGGGGGAAACGGAAAAAATGTTCCCGAAAAAAAAAAAAGGTCCCATGCTCGGGTCGACGTGTTTCCTTTCAAGTTGTAAGATCTCAACTTTTTGCAAGTTTGATTTTCTCCCTTCGCGTTTTAGCTAAAGGGTTGGGAAATAGATGTGATGCTTTAATATTCATATATGGGCCAGAAATGAACGCTTTTGGATGCTAAAACCTAACAAAGGAAATAGTTTAGACAGACGGACGGACGGACGGACGGTTTTATGGATAGATGGATGGATGGTAGGGGTGAGCATCGATTAAAAATTTTAATCTACTTAATCGGCAGGCAATTGTCGATTAATTGATTGGTTTATCAGTTGATGTAGATTCAAGAAAGAATAAAAACTAATACCATATTTTGAGTTCTAAGTTTCTTTTCTTGCTATCAGGGAATAAAAATGGGGGCGTTGAAATCGTCCCATTCCCGCTTTTTAAAGCAATATCCTGTGTGTGCGTGTGTGCGAGCGTGCGAGCGTGCGTGCTTGTGTGTGCTAAACAGACCCTCGCGTTGTACAGACGTGGCGCGAATGGACCTTTAACTGTCGCTATTTCTTGAAAGAGCGAGGTCCGCGCCTCCCGTCTCCGATTACATGAGGTTGCGACTGTAACCATGGTATTATAAGAACGGGTTCTTGCTATAAGGCGATGCCCTCAAACATTCAAAGATACTTACGAAAAGTTTGTAGGGATTTGATATCTGGTCTGCTTGCTTCACGTGAGTTCAACCGATTAACTGGTTAAAGAATTTTTTCGCGAACAATGCATTAATCGGATTAATCAGTAGGTTAATCGATCAATCATCCACCCCTAAGGATTGGTGGCACGGATAGTAGCCCGAACAACAGGCACCCGAGACTCGAGCTACAAGAGTTAGAAAAAATATAACATGAAGGGACAACACAAGATTTTTTGTAAGTTAGTCGTTCATACAATGTTTTCTGCTTAAAACACGCAATCCGTTCGGGACAGTAAGGAGGCGTACCCCGAACGCGCTTTGTGCTACCAATTTTTCGGGGCCAATTTTTCCGGAACCATTTTTTCCTGCCGTGGCTTTGGGACTATTTTTCCGGGAAAATCGCCCCCCGCTTTTAACAAAGTGTTGCTTACAACGATGTTAGTTTCCTGTCCCGAAGACTTCGTTATAGCGTTTACTGTGTATTTTCTTAAAGTGAAGCTTTCTTGCTCTCACTGATGACGGTGTCGTAACAAAAACGCACTGCAGGGAAGCCAGCTTTACATATTGGGAGGGCACACGATAATGGTGATGATAGAACAAGAAAAAAACCGCTTACCGTGGTCGGAATCGAACGTGGGTCCCTCGCGTTACGAAGCCGACGCATACGACAGCAACATTCCGACCCGGTCGAAGCAGTTCGGACTTTGCAAGCATCTACTCATACTGTAAGCTACTCGAACTTATACATAAATGTAATTCAAATAAATCAAGCGCAAACGCCCACTTACTTAATTTCGCACAGAGCTTAAGGTTTGTTTCAACCGTCTTTCTCGTTATATGAAAGGGGTTTTGATATTTGTAATGCTTCCGATAACTGTAGAACTATCGGCATAGTCAATTTATCGACTGTCTTACATCCTTACTAGTTCATTAATTAGGCAACAAAGTTCCTAAACAGGCGTTCTGACAGAACAGCTCACTGCTTCTAAGTACTACTAGTAGCCTAGCAAACTGATTTCACCCTTGTTTGTATGAAGTATATTATGAGCTGGTGAAAAGAAAAAAATCCCGGGCCATCTCCACTAAACCTGGGGAGGGGCGAAGCATGCAGTGTATAAGTGCATTCTTGGTGCCTTGGCGTTTTTGCCCACGGAGATGAAACCGTTGGGGAATAGGTATACAGCTTTACTGTAAAAGTCTCGTGTCTTTGAAGCACGAAGTGTTCTAGCGCGAGGCGTTGGAAAACGAGTGTCCCGGTGTGTTCCTTTTAGTGCGCGTTACGTTCTAGCGCGAGGGGTTGGAAAAAGAGTGTCCCGGTGTTTTAGTACCGTGACTACATGAAACGACGACAACGACAGGACACGCCAAGAGCCCCTGAAAAGCGCTTCCGCGGCCGGCGTCCAACCTTGGTCCTCACCGGTGCTGACCGACTATGCCACGCCGGCTGGTACGGGCAAAGCGTTGGACGCGATGTCAGCGTAGCGCGCGTTGCTACAGGCACTACCGCCTCGTCTGCAGGTGCGTAACGACGCCTGTTTGCGTACGCGTGAAATATGGCCAGTGAATCGGAAACGCCGCCTGAAATGCCTAAAAGAGTAATTCGTCGCATCACAACCATGACCCCACAGATGACGCATCATCCACATGGGAGATTGACCGAAAAGGGAGATTGACCCAATCATCTCTAAGGGCATCGGACTGAGACCCAGGGCCACTTATGCGCATGCGGCACATCGCGACAGCAAAACATTCAACTAGCAACTGGTCAAACAACGGCCTCGCAGTGCCTAACTTCGGCCAAGAAAGTGGCTAATTTGGCCGATGAAAATGAGCTTCCGTGGCTGGCGCAGCCAAAGCATCCGCCACTGGTTTTCCTCATTGCTAGAACAGTGAAATGGCTAGACGTTTTATAGTAACTGTAGCGTGCATATGATGTTCGCCAGTCCGGAAGGGCAACCCTTTGGATAGGCAGGTCGTGCATGCATTACAAATAAAGTAAAAACCGGAAGTGCTCCACGCGGGGGGTTGCCGTGGCGAAGAGGGACGAGCCGGGCGAATGTGTTCAGCCTCCGTGAGCGCTTCGCGGCGCACGCGAGCGTCAGCGATTTACCAGCGGTCGCGTTTAATGGAACTGCGCTGCTACAGGGACCTCGCGCGCGAGCGAGCGTGTTCGAATAGGGCTGGTCGTCAGCTCCGCGCGGCCGCCGTTTCCTCATAGGCGCGCGTTGATACCCAGCTGCTTTCGCGGGACGCAATCTCCGCTTTATAGGAGGAAGACACCGCCGGGGAGGCAGAAAAACGTGTCCGCAGAGGAGGACGGCAGAAGTCAGTGAAGCGACCCGATTCATGGCGCCGCAACAAAGCGGTCCCTATTCTCACGAACCGGGGCTGCCATTGTACCGAGGTGTGCGGAGAGAAGCTCGCCGAGCCACGGCTGAGGCACGAGGGCGGTGCCTCGGCGATGGTCTCCGTTAACTTCGTGTTGACCGGGCGCCGTTCGTGCTCCCAGCGCGGGACCCTGCGCTAACTGGGCCACCGCCGGCCGCGACGGGCCGGTCGTGCACGATTCACGCGCGGCGGTTATATAACGCGTACGCACGCCTGCAGTGCTGGCTGATTGTACGCAGACAGGGCGCCTTTGTTAGGCACGACAAGCCCGGAAAGAAATTGGCTGTGCGGCCATTCTGCGGCGTTGGGACAGGCCAGTTGCCGCCAACGCACGGCAGAAAAACTAGGCCTTATCGGCACGCGGAGTTCCGCCGCTTCAGCTGGCGCCGCGCGCTATCTGCTCCGTCTGGCACGAGACGTGTCCTGCAGCCCAGCCAATACGCCTTTCGCGCCCGCGGTGAAACAAGAGCCAAAGAACAGCAAAACAAAGTGTGAGGGGGCAGTGGTTGTGCTGTCTGCGTGATAGTTAACGTGCTTTTTCACATCCTACGTTCGCCTCGGAAACTCGTCATTCAGAACTGCCGGTTATACGGAAAGCTCGTCTTCTTGAATGCGGTCCCTCGTTTTTGAGTTTCCCACTCTCTTTGCAAGCACAGGGCAGACTACTCGTGCGGGGTTTTAGGTCGTGGTACCTGACCCTTACGGAATAATAACGGTATTGGCGCCTCATATGAGAACAATCGCGGCTGCGCTAGGAGCCCAAACGCACGAACTGCAAATCAGAGATGGCAAGCAGCATAGCATACTACGGGTACATCCGATAACGCGTGCGACAGGCGTGTTCGCGTCGAGGCTGCGATGACGACTCGATGACTGCACCAGCTGGGAGCGCTTGAAAACGCAAGTGCTGCCTATGCAGCTATGGAAATAAGCTTCGAGGGATGGGCCGATGCGCCAAGGATCACGCTCACGTACGGCGCTTGGCTGAGTGTGTGGTCGACACAAGGCCGAGCGCAGAGTAATATATGCCACCCTAAATCCTAACTCCGCGACCTTCCCACGCACAGGCCAACCCATAAAGCATGGGCCACACGTGAGCTGCCAACTGCGGACAGAAAGAAAACACGTCGCACACGGTGATAATAGGGAGTTTTAGTATAGCGGAAAGCACCACTTTAGCGCGCCCATAGCGTTAGCGGGCACGCTAACCGTAGCATAACGAGGCGCTATCCGTTCGCAATTGCGGCCCGCAAAACGTTAACGCTACAGCTAAAACGCTATACTAAAACTCTCTAATGTATTTAGTCCGACGGCAGGCACTCCCTTCGTTTACGCACGTCGTTGCAACGAATGGCGCATATGCGCCTGGTAACATGCCACATATTCCTCTGCGAGGCGTTTCTTACAGGCTTCACCGGAAGAACTCCGGCATTGCAAACAACACCGAAAAATACAAAAACCACCGTTTTTCTTCGGTTTTTCTTTTTTTTTTTTTTTTTTTGCTGGTGGATTGCTGGCGTATGAGGCAATGCAAGAAGCGTCCTCAACCTTTACGAACGCTTCTAAGTCCTCCCTACAACAGGCACCAGCTCGCGTCCGCGGGCAAGCGAATAAGTACCCAAGGAAGCAAAGATTAACGGCAGCACAGCTGATGGAATAACAGTATCAGAACACCCGTAATACCGCTGCTTACGGCCCATGCGTGGCAACAGGAGCGGCACAAATACAAGTCCAACGAAGTGCTATAAGAAACCGGTAGAATAATCATGCAAGAAATAAACCGCGCACGAGGCAGTTTCTGCTGACGAGGGCGGAAGAAGGTTCCGCGTTCCTTCCTGTTCGCAAGACGAACATATGGGCCGGGTGCGCTCTTCGCGGGCATCATTCGCCAGGGAAAAAAAAACAGCCGCGGGTAAAGCGCACACCGCAACGGGCTTTCGCCTATACGGTGGCTAGGCTAAGTGAAAATTGATAGCACCCTCGAAATGCCGAACTTCCTAGCATTTTCTTTATGAGTCCACAAACTCATTTCTATGCTAAGCACTTCTCCGTATTCGCGCACGCTCTCGTAATGGAAGCCGCTACGCCCCATGCGCCTTCGGAAATGAAATCTCCAAGCTGTGTCGCGCGTCGCGAGTATGCATACTTCGTCGCCTAGCTTGCGTCTTGTGAACTGTGGCGATACGAAGGAGCGAATAGCACTGCATCGATGCAGCGCACTTCATATAGATAACGCGATATATGCGCCCGGGCATAATGACCCAGCGAAAGCGCGCATAAAGTTTGACGCCTTAATCCTGCGCCAAAACTTCCCCTCCTTTTTAAATTCATCCCTAGAAGAAAAACGCAAAAAAAGTGCGTAAAAAAAAAAAGAAAGATGCGATCATTGACACACTGGCGAAAAATGCTATCAAAGAAAGTGAACGGCAAACTTCGATGTGGCACATATTGAACCTGATACTTCAAACTGAACAGCGAGCGGAACGCTACTGCAGAGGATTACTAGCGTATCACTTCATATTATTTGCAGTCTTATATATAATCCAGTGTCAAAGAAAAAAAAAATAGTCGTGGACAGCACGAGCGCAAACTAACAACTGATTGATTGTAGGGTTTAACGCGCCGACGCAACGCAGGCGATGAGGCGCGCCGTAGTGGAGGGCTCCGGATTAATTTTGACCACCTGGGGATCTTTAACGTGCGCCGAAATCTCGTACACACGGGCGTTTTTGCTTTTCGCCTCCATCAGAAAAGCGGCCGCCGCGGCCGGGAATGGAACCCGCGACCTCGTGCTCAGCAGCGCAACGCCTTAGCCACTGCGCCACCGCGGCGGGTGCAAACTAACGACTGATTTATTAGAAGTGAAAAAAAAAAATTTTGCATGGGATCAAAACATTTAGAAAGGGTTACAAAGTACAACTGGAAAAGGTGGGGAGGGCACAAAAAATGAAAGCACAAAAAATGCTCTTTCATTTCCCTCCCAAATTACGATTTTTAGTGCCTGTTTTTATTTAAAAATGCGCTTTCATTTCCTCCTCCTCACCTTTTCCAGTTGTACTTTGTAACCCTTTCTAAATGTTTTGATGCCCAAGCAAAATTTTTTTTCACTTCTAATGAAGCAGTTTGTTTGCACTCGTGCTGTCCACGTCATTCGTTCGTATTCCTTAAAAAAAAGTGTGTCCTTAGTAACCTCAAGCGCAGTTTTCGAACACACAATGGACACTTTTCACACAACGTCCAGAGGCCACATAACTAGGTACGACAACCGGAAGGCATTGCGTATTTCTCATTAAGCTGACGGCCTACCCCGTGCGCGCAAATAGAGCCGCCTGCTCCCGCAATCAAATATATTTGTGTGTAACCCCATCGAAATTGCATTTAAGAAAACTGTTTCTCAAGGTCCTCTGAAATTATTTTTAACAAAGCTTTACTGCATGCAGCCACAAGAAACGCTATTTATATTCAGTGATTTTCATGTTAGTTGTGCTGCCTCTGTGTGATTGATGGACAATGCGGGCCGACCACCACTCTACATTTCTCGAATGAACGGAAGCAGCGGTTAGAGCCACAACTGTGTGCTCATGCTGCATATGCAGTTCTCGTTGACAAAGCAGCTATTGGCGACTTGCATGTAGACAATAATGCGGAGGATACAGCCACACATCTGCAACCACTGCTGTTCCACCCTTACTACCTACTACTTACAACCCTTACAACCTACAACTCACTGAACGAGAGTGCGAAGCTGGGCGAGTCAGTAGGAATCCATTAGCGAGCATGCAAACTCGCTCAAGAAGTTTCAGGGGAGCAATCTGGTAATCCATTGCGGGAAGCATAAATGCTCACCGAAGCTCGACCACACCTCGATAGTTAGCAGATACCCGGACCAGCGCTCACGTGAAATTTCGGAGGCGTTTACTATCTACAAAATGGGGGACTCTTGCGTCAGCATGCCATCAATCGCTCTACATGCTAAAGAGATTAACTATTTAAGTGGTGTGACTGCCGTGGGTGACACCCCGGAACAGGAATCTTAGTTTTGTATGATGTTGCCATTCTTGTTTTTCACATGCTTTGTATTTCCCTTCATATGTCTCTGTTTCTTTCATTAAACTTCAGTCGTCAGTCAGCGCCCGTCTCTGTCTGTTTTCACTCGTGTCACGTCCTTTGCGCTGTTTTTATTAATGTACAAACTCACTATCCAGGCACAAGCAACGAGAAGGCGAGTGTGAGGGTGGCGTGCTGCTCTTGATGCTCATAATATGATCTCTCTTGTCCTCAGCACTGACAGAAAATGCACAGCAGACAGCCAAGTATACCACCTGTAGTACCACCCATTGACGTGCATTACCGGCGATGCATACCAATCGATCCCTGTACGATACCGAACCACTCACCCAATTTGAATAAAATTTGCTGCACTCAAGAGGTATTACCAGGACTCGAAAAATTTTCAAAGCCTCAAACCATCTAATATTCCCCCAGTGTTTACGCAGCTAGTGGAAATGTTCCTTCCAATTAAAGAGGGAGGAATTTGTTGCAAACATATTTTGGATCAAGGCTTTTGGTTTTTTTTTTACAAATGAATCACATATGTTCTGCAAGTGAGCTGAATGAGCCATTTGTACACTTCCCAAGCTATTTCGATGTGAGTTTACAAAAAACTCCAGGCCTAACATAGCAAAAAAAAAACAATAACAAAGTAACTCAAGGGTTGTTTTGATTTACAAAATATCTAAGCCAATTTACAAAAAGCATAAAATGTACATGGAGTAAATATTACTAATAAAGAAATCAACCTGTGCAAGTAAGCATGAAGTGCAACTGCGAACTGAAAATATTTTTATAGCAATGCATCTGTAAATAGTTATTTCGCCCCACACACGCAGCCATTGTACACAGCCCCGAATGGTCCTCCGGCAGTAATGCCAAAACCTTTCTCCTTGCTTTGGTGTGACCAGCAAGACTGACGTATAAACACAACACATCTTCCCAATAACGACTTCCTTTTGAATTTTGAGAGTAAGTTACGATGACGCAAGTACAACTGGAAGTGGTACACTGTACCGAGCACAACTGTGCAGCCAGCTCCCACGCTAAGCCACCTGTTTCATTCCACTGACAAATGCGATGGGAGTTGCGTGGTACACCGGCATGGCTGACATAAGGCAGCTTTAGCATGACAATGACAAAATGCAGATTTCTTAAGATACAGTCGATAAGTGCAAAGTCCAAGAACTTAGGCTGCACCAATAAAAGTTTCTTAAAACAAAGCTGAAATTGTACTGAACCGGACACATCCAATAAGCTTTACATAATGGGAATGGTACTTGGCCTAGGAAAAAAAAGGCACTTTAACTCAACATTACTCTATCATGCCTTCTCAGAATTACATGACAGTTCACCTAGAATGGGACAGCCCACTGAACTGGGACCGCAGACTGGTGATAAGTGTCTGAACAGCGTAAAAAAGCGAAACAGAATTTGGTCTACTTTGCTTTTGTTACAATTTTCTTTAACGCATTCACTGCTGCAGTTGACAGGAACCCAGCCAACAACAATAACACTGCTTCTGTGATGCCACACAGGCACACAAAGAATGCCCTGGATGGACTTTTTGAGCAAACCTGCACGTTATCTGATGCGTGTGGAGCAGTAATATTTGGCTCAGGAAATTGCAGCCATCTAATCTTAAGGTTTGTACGCACTTAATGACCTCATTCTAAAACACTTCTGATATTGAAAAATGTTGAGATGAGTGTTGCAGGGGCCCCTTAAAGAAAACACAACCACACAAAAGTATAAAACCTGGTTCCCCGAAAGAAGTACATGCAAGGTATCCTTGAGCCTATGAGGTAAAACCTATGAGGTATCAGTTATAGAACTGGCCTGCACAGGGTACAAAAAAAAAAAAAAAAAAAAAAAGAAGAAAAAATAAAAAAATAAAAATGAAAACCTCACTTTTATAGAGTTGTGTGCTTCATTTATCCAAAAGCAGTCCAACACCATGAGCAATATAGTCTCTGCCCATGCATGCATTTGACAGCATAATTAGACCTCGATACTTCGAACTCAGAAACAACAATTGATAAGAAGTTCAATACAATGCAAAAATCAAAATGCCGGAATATATTGCAACTTCGAGAAAAAAAAAAACATGTTCATTTACAATAAAGCTTGTCTACAGGAATCTATGTTTTCGATAAAACCACACGGCACATAAGAACCTCCTTTCTGCCTCCACATTTCCTGGTTTTCTGAAAAAAAAAAAAAAAAAAAAAAACACTGCCGTTGTGACAACTACTAGGGAACGCCAAATGCAATGCCCATGCAGCATTGTGCGTTTGTGCCTGTATAGTTCAGGTGAATTCACAGGAACAAACGAGAACATGCAAAAAACAGCCTGGAGATAAGTGTCAACAGCTCATGCCAAAGAAGCCAGCACGACAGACGTGCACATTTGCTTTCTTCTAGCTCTCTAGCAGGCAACAAGTCGGGTAAAGGGGTTTGGAGGAATCACTACTGATGAAAAAAGGTGGATTAAGGAAAAAAAAAAAAACTGATATTCTGTAGTTCCTTTTGTGCTTACCACGCTGGCTATGACATGTTTCTTCCCAACAGGACAGACCGTAAGCAAGTCAGCCTGATTCTTCTGTTGCAACACACTTCAGCAGGCATTAAATGTAGTATCACTGAACTGCAGTTTGATAGTGCCAAATATTATTGTTTTGCAGTTGTGATTAAGCATTTATGATGTAATTAAAAGCACTAAGCCAAGAACAGTGAGAGCAGTCAGCATGGAGGACTGTTCCTGTCAGTTGCAGCAATATCGTTGTGAAGGAGAAAAAAAAATCTAGGGCCTACAGGTCACTCCTCACAACTGCAATTTCTTGAAAACAAAAGGCACAAAACTACATCTAGGCGAGTTGTAAGAGAAGAGGAAATCTTTTGCAGTGGTGTATGCAGTTTGGCAATCCCCAATTTCAAAGCAATGCGGTGGTATTGAACGTTTGATGTATTCCAGTGGCCATCACACTGTTTCTACATGGCATGCCAGAAGTTTTCTTTATATTCTTTCACCAAAATGCTCCAGAAATTATCCTATAACAGTGAAATTTCATACATTTGAAGCAAATATGACTGGGCTTGAGAGTAAGTGAATCTTTAGCAAAAAGGTCGCCCGAAATCTGTGTCAACAAAATGGAGAGTCTAGTTTAAAACAGGCTACTGTGAGGGAGCTTTGATTCTTGAATGTGACAGACATGTGTTTGGCAGCCCAAGAGCTTCCTTTGTATCTAAATTTTCTTTTGATGTCAAGCTGCTTCATGAGCATATTTTCGAGCTGTTGTGATGCTATTTGTCAGACGATTGCTACACTGGAAAACTGACTCGGCATCTGCTGTTGCTCGCTACATTTGTGAGCTGACACCTGTGCCTCTGCAACGAGATACTTTTTGCAAAAACGAACCCCTGACGTAAATTTGTTGACGTCAGCCAATGTAAAAGAACAAATTTGCACAAAAGCATGAAAACAATTCAAAAGTAAAAACAAGATATCAAACAAATACTGTAGTAACATTATGTTCTAGAGAAATGCCCTCCAATAAACAAGTTGGCAGTATTCTTACAATTTTTTTTTCAAATTTTTGTAAATGCCTTGACAGATCTGGGAAATGTTCAATTCTTGGATAAGCATTTGCTTCAAAAATGTTTAAAACTGTTGCAGTAGCAACAGCAAGTTTTACAGAAACCCTGCCCACAATGTCAAGAAAGCTAGGAGTATAAAGTGACCTGAACGGATGCATAATTTCATGTGAAGAAGAAAAGAAGTGGTACAGAATAAACAAAACATCAGTACAGGTGGTATGATCACCAGTGATTGATTTTTGCTTTTCATATAATTAGCGGGTGTTCCACATTTCACCAGTTAGTAAAGAAACTGCCGTGCCTCAAGCCTTAATGCTTGAGAATTTCCTATAAACCATTTTATACGTTTCGCGAGTGTTCCAATGTTCAGCTGGCATGTCATTGCGCAGATATGAAAAACAAATTCGGCAAAGCACAAGACAAAGGCCATGATAAGAGGGACGCCAACATGGGTTTGTGCTCGTTCAGTGCTATGGTTTTTGTTGCATCCTGTCTTCAAAATTTTTTTTTCTAGTTCATTTTTCTAGTTCAAGAACCAGTTACACCCACACAACAGTCAAACCGCTGTGGCTTTTGGTGATAGGCTGCGAATAGTTGTAAAAGGTACCACACCCATGGAGCAATTACTGGCACAATCTACAATGCCAGGTTTTCCCATTTGCTAACTACTCACTCACAAGGTCACCACGTGCCAAACACAATTCCATGCATTGTCGTACCAATGCTCCATTTCAGCACGTTTGCGCCTGTACTTTACATTCTGATTAATAACCATTCGTGTTGAATTTGTGACAGGAGTTCAACTGGCTGGGTACCTACAAACTTGACATCCAGCCTGGACTTTCACATTGCCTTTGTTGTGATAAATGCTTGACTGTTCCGACAGGCCCTTGGTGCTCAAAACATTTGAGTCCCACCACTTGTCTCCAAGGTTTCAATTTAAATCGCGAAGACGTAAAGGCTATAAGGCGGGCACTTTTAGCAACTATTTTTCTGCTTGGAGTCCGCTGCAGTCCAGTTCCCTTCGGCTGATTTGGGTATGGTCCACTTCTGAGCTGTACCTAGAGTCATTAGATCAGGTTTCAGAGTATCGGCACTCTTTTCTGTCATTGTTGCATTCCACCGACAGCGGCCATTGGTTGAACCCCGTCACGTGAAATTTGTTTAACCTGGAAGACCCGTGGGCCCTGACATTTTGGTGCCTCTGTGTTGCCGCGCGCGCCCTCTTCGAAAAGTGGTGATTATCGGAGTGCAGCGTGGCTGTATGACACGTTGAGAGTTTTTTAACCCCCCGACAGAGCAGCGGTGCTGCTCTGTACTGGGCTATTTTAACCGGCGGGAAGGAGGGAAACGCCTGCATCGCTTCCCGCCGGGAAAGAACGACAGTGGTCTAGCATAACCTATAGCCACTTAAAAAAGCGTAGCTTAATTAGTGGCTCTAGCATAACCTAGAGCCACTAAATAAGCTAGGTACCCTAGCGTAATCGAGCCTGACCCCACTGCATCGGCACGCTTCTCTAAATTTTCGAAAGTAAACACAGCTGTCATGATTGCCAAGCAGCACCCGGACCAATTCTGCCCGTCAACGTCAGCCGCAATAGGGCGTATAAAGCTTGCCCCCCTGACGTCAGGCACCAAAATGGCTGCCGCCGTGCGTCAGTGTCATTACTTTAAAGCGTAGCTTATTTAGTGGCTCTAGCTGTACCAGTCCATTCGCAGCCGTGACTGCTGTGCCTTCCCCCGACTGCTACAGAGATCAAGAACATGTTGTAGCCTCACGCAGAGCTATAAATTGTACTGTTATTTTCAAAACGTTTTACTTCCCGACAGGCCAACAGGAAGCATAACATTTTCAAATATCAGTGGTCTTTCAGTGCAGAGTTTCTGGATGTGGTCTTGAAATCACAGCAGACCCTACAGGTTGGTAAACTTGACCTACATGTATGTCATTTTTTTTTCTTTCCCACATATACAGTGGAATCTCGGTCATACGAATCTCAAGGGGCGGCAAAAATATTCGTATCACCCGAAAATTCGTATCACCAGAAAACGAGAAAAAAATGGAAATGTGCTGCGCATGCGACAGGCGGCGGCAATATGGCGTCGGCTCTTGCCGCGAAGAGGTGCAGGTAGCTTCAGCAACCGCTTCTAACCTTTTGTTAAAACGGAGCTCAATGTGTAAATTAAATTGCTCATGCGGGAAATGAGCTGACAGTATGGGAGAAGCACTATAAAATGTCATCTACGCCAAATATCCACCGCGGAGGTGGCCCACCCAGCTGCTGCTAGCGCTCCGAAATTGCCGCAATCACAATGAGGCGCGCAAGTCGTGAGGCTCCTCCCAATGCAGTTAGCGGTAACCGAGGCAGAGGCTGGCGCCTGGGTGCCGGGCTGAATCGTCAGCGCGGGCGTCAAAAGAACGCGCGCTCATCGCCGACGCGACGCGTGCACACGAACTCAAGCCTGAACCGCATGCCATTCGGGCGCGTCCGCGTTTGCGCGCGCGTTCTTTTGACGCCCGCGTCGACGATTTCGCCCCCACGTCAGATTTTACCTCGCTCGTAAAATGACGCGCGACGCGCGCGGCAGTGGGAGGAGCCTGCCGACTTGCGCCAATGGGGAGGCACGCTCTTGATGGCGGCAGTTTGAAAGCGCTCCGGACAGCCCGCTGGCTCCGCCGGAGATGTTTAGGCTTACCACGGTGGCGGATATTTGATAGGCGCTTTCCCTAGCCGCGCGGACGATGCTTTACAGTGTCGTTTTCGGACTCATCAGCTCCCTTACTTCATAAGCAACTTCTTTTGTTCTTTAAAGAGCGGTCAGAAGCGGTCGGTTGAGCCACCCGCCCTACTTCGCGGCCGTTGACGCCGCCATGTTGCCGCGGCTTACCGCGCCGCGCGCCGCATGCGGGTGGTATTCGCGGTGGCGTCAGCGCACCTGTGGCTTGCGCGGCGCGTTTTCGTGAGCAGAAAACGCTCCATGCAGTTCACGCTTAATGATTTTGTGCCTGCGTGCGACCAAGGCCACACGGCCGCACAAACACTCCCGCCTCCCATCCACGCCGCAGTCATCTGCTCGCGGCTCGCGTGTTCGTATCACCCGCACCGGGTGATAAATGCGAACGGATCATCCGAATTTTTTTACATTGCGTACAATGCATTTTGGCCGGGGAATTTTGAAAATTCGTATCACAACGAAATTCGTATCAACCGAATTCGTATCACCGAGATTCCACTGTATGTTACTTTTTGTCTGCCTTCCATAAGGCTATGTCACCAAGGAGAAATGGTTCAAGATTAGATTTGAAAGATAGGTTGCTGCCCGACATGCACAATGGAGACAGGTGGGTGGGAAATGTTCCACCAGATTCAGTATTATATTTCAAGAAAAAAATAACAATCGTACAATGCAACCCATGCTGCCAGTAGCAGCATCCAGCAGGATACTGTTACCGACACAAGGATTTTACACGAAAATTGAAGTTTCCAGTTTCAGTAAAGACGGTAGCTGACAGAATCATAGTAGCCTCATCCTGATATTAAGACGAATTTGCTGTTATGTGATGTCCATAAGAGAGTTTCTCATAAAGAACAAGAGGCACTAAAAACTCCACGTGAACAGAAGTGTTCTATTCAAGAACAAACACAGCATGAGCCAGCATACAATCAGGCAAAGTGAAGAATGACTGCTGCATGTTAATTGTGCAGGCAACTTACAGCAGACTGCCCCATCGTTCACCAGTCCAATCAAAGGCGGAACACAACCATGAAAATGTACATTGTGAGTCAATAAGTTGACACTATTTACAGTGAAGATACCAACTCTGCTAAAATATGTGTTGTGCGAGTAATCCAATGCATTTGATGCCAACATAACATTAACTAGCACTCAACCAAAACTTGTATCAAGCATAGAAAATGCTATTCACGCTACCAAAGTTGGAGGAGCACACAAATGGAGGGCAAAGCTTCCATAACAAACACTTAAATGAACTGATCAAGGTTTGTATCTGTTTTGCGCATAACATGAATGAGTAAAATTATCTTTACCACTGTGAAAAGCACACTGCCTTCGGGTGGGCCACATGGTATACCACTCTGAAAACATCCTTGGCACACGGGTCAATCAGCCGAAGTTTACGTCAGGCAGCATCAGACAGAATGGCCCATGTCGTATCTTGTGCAGGAAACAGAAGGCAGGCAGGTGCACAGCAGTGAAAGACTGACTGCAGTCAAGCAGCCATAAGAGTGAAATGAGAACAGACATCTTCCAGGTGGCAATGACAAGATGAACTGCAGACGGCCCTTTAGCAGGCATTCCAAAGGTGCTTGATGGGCTGGTTACAACAGATTGTGCTCCAATGTGGGCAGTTTGTAGGCTTAGTCACCGAAAAAAAGTAAACAGATTTAAATCCAATTAACTTCTGTACAACAGAAAGAGACGCCAACTTGAGTTCTCCTCAACAGTGCCACACACAAATTCAGGCAAGGTTATTTACACATCGTAGGCAAGTCAACAATACCAAGCTCAACACGTGTTTGACACTCTGTGCTTCCCTGTTACCATGTCTCCTCTGAAAAGATTAATGACAACTCAGGATTGATGCTTAGTGTAGAAAATGGTTTGACTATCAATAAAAGACTACAAAGAAAAGCAGATTGTGGCCATAAAAGATGCAATATTCTCCACTCATTTCAAAATGCAAAGGTTTTTGTTAAAGGTTCACGAGCCAGGGCACCTGTTCCCTACGCAGTCAAATACCAAGGGACACATACCCTTTCCTGTGTGAATTGTCATCTACAACAGCAACAAAAGAAGGGGACTATCTAGCTCTCAGTTTCAACAATTGGGCGCCTTCCCCATTGGAGCTGCTGTGCTACATTAATTCCCATTACCAGCCATTGGTCGTCCACCCCAACACGAAAGTCTCTTCCAACAACCTTCGGCTGCTTCTACCCTGCACCATCCTCAGTTATTCCTTTTCTGCATATGACTGCTCTTCTGCTAAACTCCGCGCTGCAGAGGCTCAGTAGCGACGTGTTCTGCTGCTGAGCCCAAACACGTGGATTTGATCCCAGCTGCGGCACCCGTTCTTCCAATAGAAGAAGAAATGAAAATGCCCGTGTGTGAAGGTTTCCGCACACGTTGAAGGGCCATAAAGACAAAATGCAAGTTTGGTTCATTCGAAAGATTGCCTAGCTAGAACAACAGACACCACTTTTAGTGCAAAACTTCACTCCAATAAGCTACATAATTAGGAAAAAAAGAGAATGGTCATGCGACCCATTAGCTGATTTCCTGCACTAGACCCTATGACGTATTATGGGCAGCTGTGCGATTGGCTAAGGCTCGCAAAAGCAAACGTAAGTTACGCAGGGCTTATAAGCTCGCAGAATAAGATTTTTGAGCTTAAATTTAATGCATATTCTATTTATATCAGTTAGAATGGTGGGGTAAACAATGAAAGTTACGAATGCTTTTGCGAACATAGAGGCACCAGAGTGCGCTGCGTGCACATGTCGGTCATAGCCGCACAGCCGTCCGGTGCATTGAGCTTACACTGGACAACTGGCATAAGCGACATTGTCTTCTGTGACTGTTTGTCAAGAATACCCAATGTTTCACAAAACAATTACTACCAACTGTAACAAATAGTAAGCAGGTAGAAATCCGCTTTAAAACAAAGCGAGTGTGGACAGCAGTCCTGAGCAGTATCATATTGTCATCTAAGAAGACCGACGGTAAAGAAGGTGTTTCGCCATTCGCTGCAGCACTAATCAGCATACTAACGTTCGCTTAAGTACCTGCCCTGGAAATGCCATCGCAGACTTCGTAAAACACGTGATTCAGCGGGGGAATCAAAATTTTGGCTTACCGTAAATTGTTTAATTTCTCAGGGACTAAAGCATCATTTGCTGCCAAACAAGCGTGGGGCACTACAACACATCAAATCTTTCGAATAAAGCAAACTTGTATTTTGTCATCATGGCCCCTTTAAAGATCCCTAGGTGGTCAAAATTAATATGGATCCCTCCACTATGATGTGCCGCATAGCCCAGGTGTACTGAACCAATTACCTTGGATGAACAGGCTCAGTCTAGTCAGATAAATTGCAATGGCCAATAAACTGTTATCATTGGTATACGTGCTTATTGTGGTGTAAGAACAAATAAGGCTTGAGGTGGTGCCAAGGGCATCTGCTGTAAAAGCAAGTCTGAATGTAACGTTTGTAGGATCGCTAGTAGCACTCATTAATATTTGTTACTCTATGAATAAAACATTTATCAACAAATTGCAAAATATTTAATTTTGCTTTGTTTACACTTGTTTCGTGTCCTTTAAACCTTGGTGAGGTTCACGTCAAAAGCTGTAGTTTCCCTCAAAAGCACGGAAGATAAAACTGCATGCGTTCTTTACGGCTACCTTACAAACTACCGACATGACATCACACTGGCTAGCAGTAGGACTATATGCTATCCAAATCCCCAAAGTGTTGATTTTTCCTTCTTTCAGAGTAAATATTGACTTACTGTTTGTTATGTAGGTTAAAATTGTCACAATAAATTAACGTCACCGTGTGGAATTGACGAGGCATAATCATACAGCCAACCTAACTCAGCCGGTGAGGAAGATTGTGCAAGAGCAACGGAACTTTTGAACGCACTTTTCTCACGAGATTTTTCTCTTGCAAATAAGCGGGATAAACTCCGAACATGGCCTACGCTTTCTATGCTTTAAACTGAAAACGTAATTAGGCAACGTTTGAATCTCTTTAGAGCGTCCCTTTAATAAACTTTCACAATTACATTCCGTGATTAGACCTCTGTCTTGTCATTTTTAGGCTTACTTTCCTTGGTACTGTTCCTCCCAGTGGTACCCCTGCTACACGGTCCTTGTTAATCAAGTCCTTGGAACCACATGACATTTGCTTCATTATATTTTCTTAAAGGCACCGAGTTGAGATGCCATTCAATCCAAAAAGCACTGCCAGTGACCTTTGAGGCTCTCTACTGCCTTTGAAACAAACATTCATACCCCTGTGCACAGCGCCTCAATGGCACAAGTGCAAAACAATTATTTTTGTGAATAAATTAAACACCAAGAAGCAAGTACTTCACGAAATTTTAGACGGAATGATTATAGCTCAACAGCAGTAAAAAAAAAAACACAGCAATGAATGGCCACTTTGACAAAGAACAAAAAGTATGTTCTCAACTAGAGCCGAATTTGCCAAGTAACTAGCATTTAGTGAAAACTTCTTATCTTTACAATTATAACCACCTTAATCACATTTTTTATGGTGCAATTAATTAAACTGTAGTTCAACCTCACAGTGGTTCAATGGCTAAAGCCCCGTCTACATGGTGCAAATTTCGCATGCAAATTCGTAGATGCAAAAGAATCTATTCTTGTTGCTATGACAAATTTCCAAATGTTGAAACAGTCGATCTTCTCCTGTGAACGCAGCTTGGAATTTGGCAATTTGTAGTGGCAATGAAAATAGAAAAAAATAAACCATTTTGCTGCACGAGTGGCGCCATATCTGCAAATTCGGAGTCAAAATTCGCACCATGTAGAATGGGCTTAAGGCACGTGCTGCTGAGCCCAAGGATACACGTTCAATCCTGGCTCCAGTGGCTGCTTTTCAGATGGAGGTGAAAAGCGAAAATGCTCATGTGTAGCGATTTTGGCACATATTAAAGATCCCTATATAGTCAAAATTAATCCTAAGCCCTTCACTATGGTATGGCCCATAGCCACGTATAGCTTTAGCGCATTAGACCCCCAAAATGTGAAACTTGGCAGCAGTAGCGACACTGAAACATGGTGGGTGAGCCCTGATAAATTGCTACATAGATCAGCAGAATTCCTTACAGGTCGAATGATGAAAATTGCCAATTTCAACCAACCCACGCTCAAGTAAACACAAATATACCATTATAAAGGCCTCTGTAACAAGTGTATGGACTGCAGATTCGTAGATAATGTTCATTCTTACATGCAGCCTTACCTTCGTCAGTTAAAACTACGAATCTAAACTCTTTTGCGTTGTTTCATAGCTTACCTTAGCTCCAATAAAATGTACGCTGGCTCGCAAACTTTTAAAAAGCTGTACTGCAGGCCTCAGCTTCTTAGAGACAAAGAACGAGTAAAGAATTCTTTGTACATAAGGATGCAAAGTACCAAACTGAACACACCTATGAGGATAAAATGCAAAAGTGCATGCTGAAAGAACTACCCACTCCAGGCTGTCACTATATATGTGACAGGGTTCACAACACACAGTCTTTCTGTTCAATGACAAAGCCCGAATGTTCTTTCTTGCACTTCAAAAGCACTACGAAACTATGTCAAAGTTCTCACAAGTTTGACATCCCTATTAAAATAAGGGCACTGATCACAATGCTAGGTTTTTTCACTCATCAGTTACTGTGGCAAGAGCCAAGCCAAACTTTGACATAAAAGCAGTGCTACAACAAAAAAGCAGAAAGCACTGAATAAAGAGAACAGCTGCACATTATAATATTTGTATATTAAATTGTGAGTATAGCAAAATGCAAAATCTTTGCCTGACCAGCCACTGTAAAAACTGCGGTCTTTCAAAAACGAACTGAAAGAAGTAGTGGCACGCATTGCGCCACCCTTCTTTCAACTCTGGCGACGTGTAAAAATTGTTTCTAAATATTCCTTGCCCTATGAACACATAGAACCTAGCATACAACACTGCTTTGATCAGTTTAATAAACTTGGCAAATCATGCCAAAAGGCAGAGAAAAATGCTCTTAAAACCAGGCCACACAAAAACACGGTGGCAAAAAAAATTGTACGAGTTGTATAGCTGGGAACAAGAAAGCTGCATCAAAAGATGTACTCAAGTAAAAACAAATATATGAAAAACAATGTGCGTATTAGCCTCATATTGAACTGTGTCTTGCCACTCTTCAGGCAAATGCATGCAAAGAGTACGAATTCTTATATAAAATCATCAACCACAAGCATTGTACATCATTCAATGAGCTGAGACATAAAAGCAAATACTGTTTATAAAAACGTAGGTTTCCTCGTAATGACAAAGTTGCTGCGACAGTAGTTTAGGCCATGCACTCAGAATAATTGTTGTGAACATACCATTACTGAAACTGGCCAAGCGAGGGTTCTGTCATTTTAGGCACACTGCTATCAGCAGTGACTCCAAATATCAGAGGTGGGATAGACATCTTTACGTTCCACTACCGTTCATTTACGTGTACTACTAGCACCTTGCTTCCCTGTCAAAGCTAAGACGAGCATATAGCCCACATGTGCGCTTAGAGGTAAAAAATGCGGAGCTTCTAACATCCTCTCTACTGTGCAACCCTGTCGAGTGTTATAAAGAGAATTAAAGGTTCAAAGAGCCGCTCCATTGCTCTCCTGGCTCAGTTTTAGTTGGGACAAGAGAAGGAGAAAATGTACACCCCAAGCCCGCTTTTAGTTACTGATAACGGTCATGGCGATTGCAAATTATGCATGTATGGCAGCCGCACCAGTAACCTTGGCCGATTTCGCCTGCAGAAGCGGTCACGACTCCTGCAGACGACATCCTGCCATGCAGCACTGAACGGAGGACCCACCCGCCTGGGCGGCAGACTTAGCACCCAGCATGACCAGTACCACCTCACCCGCCCCCGTAGGCGGAACGACGCCATCACTTCCACTGAGTGACGGCGTCGCTCGCATTTGGCTGCTTGCGTTGGCACGCCGTAACAAATCGGGCCTACCGTTGTTGCGCTAGTTGTGCGCTATTCCTGAGTTGGTGCTGACGAGATCGCTGGTCAAACGTATGCCTCTGCCCGGCGCCGCGCTGGCTTCGCGGTTGTCAAGTTCTGCAAGCGGGCATAAAAGTTTCTCCACGAGGCGAACGTTTTTCCAGACCAAATCCAGACGCCCGAGGTGATGCCCACAATGAGGATGCCCAGGTACTTGATCATAAAGACGTAGAACTCGGGCCGGCGTAGCGAGCGATCGCGGCGGACGCACGATGGCTCTGGGCAGGGAATGCTCCAGCGTTTCTCGGCATTTACTTGCCAGTGCCAGGCGAGCATCCAATCGTCAAAGTGAGCTTGCTCGTAGAAGTAGCAGCAGAGTACTGTCAGCGCTGGTAGCGTGTACAGAAAGGAAAAGATGCCAATCCTGACCATGAGCTTTTCCAGCTTGTCTGTTTTGGTGCCGTCGTGCTTCATCACAGTGCGGATATGGCAGAGGGATATGAAGCCTGCCATCAGAAAGACCTTGCCCAGTGCGAGGTAGACAAACAGGGGTGCCAGAACAAAGCCGCGCAGCGCGTCCATGTTCCACAGGCCCACATAGCAAACTCCACTCAGCACGTCACCTTCCACCTTGCCCATAGCAAGAATTGTTATGGTCTTCACAGCAGGTATAGTCCAGGCAGCGAGGTGGAAGTACTGCGAGTTGCTCTCAATCGCTTCGTGGCCCCACTTGAGCCCGGCTGCCAAGAACCAGGTGAGGGTGAGGACAACCCACCAAATGGAGCCAGCCATGCTGAAGAAGTACAGCACCATGAACATCACCGTACAGGCCTCTTTCTTGTTGTTCTGCGTGATAGTGCGCACCATTTCGATGTTGCTATGTCCTTCGGTGACTTCAAACGGCTCGTTGCAGGCCACTTGGTCCCCCAGCACGAAGCCCGCGAAGTATGTAGACGACACCATTAGGTTACAAAACGAGAGGAAGATTATGGGCCTCTCCGGGTAGCGGAACCGTTGCATGTCGATGAGGAAAGTCAGCACGGTAAACAGCGTAGACACCATGCACTGGACAGCCCAGGCGCCAATCCAGTATCGCGAAAACTTCAGGTTTTCGCCCCGGAAAAACATGTGGTGACAAGGCATGCCGCAGTTCTTCTCTTCTTTACCGCGGATGCGGAACACGTAGTCCAAACCGAGCGGCACGCGGAATTCACGTGGACACAGAAATCCGTGGTTCACAAGGAGTCCAGTCGAATTTGGCGACGCTGGTGCGTGATTGATGCGGTGCTCGGTGACGTTTTCCCCAACGCAGAGCTTCTCCGACGAACCAACTTCTGGGAACTTGTCGCACTCGAGTGATTCCGGCCACTTGAAGCCGAACTTGTTCATCAGGTGTTCGCAGCCTTCGCGCGCCGACATGCAAAGCGAGCGGCACGGCGGAATGGGGTACTCTAGAATGGTGCACACAGGAGCGTACATGGAGCACAGAAAGAACTGCAAGTCCGCTGAGCACTTGACCTTGACCAGTGGAAAAAATTGGTGCACTTCCATGCCGGCATCTTCCTGTTTCTGGTGGTTCAGCAGATTCGGCATGATGGTCTCATTGTACTTAATGTCTTTGCACAAGGGGATCGTAATGGGTTCACAGCGGCCATGGTGAGGAATCGAGCGGTGATCGGACACGCGCGAGCTTACCACCTGGCCCAAGCCGGGTGCTAGCAGCGCTGCCAGCGCTACTAGGCCTAGCGCGACGTTTCGGGGCCGCATCGCGCCCGCGTTTCCCAGGCGATGGCAGCCGATGGTTGCGTGTCCGGGAGAACTCCGAATGCACGGTCTTCAAGCACACTACATGGCGTCGGGCGGAGGCTGGCCGCTTGGCGCTGTTATTGTTTCGGGCCAACGACACACGCTATCGAAACTGAAACATGGCCGCGCGTCTTGCTTGCTTTGGAAATCTTTCGACGATGCCAAAACGGCCAAAGCAAAGTTGCTCGGTCTCCTCGCCCAAAACCCGCCGAACCGCCGGTCCGCTCCATTGGCTGCCGGCGCGGCAACAGACGCTCGTCCAACCAATGTGCGCCTCCCTGAGTGCCTCCTCTCCCATGGCATTCGAAGGTGGGAAAGAGGGGCAACGTGACGGACGTGGCGTGAAGGAAGCGCCGGTGCCTCCTCGTACGGAGCGGCCGCCGCCGGCTGCCCTCGCTCAGCCTGCAGCTGGCTGGGGAGCCGCGCCTGCCCGCTCTTTGTTCGCGCCAACAACTCGCGTGTCACTGAACGGCCTCCTGCCTAGGCTACAAAGGTCACTTCGGAATGCTACGGAGGTGGTATGGGACCGTACTGACGGAACCAGCAAGCTTTGAGCGCGCCCCGTTTCAGCGTAGCCGCTGCTCGCATGCGTAGTGGGAAGAGTTCTCTTCGAACGTGAAGAGAGGAGAGTTTCTTCAAGTCCGCCGCGGATCGGCCAAGAACAAGAACATTGCTCCGGGCCTCCTCTACAAACCTCTTCCTTTGCTCGTTCGCTCGGTGGACGGCTTTGTGTTACAACAGGTTTTACAGCTTTCGGCCGCACGTGACAGGAGGCCTCGTTAGCAAAGGCGATCAAATTTTAGACACCTCCTCTCCGCGTCCCGTACGACAGGGGACAATGGAGAATTTTCGTCTTTGCGCTTTATCACTCCGCCGCGGCTCCTAGACTTGCTCGAGGGGCTATTTTTTGCCGGCCGACCCTCTTCCTTTCCGCCGCTGCCCTCAGGGCCCCGACACTGTGAGCGGCTTCTGTTGCTTGCCGCCTGCGCTTTCTCGCGAGCGATTTGCGAACACTTATCACCCGGTGAATCTCGCGGCAGGATTTTGGGGACCCCGACAGGAATGACAATGCGGCCCAAATGCAGACTGCTGATTACTCTTCTGTTCGATTGTGCAGGCTGTGACGTCATCCCGCGCTGTTGCCAAAAGTACTACGGACGTTCGCTCTTTTGTCCAACTGGGTCGAAGGAAACGCAGCAACACCCTGCACGCGTGCGAGCCACCTGACTCTGTGTGTTTAGGTCGACGTCAATCAATAAGAACAATTGCGTTCTTGTTTTTTTTTTATTACACCTCGTTGTATTCTGGTGGAAAAAGAAAAGCGCAGTACATTTATGCTTGCGAGTCATTCGTACATCATGTAAGTGCGACGCTCCCAGAAACACTAAACGTGCGTCGAATGCGCATAATAATCGCCCATCATAAGACCAATGACAAATGACGCCTCAGTGCATTAACCCTTTCAGCCCTGAATTTCTTCTTTGTATTGAAACTTCTTTCTGCGTTTTCTTTAATATTTGGACACTATAAGCTTACAAACACAAAATTGAGCTTGTGATGCAAGTAATTAGCTATTTACAAGCATGACATCTTATGAGGTCATTAGGGAATTAAAATTCCAAATTCGAGCAGAAAATTTCTTTCGCTTCTTTTCCTAAATTTCGGAAAGCACTGAGCCCACATACAAAAACAAAGCCGGTAGTGCAAGTATTTTTAGATTTAAAGCGATGTCATCAAACTAGGATTTCGGTCCTTGGGTTCACCCAGACGTCAGTTTGGTCTTCACCTCTTTCTAGCGTTCAGCTCTATGAAAAAAACGAACAATTTAGATATCTATCGGAAGAGGCATCCTTCAAGAACTATTTCCCAGAAAACTAGCTGTATTGGGTTTGTTTTCGAATTGCTAGAAGACTTTAGGTTAATTTCCTAAATATGGACACCAGGGCCGAAAGGGTTAAAAGGGCCATGAAGGCAAAATCCAGCTTTCTTTAATTTGAATTCACTCAACTACATTCCAGCCACGAAAGATGTTGTTCATGTGAGAAAAAAAATGCAAAAAGTATCGAAACACTTTCAAATTTCGCGCTACAGTGACGTGTTATGACGCAGGAGTAACGTAATATGGGCCAGAACTAAAAACATAATTTTGGGTGTATTAATTGCGCATTAGCATTCAAGTAATGCGATCAGACGGAACTGGAGGCCTCACTACAATCGCCCACTCATGTTTCTCGGCTGTGGCTTATATCTACAGGTTGGCGGCCGCCAATCGCGCAAACAAGATTCTGTGACGCCACAGAAGAGTTGCCGGA
This sequence comes from Haemaphysalis longicornis, assembly GCF_048455015.1. Lineage (NCBI taxonomy): Eukaryota > Metazoa > Arthropoda > Arachnida > Ixodida > Ixodidae > Haemaphysalis > Haemaphysalis longicornis. The sequence continues at coordinate 435,913,245 of NW_027526203.1, read as the reverse complement.
AAGTGGCTAGGAGGTCGCCTCTGCTTCACGTTTTTTCTTAATATATTCAGTTTTTTTTTTAAGTTTGCTATAAAATTGGTACCATTGTTATCAAGACAAAGCAGTCTTTCGAGTGAACCAATCTTGTATTTTGTCTTCATGGACTTTTTAATGTCGTTGTTTTATCATTTACTTTATAGAATATTTATTCCCTTTACAAATTTTGCTACCGTAAAATTCGAAATAGCGGGCATACCCGCAACGGTGGCTAAGGCGCTGTCCTGTGCTAAGCCCGATGACGAAAGTTTGATTCCCGCCGGGGCAGCTGTTTCGCGGATGGAAGTGAAGAAAAATGAAAACGCTCGCGTGTCGGGATATCGGTACACGCACAGATCAATTAATCCGCAGTGCTGCACGTAGCCGAGTGGAGCTTCAGAAGGCAAAACAAATAAAATATGAACGTTCAGGTCTGCTTCCCTCTAATGCACCAGCAAATCATTGCAATCAATAAGGCCAATTAGGGTATGCACAAACCCGTGTCGTACGGCTTCCTGGAGCTCAGACTGCCTTCGTGGCTTTCTTGACTGCCGACCCTAATTTCTGTCTTCATTCAAAGAGCCCCTCATTTCCCATTCTGATTCAGTCGTACATGCGGCTTCGGTAGCTGATCCTGAAAGTCGCGCTGCCAAGTGCGTGTACTTTCTCGTCACGCTGCATGGTCTTCACCGTACCACTCCGCCCCTCCAAACGGCCTGTCCGCATATTTGCAACGCCTACACCACTCGGCGCCATCATTTCAAAACGGCCGACGCTGTAAAGCGCCGCGATGTTCTAGTCAGGTGATGCACCCACCGATCTTCAAAGCGAGAATACATCTTAAGGGTAAACGGACGGCGCAGACGGCATTCGCTGCGCGGTGGATCGCATCGCCCTCAGCCAACACCACCTTCAGCTCCATCTTTTGAAACCATGATGCGCAGCGAGAGCAGATAGCAGCACGACGGGCGACCACGTGGGCTTGTTTTGGTTTCAATTTATTTGTCTAGCAACATGACGCGGCTGCGGTCTCGTGAGCTTGTTGTTTTGGAAGTTGTTCATCATCATCATCGAATACTCTTGGGTCTACGCTGATAATGCCACAAAGAAAATCTCCCAAGGATACAAAAACAGCTTCGAAGTAGTAGAAAAGGAAGAAGAAAAATGATACGCAGCCCCCACATAAGTCTAGATTAGCACTCATGTTTCCGGATAAGTATAACGAAGAATGCCATAAATGCCATCAGAAGCCAGACCTCTTCCACACTATATGGAACTGCCCGACCATATGGCAACAGAACAACTGCAATACATCAATAGAGTCCTGGGAAGCGGCACTGTCCAGCTCGGACCTCTCCAGTCAGCGAGAACTGCTGGAAAGAGCCAAGCTAGGGGCTTTCGCCACTGGAGTCCTGGAAATAGGATTCCACCCTTGACTCCACCCCCTCCTCTTCTACCTTTGTTGTGAATAAAGTTTACCACCACCACCACCTGACTAGTGTAAATCTTTTTTTGTGGGGGAGGGAGGAGAGGGGGAGGGGGAATGCGGGAAAATTGGAGAATTAAGGGTGGATATACATGATGCCCGCCTCTTAGGAGAAAGGAGACCCACCATTGACTCGACGTGAAGTCATGTAAGGTTGGTCAATTTTCTTAAACGCAAGTGCACGCCTTTCAGGCATATTTTCAAAGGCAGTGCTGAGACAAAAAATAAGCCTGCCCCCTACGCTGTGAGTCACGTTACAAACTGTTATCCCGGATAGCCAACCGCGCTCAAGTTCAAATGAGCAGTAGAACAAGAAATCTATTTATAGTTCGTCACAACTCTTTGCTTGGTTGATCAAACAGTGCACTTTTTTGGCCAATCCCTCTGAGTGCGTATACATTGCGTGTCATCATCATCAGGTCGAAGGCCTCTCCCATTGACCTCCAACCACTCCTGTCCTGCGCTGCTCGAGTCCACATTTTACCCCCGAATTTCTTTATTTCATCCCTCCATCGTGTTATTCGCCTTCCGCTTCTTTTAGACCCATCTCTAGGTATCCACTCTGTTATCTCAATTGTCCACCGGTTGTCGGTTCGTCTCACTACATGGCCAGCCCAAGCCTATTTCTTTTTATTTGTTTGAAATATGATATTATAAACTCTAGTTCTCTGATCCGGGTAGCTCGTTTCCTGTCCCTGAGTGCTATTCGTAACATTATTCGTTCCATATGGCCCGTCGAGCCGACCTACGTTTGCTTTCTAGCTGTTTAGTAACATTGCATGTACAAGCTTGAATTGTAGTGGGCCTGTGACGAAGGGCACACGAAAGAAGCCGCCGAAGAACTCTAAGGAAGCTTCGCTGCAAAACCTCAGTAAAAAGAAAACGTTCTGGGCTCTTTAGTAAACTCCAATGTCACCGTTAGATTCTTACGTAAGGCGAAGCTATACAAGCCTCGGCCAAGAACTGCGCCTCACCGTTTTATGCGGCCCTTCGACCTCTCAGCTTGCAATCGATTATTCCCTGCGCTGTTGCGCGATATCACTTTCGGCGAGGATAGAAGGGAGCCTTCCGGTGCAGGAGAGGGCACCCACCAGCTAGGGTGCGCCATCGGATTCCCGTGATTAGTGCGGGGACGTCCGCGGGCTGTCCTTGTCATCGAGGATCGGGACCCTAATGGGAAAGCCCATTTTCACGAAGGGCTGTGCCTTGCTCAGATCCGAAACGTCCGCGGCTGAGTGGTTTGCCTCTGAATTATAGAAACTGCTCAGCTCCCGCGAGGCGACCAATGTAAACGCGGGCGCTCGCAGGATCCGCGCGGTCCAGCAGCTCTGCGCACTGGCTTTGTCCTCCTTCCGAGTGCTCAGCTGGCCGCATTTCAGCCCACGAGACATAAAAGGGCGACACTGAAACGGCTTTATTTGCTGCGGTCGTCTCATTTCTGGCAGTGAACACTCGTTAAGAGCGAAATTGGGATTAAGTAACTTCTCTTTCGGCAGCAGATTTCAGCGAACGAGCGCTATATATGACATACCAGAAATGGCTTCCTGCCCATGGGAGTACCCGCATGAGATTCGTATTTTTCTGTTTGCCATTAATTTATACAGCTTCTTTCGATTCCAATTTGAGGAGCTAGAGCCCGAAGGAAATCTTGATTAGGCCGGGCCCTGCAGCGGCGGCTCTCTATCTGACTCCCGATGGACCAATCACTTTTAATTAGAGAGCCGCCAAAGCAAAGACATACACAGAGGAGCGCTCATCGAGTTTCCGCCGAGGTTCCCACCGCCGCGCAGTGGGCGCGAATTCAGGCGCGGGCAAGCTCAGCTCTACCTTCGGCGGTGCGCGACCGAAGGAAAGAAGCGGGCGAATCGAAGCCCGCCGCCTTCCGCACGAGTGCACGCGGCCCGTATTTGGAGCACAATGAACGGCGGGTGGGGGCCGCGCGCGAAAGAGGCCCGAGGATCCGCATTCCGTGCCCAAAGCAAGAAGAGCGTGGCGCGCATTGAAAGCGGGAAGTTGCGCGTCTCTGTTTTCACGGGTCATTACGCGTGTGCGAGAAAGGCGCTTCGTAACGCAAACTAATGGGAGCGCGGAAGCTAATTCGGCGGCCGGCGACCGAATCGGACGCCGACGACGCGCGACACGACGTTTGCTTGCCGTGCGGGGAAGCGACGAGGGGCCCCCGTTCGGGTCAGGGGACGTATACACACGCGCGCGCAGCTTTTCATCTTGCCGGCTGCCGGCCGGCCTCCGGAAGCCGGTCGGGACCTCTCGCGCCTCTGCATAATACTCCGGTCTCGAGCGCCGCGAGCGATGGCCGGCTCGCCATTGAAGTGGAAGAGCTTGGCGGACTACGTTTACACGGGTCTTCTAAAACCTGCCGGAGACCCGAACTTTTATGCATCGAATTGGCGTGATTTTATGCTGCGAGTACTTCTTTTGAAACGTCATTTTTAGCCTGTTACGATTCTACTTTTCGGGAGGAGGAAAATTGAATAATCCGGCCGATGTGCATAGGAGGTCAAAATGTTCGCGGTAGAAGCGACTCACGTCTACCGGGAAGTGATTTTTTGCCCCCTTTCGTGACGCTGATAGTTTTGTTGTATTCCGCACTGAAACCATGCGTGACGCAACTCTCAACCACCTCCTCCTTCCCTTTTGTTGCGACTGAAGGAGGATTACGGAGGGCTTAACATATCTCTGGCCCACTTCGTTACACGCATTCCTGAAATGCGGAAGTGAACTGCGCAATCGAGAAAGCAGTGAAGCGCAGCATTTACCCGTGATGATCCCATCCTCGTATGAGTATGTGCCAGGTACGGGATCAGTGCTGCTAAGGGCCTTCACGGTATTTTTTGACAATAGATAGTCAATCTATAGATAGTATTCAGCTATATCTAGTAACGGCTCCACTTTTGCTGTCGCTGGTTCATGTGGAGACAAATTCCCCCCAAACCACGGGGAGTTATTGTGTCGCCTGTACTACGTGGCTCATACACCTCGATTATAAAAATCCACAATTTCATTCCTATACAGCAGCAATGGAGTTTCGAAAAATATATGCAGATGAATTGGATACCGCTAAAGTTATTTCATGTCTAAAATGCGCTGAGTCAGTGCTCTTACGATCGGTGCGCTACAGATGAAAATTCACGCCAAAACAAAGCAAAAAACAAAAAGATACGGCACGGCTTTTGAATGCAAATTAAGAGGCACCCCTCCGAAGAATACGCATCGAAACACTTTATGAAGGGCAATCGTATATGTATGGTAGAACTTTTAAAATATGGCTGCATTGCACAGGTCAACTCATGTAGTACTTTATTCCATTGTTCAGCGGAAGTGCGGTACCTTAATTTTGCAAGCAGAGCTGTTTAAGCTGTTAGTTCCGCCGTATAGCGCTACCCGAAAAAAAAAATACCGAGTAAAAAGACGGAGCGCACGTGAGCGTGCGCCTCGTGAGGAGCGCCCGGCGTCGGCCAGCTCGAACTTCGAGAGCACTGTGCCCAACGTTTGCGGCGTGATATCTCGCGTGCTCTTCTTTTTGCCAGTTCACGTGCGTTCGCACCTGAAGTGGGGAGCACAGACGCCGAGTTCGCGCTACAAACGCCGAGTTCGCGGGAAGCCGGTTGCCGCGGGTTGTAGCGCGTGCTAACGCGGTACACTTTGGGAGAGTTGTGAAAGGCTGCGGACAAAACTATACAGGCCTGCCAGTCGTGGAGAACTTTCAGCGGCAAGTGCGGAAACCCATGTGAGGTGCAACAGCCGGGTCTCCGCCGAAGGGAGAGGGGCCGCCAGCTCTGCTATTTCTTCAGCCTTGCACCTCTACTGCAAGCTGCGCCGATTTTTCTTTCTTAAGTTCGGAAGGAAAACCGTGCACATTTGCGGCCGCGTCAGACGCCTTTGCCCCGAAGTTTCTAGCCCAGTGACTTTGTGACTGTCTAGCCCAGTGACGTCTACGGAAGCAAGCGGTGATGTCATGTCATCCTATTGGTACCTACCGTTGGCTAAAGATGGGGTTAAAAGCTTGAAGATATTTCTTTTTTAGTTTAATTATCGCGAATAAATATTCTATGCTTCAGTTTTCAAGAATTTGCGCAAGTGCACCTTTTTGTGGCTGGTTTAGGAACACTCAAATGAGCGCTGAAAATCGTATTTCGGCTAACCGGCGAGGTCGTAAAGAATATGTTTCATACGATGTACGCAGGCCCACCTCGCCACTTTTGTCGACTGACTTGGAACTGAAAATAGCGACTATATTTCAATACAGGAAGTGAAGGATGCATGCAAGGGGGGCAAGAGAAAGGGACCAGTGGAACTGAGACACCGTGTCCGTGAATTCAGGCCACTGGATTTAGCCGCTAAGAACGGCGTGGTTTTCAGGAGACGCGCGACAAGAATCGGAGCGCGTCCACTGGCTGCAGTGCGCAGCGCTCGCCTGTTTTACTTTTTCTTTTTTTTTCAGGAGGTGGTTGCTAATTTTGCGGCGGCGGTCCTAATTAAGCTCGAGCCATTCGCCGCAAGGTCGTGCCGCTGCGGAGCACGCAAGATTGGGCCGGTCACGCGGTCAGCGCCGCATCTCCCTGGACCGAGAAGCGTGAAAAGCGCATTGTTCTCGGCTGACCCACAAAACGCCTGCCGCCTCTGGTCCCGCGCACGCATGGCGAAATTCGCTGCGTCGTCCGCGTACACGGATGCTGCGCGCCCAACACAACACGGGATTACCGCCGTTGCGACGAACCCCGTATAACTCGACGGCGTGCAGTCCAGCCGGGTGAAAACATTCGTACTGCTACGCCTGGCGGGTATATGTCGGGGCGAGGGGGTGCTGAGCCAGCTCAGTAGGCGCGGGCTGCCTTTCTGCGTTCGTTAATTGCCTTCTTAATGAACGCGGACAAGCTATTAGTGTGTCACGTACTCAGCAGTATCCTGGCTAACTCTCCCTACATCTCAAGCTTACGCGGTCGTCATGCTTCCGTTTTTACCTGTTTTGTCCTTTCCTGCCCTGTGTTTTTGCGCGCCCAGGGCAGTTACTTGAGTTACTTTACCTGGTCTTCGGTTTTAGATTTTGGCAGAACATTGGAACTTTCATGCTCACCTTTGGGGGTATCGGAGGTAAGCGCAGTCGGTATCGATGATTTGTACGAGGCATTATAATGGATAAACGGGGTTACGGTTCGATCAATCCGCTTGACGCAAATGTGACAGGAGGAAAGACACGCAAACGGGAGAAGTGTGGATATTGCAAGCTTAACTCGCGTCTCCATATAACGAGCCTGTCATAATTTTAAGCCTCGCGTGGTGGAGGATGTAATGTCTCCGTGCAGCTTCGGCGACGGGATCATTGACTTCCAATGCACACGAAATTTGCTCTGTGGGCCGACTGACAATACGCGCACTGTTTACAATACGTGCAATGTCGTCATATTTTCGAAACTCAAATGATGAATTATTGCTGGCATGTGAGTTTTCAGCATATGCTAGCACATATGCTAGTCCCGAAAGGCGCCGAAGTAACAAGTGCTCACGAATAATTAGTCACGCGTCACTGCATGAGCACGTGACCACAATCTCGGTTGCCGGTGCAAATTTTGGCAGCCGGTCTTCACCGGAAGAGCCACAAAGCGCACTGTTGAAAACACGGAGCGCCTAGCGGGTGCGCCAGCCGCCCATGTCTCATGCTCCTATTTTGGGCAACGGCGGCGGCGGCGGCCGCCTCAGAACCTCGTCGGAAAACAGCTTCCGGCGAAAAAAACTTAACGTCATCCTTAAGTGGACTGCACACGACGATGAACCACGCTGTTCGCTCTTTTAATTTTCCGTGTCGAATCTCGTGCAGCCCCTCCTGAACGGGGCTTTTCGCTGCATGTATGGCGCAACAGGAGACGGTCATCGGGCCTTTGAAGCTTGCACACTGTTTGTCCAGCCCTGCGGTTATCGCTGCCAGACGGCATGGGCGACAAGTTGCCGGTCGCGCTCTCAGAAGCGGATGAGATAATGAGATGATGCTTGTCCGTCGCCGGCGGGAACGATGGAGGCGCTAGCATGGACGCGCCGCCGAGTGCCTCGAAAGGGTACGCGTAAAGGAACTCAGAAGTTCGGGCTCGTGTGGTGGTGCTCCAAGGTGCTCGTGTCATACTTCCCGCTGATTCAGTGTCCCCGGACTGGGACGAAGTTCAAGACTCAAAGTGTGGGAGTGCTGTTTGTCACTTGCTGAGATTCCTATCCACTTCCAGCCTCCCTGTCTTCCCCTCCCAACACCAGCGAGAGTTACGAAAATGCTGCCAGAGATGCTTCCCCGCACATCATAATGACAGCAAAGTCCTCATTGTGCCCTTGCTGCTGAGTACAGGCCCGTGGTCGGCGACAATAGCTGCAGCCCTAGGTACGGTGTGAAGTTCTTCGCGAATTGAGATCGTATGGCCAAGTGCCCAATTTGTAGTATTTAACAAGTTCAGTACAGAGAGGAAGGAGGTGCAGTGGCACCGAGCATAAGTGCACCCAGCGTCGTCACGTGCTCTGAAAAGCCGCCTTGCTTTGGTGCCACGAACACGTGTTTCCGAACACCCACTTTTTATCGTTAGATGGATTGTTTCCTGTCGCCAGAAAGAGCGTGTTGAGCGTGGTTACTGCAGCGAGGAATGGTTTGGGGGGGGGGGGGGGGGGGGGGGAGGAGAGGTGGGGTGGAAATCTATATGGAAGGTAGCTGTTTTTGAAAAGGTGGAGGGGGAAAGGCTGAGGGGGATGAAAAGTGGGAAGTAAGTGGGTGGGAAGTAGGAGAGAGTCACGAACAGGAGAAGTGTATAGTGTGCACGGGGCCGACGTTGACGTGAGCGCACCTTCGACACACCCTGACTTGCTCGCTTGCTGACTTGTGAGTCGGAAGTTTCATGTTCAGTATATCATGTGCTCGACAAATTCCTGAGTGAAGGGCCAGCTTCCATTCTTTCGTTCTTTACGCTCCACAGTGACGCCAGCGAGCACTGTTAATATGCCTGGAAAAATTACATTGACCATGCACCTGAGCATATCGACAATAACAAGAGAATATTGGAATCAGATTTCTGGAGCAGCGAATGCGGGGTAGGAAGTGCGTTGAAGCCCGTAGGCTATACACCCTTAAACATAAAGAAACACCAGTTTTCCCGCAATGTTAGTTATTTGCAATGGGTGTAGCTTGTTTTTCGAAGCAAAAACGGCGTCGCGTTTGAATCGGGAACTATATATTTGGAATGTCTCTACGCGTAACTGAAAAATATGGACACGCTAAACAGCGTCTACCGTGAAAAAAAAAATGTACAGAAATTCCGAAAGTTATCTACTAATGAATAAATTCCGAAAATGATCTATAATGCGGGTGCAATCCTGCGTCTCGATCCTCTCTTAATTTTGAGTTTTTTTTTATTCGAGTAATAATCTATATTCACACGATTACAGGTTAACTTTGGCAATTAACATTTTTGTGCGGGTACAGGGCGTTACACGGTTAGTGTTTTTCATTATTTTTTTTTTTTGTGTTCGGATTCCTTTTTCGGGGTTTTTTCCTTTTGTCTTCGTAGTGTGATGGCGGTGTATAAGAAACCTTTTTGATTTGGTTAGTTCATTTTTATTTCTTAGTTTTTTGTTTCGTTTTTGGATTTCTTTCCAATTATCTCCATTAACACTATAATAACTATTGCTAACTTCACCAATTGAACATTTCTGTGCAGATGTAGGGCGTAACATGGTTGCTGCTTTTTCACCTTTCTTTTTTTGGCTAGTTTTCGGTGTATTTTTTCTTTTTTTAGTATGAGGGTGTCATATACGAGATAGTTTTGTTATTTAGTTAGTTTATTTTTATTACTTTGCTGTTTTTCGTTACTTTTTTGCATTTTTTGGTTTTTAGAAGACTTCCTCCGACCAATAATACTTACACACTATATAACAATTATATGTGTTAACTTAGATAATTATGCATTTATGTGCATATGCAGAGCGCTACACGCAGTGCCGGTCTTAGGGGTGGGCGACCAGGGTGGTCGCACAGGGCGCCGGAGAAAGGGAGAAACCGAATAAATTCATAATTATAACAATAATATCTGTGCATTCTCTATGGAAATGCAAACGATGCCCCCACTCCAGTATCATCAAGCTTAACGCTGAAACTTCGTCATTCTCTGTCAATATTGTCACAGGTTGTCGAGGACCTTCTCCGCTCTTGTGAAACAAAGCACAAACTGACGACTGCATACCATCCTCAAACAAATGGCCTTACTGAGCGGCTCAACAAAACGCTCACTGACATGCTTGAAATGTACGTTTCCACAGACCATCGAGAGTGGGACGTTACACTACCTTATGTCACATTTGCCTATAATTCCTCCCGGCACGACACTGCTAGATATTCTCCTTTCTTCCTTCTTTTTGGCCGTGAGCCTACTTTACCGTTCGACACCACCCTACCGACTTCAAGTGAGCCGACCACTGCATATGCTCGTGACATCATCACCCACGCTGAACTGGCGCGCCAGGTTGCCCGAGAACGACTATTGGCCTCACAAGCATCCCAGAAGTCTCGATACGACGACTGTCACCGCCCTGCACACTTTGCTCCTGGCTCCTTGGTTCTTTTGTGGACCCCTTCTCGCCGAGATGGACTGTCTGAGAAGCTCATGTCCCCCTTCACTGGCCCCTACCGCGTCGAGCGTGCCGTGACCCCCGTCACCTACGAAATCGTGCCTGTGTTGTCTCTGACCTCGTCTGGGCACTCAGCTCAGCTCGTTCACGTGAGCCGCCTCAAGCCGTACCACCGACGGAGTCTACCTGCTACTGCTCCTTCTTCATAACGGGCACCGGGACGATGCTTCTGCGGCGGGGGAGTTGTGTCACAGACTTCGGACAGATTCCCGAGAAACGTACACGGAGCATAACCGCATATCCATGTGGCCGATCTCTCCCTATCGGGGTATGTGCTCCAGTGGAAAGACTCTGGGCGATGTCCAACGGAATGAAGAGGAGGTAGACGAAGACCGAGCTCCCGCTGGGTTTTTGCGCCATCAACCCGTCTTTCGCCCGGTGACTACGGCGTCCTTTGTAAATACACCTCCTTCCTGACTACCTATCTCCGCGTTGTCACGTGACATCTTTGGTGGAGGTGTGGGGTATCGGAGTATCTCACTGTGATGTGGCTTTGACGAGGATTTGTTGTAGTGCGAGAGGCTGCTGTCGCTGTGATCGGGCTTGTTGCCGTTATGGGAGTGCAGTGCACTGTGCCTGGCGGATCTGTTGGCGCCGGCAGCAGAACTAGATTCCAGACCTAACGCGTTGTTTCCGAAAGAAGGTGACAATATGTTACCTGAGGTGTCTACCTGGAGCTAGCGCACCTGCTGTTTTAGCTCTTTAGTACTCTCATTTCCCCCCCTCATTTCGGCGATGTTTCCTTGTCTGTCTGCTCTTCTACGCAGCACGTTTAATCAACGAGGAGGCACGCGTAAGTGGTACTGTAGAAGAACTCGCAATGTTAAGGGTGTATACTACAAAAAAAAAAAAAAAGAACGGACGCTTTATCAGTTTATTCAGTACGGAGATCGTACTCCTGCTGCCGCTATTTGAGAGTAGCTACAGTACTACTTGTTTCGCTTTGATTCCCGTTGTAGCCGGGCCTCTAACACTCGTTGGTTGCTTATAAAGGCTTAAAATCAGACAGTCAACATAAGGTTTAAAATCAGACTGACAAAATCATACAGCCAATCAGACTATATTGGGGCTTCGCGAGTGGGCGCTAGCTTTTTGAGGAATAACTGCAAACGTCTGGCATTTTGGTTAACACAACTAGCCTTTTTTTTTTTTACTGGCAAGTGTCTTGTCGTTCGTGCATTTTAAGCAGCATTATCTGCTCGAAATGTACATGGTTTGTGACCTGATCGGACCTGAGGCGGCGTCATGCATGAGAACCAAATTCTGGCTGGCGCATTCATTCACGGTCCACGTTGCAGGCTTCAGCCACCGAAATAATGAACTGTCAAACCCAATTTTGTTTTACGACTAGACATCCTCCTAAAAAAAGCGAAAAGAATCAATCGCAAAAAAAGCTAATTATAAAAAATCTGCGATCCCTTCCTAAAGAAAGCTGGGAGAAGCGCGAAAACGTCGATTTATTTCGCACTAAGAAGACGCATCTCACCTACGAGCGATCTAAATGTATACCAATACGTGATTCATGAGATAAAGATATTGTACTCCTTCTTCATGATCAATGCATGTATTGTCTTATCCACAACCGTTTCTTTTTCGCGATTTTCAATTGACCTTTTTAACCCAATAGAAGCCCGCGGTTTCAAGCATGTAGAGTCGTCGTAGCGGGTAAATGTCACGTAGTTTGTTTCGGGATAATTCTGATAGCACACGAATTAGAGCCGTTTTCTGTAGTCATACTCCCTTCGTAGATGGCCATGCTTCACTGCAGGGCAGGCAATGTGGGGAAGCCAGCTTACAAAACTCAAGCTTACGCCGATACCTTGAAAGTCGGCTTCACATCTGAAATCAAATGCATTGCTTGCAAGACATTTTTCACGAGCAATTTAAGCCGTCTGGTATCAAAATATGAAGGCCCTAGGATCATTTTTTTTATGAGAGCATTCTGGTCGCCCAACCAGTCCACAGGGAAACGCATTAGTTTTTTAACAGGACGGCATCGATCCCACTAAGAAAGCTGTCGCTTTAAAAAAAAAAAAAACATTCAGTGTCCTTCCTCTCCGTGAAGAAGGATGACCGGCGAAGCTGTGATGCCGAGCCTCAACGTGAGCGACAACACGCTTTTACCGGTGCGCAGTCCAAGGAGTGCACAAAACGAAACACGTTTGCTTGCAATTTGCTGTTGAGCATACTTCCTGGTTGATTACCTAAATGAAACTTGGGTGGACTAGAGTTTTATTCCAGCGTACAAACATGGCAGCAGTTCGCACAGCAGTTCCTTGGCAGCAGTTCGCACAGGGCGCCGAATGAGGTAACTCCGGCCCTGGCTACCTGGTTGGTGCTGTGGGGTACCCAGTCCGTTGCACTGCTGCTTCTTGTGTTTCAGGCGTCGGGTGACTCGGGTCGAGTAGGCGGCGGTACACCTAACTGCAGGGCGCATGCGCGAGCTTTGAGCAGGAGAGCATTGCTGGTCGCATTGTCACATTAGTGCGCTGGGTCAATTGTCACGAATGCCAAGCGTTGGCTTGACAGCGGCTGCTCTCAGCCATGTCGCCTCCATCGCCACTATGCTCGGGTACAACTTAAGAACAGCAACGATGATGATGATGATGACGATGATGATGATTGATATTGGTTTTATTTTTTGTAGCGCGGTGATGACGTGTCATCTTACCAAAAATGACTAATATACCTGCTTTATACTCTTGGTTTAATACTAGCTCTGCTTAGGGCAGGCACAAAAAAACTTATTAGGCACAAAATACTTTTTTTTTCCTGTTACAGGCTGTAACTGTCCTAGGCAATATTCCCTTATCTGATTTCCGTCCACCAGCATTCTAATCTTCTTTTCGTCGTCTCGACAGCCTTGAAGTTAACTTCCTCTGTGCTACCCTTAAATCCTAGGGCTTCTGGAAGCCGAATATTTCCCTCATGTAGATATGGATGTATACCCTCGCGTTCTAACACTACGGGCCGCATAGTTTCTGTTCCTTTTCCGCAGACCACGCATACCCCATCATTTTGTGAATACTTCCCCACAAAGCTCTTAGTTCACAAGCAGCCTGCTCTTGCTGCAAAAAGCAAAGCACTGCCCTGGGAATTATCGTAGAGAATTTCCTTTCTGATGTCCAATTTCTCCGCTCTGTACATCTATAACGATGTTTTCGCTTCCATTTTTTCGCTCCATTTATCCGTTTCTATCTGCCTTGCCTCTTTATTGGTTACCTTGGCTGTTTTGGATTCTCCACTGTTCTTTCCGTATTTCATCGTTAGCCTTCTAGTCATCCTTAACTACTGCGTGTCCACGCTTTTCAAGTATAAGTACCTAAACACCTTAGCTGCCCACCTACGTTGATCCATTGCTCTCAACCTCCTCTCAAAACATATTTTACTCTGCGCTTCTCGAACTTCAAACGACGCCCAGCCCATATGTCCCTGCACTGCTTCGTTATTTGTTTTTCCATGCGCGCCTAAGGCCAAACGTCCTACCGTGCTCTGGTTTACTTCAAGGCCTGATAGAACGTCTGATTTTAAGCAGAGTACAGCATTCGCAAACGTGAGACCCGGAACCATTACTCCTTTCCACATTCCTCTTACTACTTCATATTTGTTATACCCCCACAGAGCTCTATGCTTCATTATAGCTGCGTTTCGCTTTCCCTTACCCTTAAGTTGATCCTCGTGAGTTCTTAAGTAGTTATCCCCTTAGTTTATCCACACTCTCAAATATTTATATTCCTTCACTCTGGGTAATTCGCCATGCTGGATAGACACTGCGTCAGTGGTAGTGTCATTGAAAACTATTATTCCCGATTTTTCTGCGCTAAAATTTAAACCGAAGTCGGTGGCTTCCTGGCCTCTAATATTTAAGAGCCATTGCATATCGGTCTGATTATCAGCTAAAAGAACAATGTCGTCTGCGTATAACATTCCCGGAATACGCTGTTGTACCACTTCGCCTTGCAGCATATAGTACGTTAGGTATACCATATATGATTGACTTGACTTGACTTTCTTCCAGTTTCTTTTCTAACCCTGTCATGTAAAGCATAAACAGTATTGGGCTCAAAGGGCAACCCTGTTGCAGTCCCCTATGGGTGTTGACTTGCTGGGTGCATTTCTGTCCTTCCCATGTAAGGTGCACTCTATTATCCTTATAGATTGCTATAAGGAACTGTATTAACTCGTCATTTAATCCCTGGAGTTTCAGTATTCTCCACAGCAGTTCTCTGTTTACGTTGTCATGTCCCTTTAATGTCGAAGAATCCATAATGGTCTCTTCTGCGCTTTCGCAATTTCAATGCATTGCGTTATCACGAACAAATTATCATCCGATCGCCTGTCTCGTCTAAATCCATTCTGCAGTTCCCCAAGGATTTCATTTTCTTCCATCCATGCTTGAATTTCTGATTTTATTGCCTGCATTACGAATCTATACACCACTGACGTTACTGTAAGTGGTCTGTATTAATTAATACTGGCTTTGTTGCATCTGCCTTTATATATTAAATTCATGCTACCTTCTAGCCAGTCCTCCGGTATTTGTTTGGTTTGTACCACCTTATCCATTGCCCTCATAAATGATGCCTTGCTTTTAGGCCCAATCAGGTTTATCAGTCGCATTGGGATTCCGTCCGGGCCCACTGCCGTCTGGGAAACCTTTTGCTCTACTTTTTTCCAATCTAGGTTTGCCGCTGTACCCCATCACCACCTGCCGGATGTTACTCCGCGCGGCGTAAGTACTGCGTTACTGGGAATGTTTTGAACGTGGCACGAGCCGTTTCCGTGATTTTTTAGACTTAATATGCTTGCAAACTACTGCAGCGACGACAAACAAACTGCGTGAGAAAAGGCAGACGATATCGCGCATTCATAGGAATCATAGCAATCTCCTTTCAAAACACGCGTGCCCGCTGACATTCGGGTCCTTCGCTTAGACGGAGTGATACCGTTCATGAGCTATTGCCGTTCTTAACTTGTTCGCATCCTCTTCCGCGGTGACCTGGCGAGGCGCCTTTCACGTCCACACTGTCTCCGACTGTTTCGAAAAGCCGAACTTTCACTCGATGCGGTGGAAGCGTTTTGTAGCGCCATGGCAGCCCACGGCAGTACGACCAACCTTCGCTGGCGTTTCTCCAGTCACTCTAAAATGTTTAATGTTTGAGAGGACACGCAAGCCGGCAAGCCACGATGTTGGAGGGTTGGAGTTGGCCCAGCCGGACCAGCTTTCAAAGCTCCCGCCGTCCGGCATGACAATATAACTGCTTGCTTCTCCAAAGTGGGTAGCGCCATCTTTCAACAAATGCCAAAGGCAAGACATGTCTCACCCACTGTTTTTTATTAACTCTATGGTTTTTTATTCGGAAAGTTTCAACGACCGCTTCGGGCTGAAAGCGTGTTCGTTGTTACAGGGTTACCGTAGTTACAGGGTGTAGCAGAGCGGAGAATAGTGCACCATACCGTAGTTACGCGAACGCAGCATGGAGCACGGAGTATGTGTGAACCTGTGTACGAACGGCTAGTTTTATGTCTTGCGCGTGCTTGCACCTGCGGTCTCTTTTCGTTTCGTATGCGCCTGAGTGCCTGAGTCGCACAAATGGAAGGTGTTATAACGCTGATTGTATCAACATGAACTTGGAGGCTATGCTGCGCACAGATTCGGATCTGTCGCCGGCAGTGGCCTCGTTGCAGCTGCTGCTCGAGCAGCTCGAGTTGATTGAAAAAGACGGCTACACGACCATCCAGGGGATAAAAGGCAACCTGCAGTACGTGGTCATCACCGAGATATATGCACGGCGAAATATTCGATTACTTGCGTCAGGTCTGCGTGTGAGTTGTTTGTGCGCTTTGCCACGCTTACTGCGCTTGACAACCGCATTGATGAGTGCAGTAAGAGCATCAACGCGTGGCCAGACTTTTCTCGAAAAAATGAGCTCCGCTCGTCCCAAGACCGCTGCTCTTGCAGCGCCCTTTGTTCAGGATCAGGGCTCGCGGTGGTTCGGTGTCTGAACACCCCCTCGAAATTTTCAGACATTCCTTATATCTTCCTTTTATCGTCCATGCTACTTACACACCGCATCGATATGCAAAATTTTAAAAACAAATGACTGTGATGAAAGCAATAATGGCAAATGTATTGTTCAGACCCACGCTTTCTTCTTTTTGTTTTTACTGGCGGTATACAACACCTCCGGAAAAATCTTTCTGGCTACGCCACTGATACAAACGCATTCCTTCTCGCGCGTGGTGCGCGGCACCCTATGTTGGCCGCAGCTGATGACCACACGTTGCAAGCACTTCCGCGTGTACGTAACCGAGGCGACGCCCGACTAAAGCGGTCGGCAGCTGTACGAGGCGCTTGAAGACGGGCATGAGTGTCACGCTCATCGTCGATTCCGCTATCGGCTGTATTTTGAAAAAGGTGGACGCCGTCCTGCTGGGAGCTGAGGGTGTCGTCAAAAGTGGCTGTATTTGCGTATAAAAGGCCGTAGCCAGCATTTTTTTTTGTCGAAAGGCGCTTTGCAATGCCGAAAGGCGCTTTTGCCGAAAGGCGCTTACGCGCCGCCTGGACCCCCCCCTTCATCCCTCAGGATACGTCCCTGGTCGTATAGTCAACAAAATTGGCACCTACACCATGGTCATGTGCGCCAAAGAAAAGAACATCCCCACGTAGTACGTGCTCGCCGAGATCATGAAGTTTGTTAGGAAGTACCTTTTGAACCAGAGGGATCTACAGAGCTCGTCCGACAAGTGCAACGGCAAGGCAGACCTATCCAAGGAACACCCCTCGGTTCACTACACACCTCCTGCGTACATTACGTTATTGTTTATGGTTCTCGGTCCATTAACGCCATCTGCAGTCAGCATGTCCCGGCTGTGTTATGAAACAGTCTTCCAGCCTGAAATCGTTTCCAGCCTGGACTGGAGCTGGCACCACTGGCTGGAAATCAAAATTTCCAGGCTTGTTTCCAGCCAGAAATGACACGTCTGCTGGCTGGAAATTGCACCATTCCCAGCAGGAAAAATGCCACTTCTAACTGGAAATCACCCTTTTCTTTCTGGAAATACCATTATTTCCAGCCAGAATGGTGTAGCTTACCAGCTGGAAATTGCTTTAATCTTGCTGGTTCTACAACCTTTCTCGCTGGAAATTGATTGTTTTCTTGCTGGATAGTGCACCACTTCCCAGCCAGAAATGTTTTTTCTGGCTGGATTCTGCCCCACTTTCCAGCGAGAAATCACTTCTTTCATGCTGAATTCTTCTCCATTCCCAGCCAGAAATCACTTTTTTTGCCACGTTTTGCAGTAACACATACCAAATTTAATTTTTATGAACAGCATTCTCACCTGAAGTCCTTTGTAGCAGACACCAAAACACTTTCAGCATTTCCGAATAAAAGAACTCTTCTGTGTGGGCTTTTGTGCCCCGAAGCAGTAACACAGAGGCCAGATTAAAAATTTAAAACTATATTGTCGTTTCGTATATTACACATTTTCAGTCTTGTCACTTGTGTACCCAGAACATCCGCAGGGGCCGGAATCTCCACCTTCTTTGGGTAAATGGTCCTCCCAGTGGTTCAGGTAGCCTATGAAAAATAAAGCATCATGAGAAACCGCAATGTCAAGTGATTTTGTGACCTTTGCACAACTGCCAATGAAACCATTTCCATCTTTTTATGTGCTTACCAGAGTTCTCGATGCCACTTCTTGGTCCTTCCACCCGCAGTCTTCTAGGTTGCAAGCCTCGTGTACCACATTCTGCAACGTAGACGTTTTCTTACAGAAAAAAAAAAACAGAAGAAAAAGCGATTTATTATAGATTGGTTCACCTTGTAACATATATCACATGTGACTGTCTGCTGCCCTTCA
Source organism: Haemaphysalis longicornis (assembly GCF_048455015.1). Lineage (NCBI taxonomy): Eukaryota > Metazoa > Arthropoda > Arachnida > Ixodida > Ixodidae > Haemaphysalis > Haemaphysalis longicornis. The sequence goes on along the minus strand of NW_027526203.1, from coordinate 435,895,205 downwards.
ATTGTTGACGGCGCCGCACCGCTCATGCATTAATTACGCTGTGTTTATTAAAATACACACCGACGTCTGAAACGCACTAAGACCTTCGACAGCTACTCTCTCACTGTACACATGCCACCGGAATATAATAACCAATGACCCAGTCGAACTTCAGCGAGGCCCAATGCAGTGCTTTTACGAGAGCGCCACACACGGTACTAAGTCGCTGCAATGATCAAGACTGCGTTAGGGCTATAAGCGTGCACGCATTTTGATTCCGCTTCCCACACTGAAGAAATCTACAAGCTCATAGATTTGAGCAAATCAATACGAATGTGCACTTACCTATATTTGGTAGTATCAGTGTTGAACGGTACGCAGTCCATTGTTGCACCACATCGTTTTTTGGGCATTTCACTTTGTTATCGACAAGCGACACGAATAACGCGAGAGCGATCCTGTCAACGTCTTCCACGAACAGCACAAGCACGCACAAAACCGCTATAGAGAAAAGAATTGAATACACTGTCAAAAGTTTAGCCCAAAAGAGGACTTAAAACGCGCTGCAACCACGTGCGGGCCTCTGCGTGTACGCCAACATGAAGCGGTCGAACACGTTTTAGGTGTGTGAAATGGCGCCGGGCACAGGCGCGTGAAAATTTAGTCCGTGCACAATTAAAACAATTTTGAAGAGGTTATTGCTTTTTAGTTTGGGATCGCTTATTGTTGAAGTGTTTTACTTGCGTATTAAAGCGATTAGCACACTTTTTATGTTGTTATATTTTAAAAGCGAAAAGTGCTACAACGTTCATTTCCAGGAGCACCTCCGGCTGGGGCTGGAAATATCTTTTCCAGCCAGAATTAAGAATTCCGCCTCCAGCTGGAAACCTTTCTGGCCGGGTCACAAATTTCCAGAGAAAGAAAAGTTGTGTTCTGGCTGGAAATCAATATTTCTCGCTGGGAAGGTTACGTTTCCAGCGGGAAGTTGATATTCACAGCTGGCACTGGAAAATTATGCTAGAAATGTGGCTGGAAATCCTCATTTCCAGCAAGAATATGCAGTCCATTTTCATCTGGGGCAACGAGCTTATAAAACTGTACCTGTAAACACACTGTGGAAATAAATATTTAAACGACAGGTGTGCTTTTGTCGTCACTTTAATTATGGAAGGAAAATCGTTTTGAGTTTTCGGATTTCGGATCAGCATAGTACGTGTTGCGCCAAATGACACTTTATCGACATTCAAGAATTTTCATGCGCTTTATATTTCAGTTTGAGAAGAGGTGAGAGCATGAATTGCACGTTTTTAATTAATTCATAACAGCAACTTCTGCTTAAAGGACAGCGGTAGGAGGGAGCCCTGTAGTGTGGTTTTCCAGAGTTGTGGAGTAGCGGTCAACCACGTTCCAAATTTGCTACAGTGCCTCCTGGTTTGAAGGTTTATATGTGATCTACATGCAAAATCTGTAAATTATGTTACACACCAAAGCATTGCATTCGCAAACTTTCGGCCCCTTGTATCAGCACCAATGTACCAACCAGACGGAATTCATCTGTCTTAAGTATACCTCACTCTTTAATGAAAGCTCTGAACAGACAAAAAAAAAAATACAGGACTAATGCATCTGCAAACATTAACATGCAGGCAAGAGCAGGCTCTCAACGCGTTAATATCACAGCATAAAATGGTTTGCAAATTGGCAACGCCAGAGGTGTCCCTGTAAACGTTTTTTTTTGTAGAATTGTAAGAAGGTGCAACAAAATGAGCAGTCACTTTGGGCTGGTATTGCAGGTAATTGGGGACCGTTGTACGGCAAACAGCAACAATTAATTGTGGTTCTGTAAAAAAATGTGCGTCAATTGCCCAACCAAGCAGGATTTACATTTACTAGCCTGCTTTGCGTTTTATCGCAAAAAAAAAAAAAACTGCTTTAATTTTTTTTAAAAAGGGTGTTGGAAAATATGCCCATTTTGCTCTGACTTGCACTGACCTGTTCATAATCAAGACAAGGCCTACGCATGTAATAAATACTGAGTATTCGGTAAAACAACTAGTAGACCATCCAATATCAGCATTGATTGAACGCTAGCGCATTTTAGGACACTTCAAGTCAGTCAAACAGTATAAACAATTTGTTTCGTTCTAAAAATCGAGAATGGTCTGGCAGCTTGGAACACCACCGATGACCTCAAGTCATGACTCACATGCGTTTAATCAATTGTAGTAATATGCAAAAAAAAAAAAACAACAACAAAAAAAGATGCGTCGGCCGGGAATCGAACCCGGGTCAACTGCTTGGAAGGCAGCTATGCTAACCACTATACCACCGACGCCCGCACGTCAGGACGTGCAGAAAAGGTGTTTTTTAATATTTAAACTACTCTATCTGGTTTCAGAGAATGCTGCATTGCATAATTTTGAAAGCGCTTTATATTTCTTGAACATACATAAAAACACATTAAAAGTATGTGACTGAAATTATCTATTTCAGTAAAACAGTGAAACGTCCACAAGGCTTAGTAAGTGGCGCCCCTTTGTGGAAACATAACGAAACTTTTGCAGCGGCAAATTCAAATATCCAGTTATTAAACACAGGGTACAGTAACCTGCGCTGGTTTTTTAACCCCCCCCCCCCCCCCCCCCACACACACACACACACGCACACGCACCAAATTGTTGTGTTATGTACCAAAAGGCAACGGTGCACTCGTATTCTGCGGCACGCCGCTGGGGCAGGAATACGGGGTAATCGCTTAAACGCGTACGTTTTGGTTTCTTGCTGGCCCAGACAAAACAGCCGTAGTGGTCGTGAACAGAACTCGCTGCCCTGTGCCCACGTACGCCTTAGGTACTGGTCCACCGCGGCGGGTACCGATCAATGTTAGGTTACGATTTGGCGGTTATACTTTGCATGTAATACCACGTAGCTCTCTTAGAATGCGCCACGAAAGCAATGGCATCCATGTCTATTTCGCAGAAACAACAATAGAAAGAAAAGGTGGGATTAAACTTCGCAACATAAGCCACTCTAGCATGCGGCAGCTCACTCCACAAATGGAAAGGCAAACATTACTGGGTATTCAGGGCGGGGAATAAAGTTTGACTGAAACGTGGGCACCGGACAAAATTCTATAATTTATCCACTCCACTCGCTTCTCCTACATCTCGCGAAGTACGGCGACCCCTTGTGACACCAAAAATAGTGATTCATCTTTTATATCTTTTATATCTTCTCTTTCTGCGCCTTTTACCCCATATACAGATCCAAACTCATTACCATTCCAAATTCGCAATACCGAATCTATTTTCCCATTTCGTCTAACTAGGTGAACGTTACCGTACTTCCTTTTTTCTTTCCCTTTAAAAAACTGTAACAGCTTCCTTGCACGAAACTGAAACCTGGACTGATATGCTAAATGTAGGAGCAGTTCTGGAGCAGTGCCATTTTTTTGCAGTTGCCTCTACCGTTAGAAAAGCCATCCTCAGGCTTGGTGACTTGTCCTCCCGTACCATTGGCGTGGGTGGCAGAGGCACACCACAAGGAGCGGTTTTATCTCCCCTACTTTTTAACATAGCCCTTATAGGCCTACCTACCATCCTGGGGGCCATCCCGGATCTGCACCACGGCTTATATGCCGATGATATTACAGTGTGGACAGGCAAGGGTTCGGTAGGCGAGATGCAGGACCGTCTCCAGCTGGCCGCTGATGCTGTGAGTGACTACGCAAGGACGTGCGGGCTTTCCTGATCACCACACAAGTCCGAACTTCTTATGGTCGGAAAGAGAAGAAGAAAAAAAGTCCAAGATCCCGGCATCCAGATCACCCTGGACGGCCATACCATCCTACCGTCACCTCACATCAAAGTCCTCGGTATGACTTTTCAAGAGGACTGTTCAAACACCATTCTTCTTACCCGGCTCAGTCACACAACGGGACAAATTACCCACATGCTCCGAAGAATAACCACCAAAGCGAGGGGAATGAAGGAGGCGGACACCCTTCGTCTGGTAGAGGCCTTCGTCATCTCACGCATTACCTACGCCATTCCCTATGCTATATTAAGCAAGGGCGACTTGGCCAAGATTGACACCATGATCCGGAAAGCCTATAAGCATGCTCTGAGGTTCCCTATTAGTACCTCGACCGACAGGCTTCTGAAATTGGGCCTACATAACACGGCCGCCGGACTAGTCGAGGCCCACCTCGCCAGCCAGCGTCTGCGACTAAGCACGACGCCCTGCGGGAGGAGTCTCCTCACCAGACTGGGAATGGCGTCCCCCGAAGAAAGATCCCAGCAAGTACGCGACGTACCTCCAAAAATAAGAATAAGCATTGACGTTGCACCTATATCCCGCAAGATGGACCCTACTCACCACGCAGGGAGAAGAGAATCAAGAGCGCGCACTCTCGACAAACGACACAGGGACCGAGACCGCACGGTTTACACCGACGCCGCCGACTACGCCAGAAGGGGAGCCATGACCGCCGTGGTTACTTCAACAGAGAACCACCTTACCAGCATCCCCTTGCCCTTCACAACCACTACCCAGGCAGAGGAAGCGGCCATTGCTCTGGCCATCTCCCAGACAAATGCGGATACCGTTATTACGGACTCGCAACAGGCTTGCCGAAACTTCCTTCGTGGTAGAATTACCAAAACGGCTCTGAACATCCTGCTGCAAAAGCCACCCGAAAGAAAAGTGAAGATTGTTTGGACGCCAGCCCACTCAACCCTCAAGGGCAACACGACCGCCCATGACATCGCCCGAGATCTATCCCGCCAGGCGACACGAGGGTGTAGGTTAGAGACTGCGTGTCCTTTGGTTACGTATCAAGACATAACGGGTTACTATAAGTGCCAAAGAATGATCTATCCCCCCGGTCATGAATCCCTAACCAAAGAGCAGGAGCACTGCCTCCGGCTCCTCCAAACAAATACGTTTCCTCATCCGTCAAAACTTCACTTGCTCCATCCCACTCAGTACTTCCAGCTGTGCAAATTTTGCGCTTCCCCGGGCACCCTGTACCATATGGTATGGGAGTGTTCGGCAAACCCCAAAATTCCAAGAATCGCGCACCCTTCCCGTGAGCAGTGGGAGAAGGAGCTGTCCAGCTCCGGTCTCGATTCCCAGCTTAGGCTGGTGGAAAGGGCCGTAGCGGCAGGGGTCTCCAATGGAGTCCTGGAATGAGGGCCCCACACCACATTACGATGCTCCCAATAAAGTTTATCCTCCTCCTCCTCTACCGTTTCACTTAGAATTCTGTTGTGGCTAAAAGGTTACTGCATCATTGTTGGCGCAAACGTGCACGGCTCACTTTCATACTTTCCATTTATTCCTTCAAATCCTTACCATAGGAGGACAAGAGCCCTAGACGCACCAGCAGCGGTTGCGTCATACATATTTTGCTTTCATTTTTTTTTACTTTTGACTGTGAGCTCCACGTATACACACAAAATGCATTAAATATACACACAGGAATAAATGCCATTTTTAAAGAGAAAAACGGATACTATTAACCATCATCATCTAATGTTAGGGATAGCCTATGCTCAGGGAATGGATATGTTGTTGCATGTTCACCTCGCTTTAAATTGCTTTGCGTGCTTTTTTGAGCATGAAAAAAGGCTGCAGTCTTCAGTGACCCCTTTGGCATAGTTTTTATCAGCGGCTTCAAATGAGTGTTGTGTGTCTCAGTATTGCTACTCTTTCCAGTAGGCAATCATGAGGACTCATACAAAAAGAAGCTGTTCTAGTAATTTACATCACTTAGGGATGAAGACGTCGTCACTTGCATGATGAGGCCATAAATATAAATAATTCATTCAGTACTGAAAATGAGGCCAAGCCGCATTCACTCAAAGTCAGAATCAGATTCAGATTATGGTGTTTAATGCGCCGAATTCCAGTCCCAGGCTTGAGGCGCGTCGTAGCTGAGGGCTCCGGATTAATTTTGACCACGTGGGGATCGTAAACATGCGCCGAAATCTCGCTATATCATATAATTATGTATACATGATGATGATAATAATGATAGGTACATTTAGTCATCTTACCACCATCATGGGCTGAAGGTAGCCGGTTGAGGTAGTTTATTCGCAGGGCGAAGCCGATGGGAATGCAGGTCCTCGCGTTGAGATCACCAAGCTCGTTTTCTGGCGCATGCACCCCTTGGGGTTCGTCTTCCCTGACGCCTCTTTGGCGCATATCCCCGTGTGTGGATTGGACATAATCCTTCATGGTATACACTGGTGAGGCGCATACCCCGATGGCTCGATGGCTCGATGAGAGAGAGAGAGAGAGAGAGAGAGAGAGAGAGAGAGAGAGAGAGAGAGAGAGAGAGAGAGAGAGAGAGAGAGAGAGAGAGAGAGAGAGAGAGAGAGAGAGAGAGAGAGAGAGAGAGAGAGAGAGAGAGAGAGAGGTCACCCCCCCCCCCCCCCCCGGAAAATGAAAACCTTCCGCCCATGGTCGCAGTGCCTGAATGTGAATGGCGCTAACGGGGGTGGGGGATTGAATGACGACGTGACACCTCTGGTCCCTGCACATCATACGCGCCGCTCGTACGTAAAGACTCCTTTGTGAAGAGAGAGAGAGAGAGAGAGAGAGAGAGAGAGAGAGAGAGAGAGAGAAACTTTATTTCTGGTCAGATTAATACCTGTGGCACACGGCAACGCTAGATCTCCTTTAAACTAAACCCCTTTCGCCACGTCAAAGGACATTTTGTGAAAAGGAGTGGCGCTCCTGACACACAGCAACCCCCGATCTCCTTTATGTAGTTGCTGTAACTGACACACCAATAAAGTGGCGCTAGCAGTTCTGTTGAAAAAGCATGCACAATAACAAAATTAAAGTGCGGCTAATAGACCTTTTTAATTATTTTAGAGGAACTGTGCGTTTTATTGTTGTCTAGAAAAAGTAAGTGGGTAATTTCACATATTTGTATTAAACAGCAACGACAGAGTGCTTTTTTTCGCCTATGTCCCGTGCCTAATCTGGAAACAGCGGGCAGATGTTTACAAAAATACATTACGATTGGGCTTGTTTGGTGAAATTTATTTCATTGCAGTTTTAAAAATTTATGAAAGTATTATGAAATCGCATTTGGTCTCACTAAGTTCTGAGAAGCTTATGATTTGCTAGCGCCTGCTTACGAGGCTGCGCCGCTAGCTGCTCCTTTTCGTCCGGGAAAGGAGATAGGCGAACACCCCTTACGGGAAATGCCCGTTTCGGTGAAGGAGATTCTCCTTTGTCGTGTGTCACCGAGGCGAACGCCGTTTCGGTAGCAGTCCTTCTCTGCAAAGGCCTTTTAGGTGCCCGTGTGTCAGGGGTATAAGACCTATGCGTCTGTTCCAATCGAAGACGACCATCAAGCGGCCCTCCAAGGTCGTCTGTCGTTGAACTCGGATGAGAAAAGCCGCCGCTGTTCTTTCGGCGCTACTCTAGTCCATAGTACGCAGCTAAGGTGGCTTAACACAGCTATGGTGGCTAGACCATAACACAGCTGTCGCCTTTTTCACTCATGCGAGGAGAATGGCCGACAAACGAGCCTCACGTTCGCTGCCGTTCCCTGCTGCAGTCACACCGATCCGCACGCGCACAAGGCAGTAAAAACGATGCCAGCTAGCGTTGTTGCCTATTCACTCCTCCCGCTCATAGGAGCAAACACCGGAACAACGTAATGGCATTATCCAGCGTTGGCATACCTGCAGCTTCTGCCTTCTCCGACATAAATTGTTCAATAATTACAATAATAATAATTATAGGCACTCTCGCAGGTAAGTGCTTTGCTACCTTAGTTGCTGCATGTACTTGCTCTGGTGACCGGCGATCATGATCATCGCTTGTACACGCTTGCATAAGCACGGGCGAAACATAAATCGAGTTTCGCGAACGCCCCCCACTGAAACCTCGTCACTGGTGGTGATGATGATATTACCGCACACGAAATAAAAAACGGACGCCGCACTTGGGGCAACGAATGCTATAGAATTTAATAAGAATTTTTTTGTTTATTTCATTTTGGCTCGTATATACCGACTGCGTCAGTGTGCTGCCCACTGGAGCCGGGACAGACCGCTTTGGGAGAACGCGTAATTTTCCCCTGAGTGTATGAAATTTTGCCCATAATTTTTTTATGATCAGTAGTAACGTAACAGGACGAGATAAGAGGCGAAGGCGTTCGAACAATTAGCGGTCCTCGAAGTGCGGGCCCGAGACCATTCAAACAGTGATAACGTCAGCTCGACCTATAACACCGGCCTCTTCAGTGCATGCTCAGTCATCAGTGTGGTGGGAGATAAAGGCCTAAGCACATTTGCTTGATTTGACCGGTCAATTTTTGCAGCCTCGGTGCATGAAAAACTGTGGCGTTGATAACCCACCGACGATTACCTGTCACCATTACGTTCGCCGCGGAGATAGTAGAAGATCAAGACGACAAGGAGACGTTGACGCCTACAGTTGGTCTGGCCCCGCAAGCGACGTAATCGCTGCGGACTCTCTCCGTGGTCACGCGGTCATCGCAAACGTCGCATCGATTGATGAAACCGCGCATCTTTCATTATTAAAGCGAAGTCTACTATGTCGGACGGATGGCGTCCGTGCGCACCACGCGCACTGCAGGAAAGCCGACTTTCTCTGACGATGATGATGATAGGGGGGGGGGGGGGGGAGTGAAGAACAACTGAAACGCTTTTTGTAGTCGGAATAGGACCTGGGGCCCTCGCGTTATGGAGCCGACGTCTATCCGATTGCGCCATTCCGATACTGTAAACGCAGTTTGGATTTGGAGAGGGGTGCACGGGCGTGCAAGATTAGAAAAATCATGCACTTCTCCGTCTAACGCCGACGACGGTTGAACGCGAAGCTTTCTTCGTGCGAAATCAAATGGCGAAGGGTCACAGTCAAAGTCGCTGCGATCAAACGCACAAACTACGTGCGAGTCAAAGTCCAAGTTCAGATGACAACCAAGGAATCAGTCACGAGAAAGCCTCGCGTTTAATCATCGTCGTCGTTAGACGGAGGGGTGCCTGCTTTTTGCGTGAGCAATAGATGCCGGCGAAAATTGCCGCCGTCTATCCGTCCCACAGAGGCAGAACAGAGAACGAGAGATCGTGCGAGTACAGTGGTGCGGTCTTCTATTCGGTTCCGACGTTGCTAGGGGGACGTCGAGTCGAAGCGCGGCTCGCTACCCGAATCTGCCGGCGCCCCCGTCGCACACCGTCTCGACGGGTCGTGTGACTCCCATCGCCGCTTGCACATGTTGTAAGCTAAATGCAGCCAGTGCAGGTTGGCAAAGGACGAAGGAATGGGAACGACGGTGATGAAATTCCGATACTGGTAGACAACGAAAGAGCGACAGGAAGTCGATGCCCCTGCTAAAGCGAGCAAACGTGATTACTACAGGCGGTTAGAGCGCGGTTGGCACGGTCGACGCCGCCTGTATAAACATTGCCTAACGCGTCGCCTGCTTTACAATAGGGACGGTAGGACAAGCCTCCCGGAGGCCATGGGTATAGGGCACGGCCGGACTCGATTTCCTTTCCACGCGGAAAGGGGGACGAGTGCGGCCGTGGGTAGGGCATGGCCTCCGAGATCACCCCGCGCGGAGGCCGTGGGTAGGGACGCTTAGTTCAGGCACTCATCCACTATGTGGCGCATGCCGGCGGGCGTCCGTAGAGTTCCTGTATATCGCGTAGCCCCTAGGGGAGCATATACAGGAACTCTAGACGTCCCGCCTTACGTCACTGCTCGGAAGTTGTGAACGCTACACCCACTTCTACGATGTATCCGTCAGCTTGCTTGGTGGGTTTCAAGAGCCATTTCGCTCACACCTTAGCCGCAACTGGGCGCTAATTCTGGGGCGCACTGGGGATCTCGTTCAACGTGTCACTCGCTTCATACCTGCTGCATTTTTCGAAGGATGACTGGCGGAGGACGAACTGAAATAATGCAAGAACATATTAATAGTCGGGTAGACAAATCGAAAACAGAAAAACGATATTTTCGGATGGTACAGCCATTATTTTACTGATATTTTCCTCTCTGGCAGATTTAGTGAAGAAAAAATTGCGTGCACATTTTTTAAGTGCGAATGCACTTCTTACGCGACCCTGAATCACGCGTCCACCGTCCGTCCGCAGCCTAGCAACGGAGCTAGCTAGCGTGCCTAGCAACGGCGCCGGATTTCCGACGCGTGAGGGAGCTCGCGTAGCGCCTCCTCTCCCCCCTCGCCTACTCTCCAGATCGCAACACCCTCTCTCGGCGCGCCAGCCAGGCCACTACACTATATAAAAAAATAACAGCATCCGGCGCCCGGTTTCGATCCGAGGACGTTGCGGCCGCAGCGCGACGCTCTACCGACTAAGCCACGGAAGCCTTTTTTTTCTTTATTGCCTGCTCTGGCACATACAAAACACAGACATTCATTCACAGACAGCCGTCAACCTGACTTTGGTTGACGTCATGTGTTTAAAAGTCCCTTAGGTGTACCAACGATTCCATGTCTGCAAGACATTCGGGCGGATTCGACACATATTTTTTATTTTCCACGTATTCACTCATTGCCTCTCTAAAATACTGTCTCGCGCTTCGCGCATCGATGTCAGAGTACCTTGCGGCCATTCTTGCTTTCCAAATAGAGCTCAATCCAACAAGCATGATCAGGTCGTAAGGCATACCATCCTCGTTTTCAACAGGCAAGTACCGTATGCCTTGGGCATCCACAGGCAGATCCTTTTTCAGAGTTCGTTGGAGCACATCCCACAGGAACACAGCATCCCAACAATCGATGAATACATGCTCAATAGTTTCAGCTTTTTTGCATATGATACAGTCAATTCCCCATGGAACGAACAAGTCTTTTTCTGCCATCCACGTCTTAACAGAGAGGGTTCCAGTATGCAGTTTGAAGAAAAAAGTCTTTACGCTAGGGGGTACCTGCATCCGCTTAACTCTTTTAAGCACATCTTTACCCCTACCTACTCTATAAATCAACCGGTACATTGGTTCAGGGAGGACTACATCACACACGTCTTTATACAACTTTTTTCTATTTACTTGACACAAGTATTCCCAAGAAAATCGAACAGCCAAGAAACGGCATGACAGTACAACTTCTCTCATAAAACCATGCAGGCCGCCAGGTATAACATTGGACGTGACTATAATATCCGGTAACGCTCTACCCAAGCGCAATTGACACACTACAAAAAATTGTTCGCATATAGCCCAGTTGATGTTGAGCGCTTCAAAAATGATTACCTTCATTTTTTGCCCAGACTTAGGGATGAAACAAAAGAACTGTTAGAACTCCCAATTTCAATAGAGGAGGTCACGAATGCAATTAAAGATCTGAACCCTGGAAAGTCACCTGGGCCTGACGGCCTCAGTGCAGCCTTTTACAAGGCCTTAAGAAATGAATTAGCGCCAATTTTGACAGATGTGTATAATGAGGCTTAAGATATTAATGTTGTGCCAACGTCTTTTACCGTTTCACACACAGTTCTTATTCCTAAAACCGAGGACCCCGCAATGCTGCGTCAGTCCACATCATATAGGCCAATCAGTTTAACCAATGTTGACTATAAAATATTCATGAAGTTACTAGCTAAAAGGCTCCAAACAGTAATGACAGAACTTGTGGGACCACACCAAATGTGTGGTATTAGGGGACGCACAATCTCCACGAATATCCACACAGCCCGTTGTGTGTTGGAATGCTGCGATGCAACAGGAACCAACGTAGCGATGCTTCAACTAGACTTAGAAAAAGCATTCGACAGAGTTCCCCATGAAATATTGCTGTGCATTTTAGACTATGTGAATGTTGGCTCTGTTATTCGGGAAGGTGTGGCCATGACGTACAGGTGTTGCAAGACGCGGTTAATAGTAAATAAGGTTGTGGGAGAAAGCATAGAAGTACAGCGCTCTGTACGCCAGGGATGCCCACTTAGCCCGTTACTTTTTTGTTTATACATAGAATCACTTTGTTTAAGTATTATACGCAGCGACAGCGTATACACGGATTTCGGCTGCATGGGGCAGAAGTTAAACTCTTAGCCTATGCGGACGATATTGCTGTTTTTTGTTCAGATGTCGAAAGCATCAATGCGGTAGTGGAAATTGTCAAACGATCATGTGAGGCGAAGGGGAGTGCCTTAAACTGGAAAAAATGCCTGGGCTTTTGGCATGGAAATTGGCCATCAACCCCAAGCATCTTCGCTAACATGAATTGGGTTAGCACACCGGCAAAGTACTTAGGTGTGCCTTTGGAGTTTTATAAAGACAGCGATCCGTATTGGAGGAAGGAAGCCGAAGTAATGAAAAGGGCAGAAAAGTGGAAAGGGTGGAGCTTATCAATATTTTCAAGAACGACTGTGTGCAACTTATTTTAAATGCAGAGCATTTCAGTAACTCACGATGTCACCCGCGTTGGCGTCCGTAGTCCGCACGCTCACTGCGCATGCGCGTCGAGTCGAGGCGAAAGCGAACACTCTCTCGCGAGGGGCATTGGATTGGATTCGAACACTCTCTCGCGAGGGGCATTGGATTGGATTGGATTGGCTTGGATTGTCTTGGCTTGGATTGGATTTGGATTGGATTGGATTAAAGTGGATTGTGTTGGATTGTGTTGCGTCATAGCCGCGGCACGTTGCGTCATAACCGCGGCAGACGCGCTTGGGCCGGCGCATGTGCAGTACTCTCTCTTCCGCGGTTTCCCCTCCTTCGGGCGCGCTGCGCATATAACCGGTGTGCCGTTCTCCGGCCAAGCAACATCCGCGGTTGGCTCAAACACCTAGAGTCCACGCCGCTTTACAAGTACGCCAACGTCGTCGACTGGGACCGGCTTACGCAGTCCCCTCAACGTATATAAGCGGCGGAGCGCGCGTTCGGAATTCAGTCAAGGGCGTCTTTGCTTGGCTTTCGCTTGACGTGACGCTTTGCTTGACTCGAGTAGATGCGACGCATTTACTCGAGTTCCCCCCGTGGGAAGATGCGGGCGGCTTTTTTAAATGCAGAGCATTTCAGTAACTCACGATGTCACCCGCGTTGGCGTCCGTAGTCCGCACGCTCACTGCGCATGCGCGTCGAGTCGAGGCGAAAGCGAACACTCTCTCGCGAGTGGCATTGGATTGGATTCGAACACTCTCTCGCGAGGGGCATTGGATTGGATTGGATTGGATTGTCTTGGCTTGGATTGGATTTGGATTGGATTGGATTAAAGTGGATTGTGTTGGATTGTGTTGCGTCATAGCCGCGGCACGTTGCGTCATAACCGCGGCAGACGCGCTTGGGCCGGCGCATGTGCAGTACTCTCTCTTCCGCGGTTTCCTCTCCTTCGGGCGCGCTGCGCATATAACAGGTGTGCCGTTCTCCGGCCAAGCAACATCCGCGGTTGGCTCAAACACCTAGAGTCCACGCCGCTTTACAAGTACGCCAACGTCGTCGACTGGGACCGGCTTACGCAGTCCCCTCAACGTATATAAGCGGCGGAGCGCGCGTTCGGAATTCAGTCAAGGGCGTCTTTGCTTGGCTTTCGCTTAACGTGACGCTTTGCTTGACTCGAGTAGATGCGACGCATTTACTCGAGTTCCCCCCGTGGGAAGATGCGGGCGGCTTTTTTGTAAGCAGACTGTGGTATGTCCTTCAGGTTCTTCACTGTTCCCGAGCAAATGTTCAAAGACTGCATCGTGTATTCGCTGTGTTTATATGGGGGTCAAACTGGGAACGGACAAGCCGGACAAACCTGTTTCGTAGGGTCAGGGACGGAGGTTTGGGACTAGCACACCTGTTTGTACGTCAAATTGTAAACCGTTTCTTGTTTCTCCGCGATGTTAAGCCACGGAAGCCACGCTGATTTCAGAGTTAGGAACGCTCCTTATATCTTTAACGCATTCAAACTACGTCGTCAGCGGCGTTGCGTTGGCGACTCAGCGGCGTTATAGCGGCTTGATAACTGCGTGGTGTACACGTGATACTACAAACCCGATGGAAGAGATGGAAGAGAAGGCGGCGAGGCGGTGGGCTGCGGGTGCCGAGCGCAAGCGCCGCAAGCGGGCCGACAACCGTGCATTCGCACTTTCACATTCTCCCCCTCGGGGAAATGCGGGGGAATTTTTGTTCAGGCGTTCACTTCTACCATACCTTTCCAAAAAATATCACGTGCTTGTAAGTTTCAGGAGATTATAAAAAAATTGGCTCTAATCCACGCTGTGAAGGTGGTTGGAAAGCAAAGCTGTAAACGACACCCACAACAATTTCCCATGCGGCGTCACTTGAATTCACACACGTAGCTCTACAAAGAGTGAAACCATTCTGCCTGTCGTTACCTAGGATTCGCACGGGCGGAGTCCCGAACGCAGAAGCGTCGGCCACGGTCGGGCTAGAGCGGCGGACGCCGCCGCTGTGGCCCGGACGTGCGTCAGCAGAAAGAAAACGGTGAGGAGCGCCATTTGAAGGGTGAGACAGCGGAACCTATCCATCCTGATGTGCTAGCTCGGGGCTACACAACCGCGCCGCAATTCGGCATGTGAGCTTAGTTATTACCATTTATACCGATTTAAACTAGTTAGTTTAGTAAATTTTAGAATTGCGAGAAAGCTGAGGGAACTCTTATAATCGCTATTTATCAGGACCAGTTGCTCCTTTCGCCTTTTAATACCTGTTAAAACAGAGCCGAATTGGTATTCACCAATTTAGAGAACGGAGTCCCATTCATGGCAAGCAGTGCGAAAAAGGTAGTGTTTGTTTAGCGGCCAAATGTCTGTATGTGGTCTCTACATTTGGTTTTCCCGCCCTGCAAACCAATCTTTAACGTATCTTTGCCATACGACCACTTAATTCCATCGTGTTCGGGTTACCCAGAAGGTACTGTCGAATAATTTAAGCAAGCCGTGAGAAGGACGCGCAGTGGACGCGAAGCTGCGCCAGAACAGGCCCAAAACAACCGTCGCTAAAGCAGACAAAGCCGGGTCGCGCCGATGCGCCCGCCGGCGTGAGCGCGCCGGTAACGCTGGGTAAATTCGCCGCGCCATCTACACTGCGCTCAGTGAGTGAAAACCGCACTCCCCGTCCACAGCCGCGTTGGGAGTTTCTTGTCCCGCACGCCACGAAAGAACCGTTGGCTGGTAGAAAGATAGAAAGCTTTGCTTAAAAAAAAAAAGGATAAGCAGTTGAGGGTCCAGCCACATTGTCCGGGCGCTTTTAAAACTCAATTTTAAAACTGCGTACCGATGCGGGGTGCAAACAGCGTGGACAAAACATAGCTGAAATGCGGAGGGGACAGAGGGGGGATGCCCCACTCAGAAGATTTTGGGGCCCATGATCCAAGTAGGTAGGCGCGCAAAGCCGGCATCAGCCTGCGGCAGCACAAGTGGTTTTGCGTGCGCCGTGGCGCAGGCGGTTTTTTTCAGCGACAGACCAAGACAAACAGGCATGGTGACAAACAAGAACAGAGCCTAACAAGAAGGCATATGAGCACCGCCTGGAGAACTCTAGACAAACTGTGAACTATTTTGCATAGTTTCCGAGAAGCGGCGCTGGCTGGCGGACATGAAAGCACGCAGGAAGGCTACGGAGCGGGAAAGGGTAGAAGAGAGCAACAGGAGAGTGGCTGTTTGGCCATTTTTCGCTCACGCGTTAGGCAATGATTGTACAGGCGGCGCTGGCACGGTACAGGAGGGGCCTGTGAGAGGGGCGGTGTGCTTTATTTAGCTCGTCCCTTTCTGCGGTCGCTTGTTTTAGCCTATTCACGTAACAACCAACTCAGTGCATATCTTCAATTAAAACACCACTATATGCTCGGTTATGTGCTTTGCGTTAAATATAATCAAAGTTTCCCTTTGCGCTAAGCAGTGTTGCCATGCAAAACAGTGGCGCGTGAATACTTTTGCGTATATATACTTCACCTTCATGTACACTGGAATGGCAGAAGCATTTTTGCAGCGTTAGTCGGCCAACTGCGGGAGCTGTTTCCAGCTCGAGCAGTTGGCCGAATAAGGCTTCCAAAAACGACACCAAGAAAGTTACACTAAACAAATAAACAACAAATTAAATAAACATGTAGAGGCTTTCGTGAAAGCTTCCTCACGCGCATCTACGTCCAAGAATATTAGCATGTTAAGAAGGCTTTTATAAAATCATATGTAAGCATTTAAAAAAAAAAGAAACATCCCCCTCGCGAGGGGCACGATCAAATGCAGAGCATTTCTGCGGGGGGGGGGGGGGGGGGCGCCTGCAAGTCGTATGGATTACGTATTGGTTGTTGTTGTTGTAATTGTTGTCTTCCAGCGTAGACATTGTCGATGAAGTCGATGGTGAAACGTGCCGTGAACCCCTTGCCGCGGCTATGACGCAACGTGGAGCGGCTATGACGCAACGTGGCGCGGCTATGACGCAACACAATCCACTTTAATCCAATCCAATCCAAATCCAAGCCAATCCAAGCCAATTCAATCGAATCCAATCCAATGCCCCTCGCGAGAGAGTGTTATAGCGCCGAAATCGCCACCCCGCGAACGCGTGATGCTGACGTCACGATCACGCCACAGATGTTAGCGACCGCAGCGCGCGCGATGTGGCTTAAGCGCGAACCGACCGCGGCGAGAGAGCGCGATGCGAGCGCCCCACCTGTTCTTGCGCGCGAACCTAACGCGGCGAGAGAGGGTGTTGCGCACGTCCCCACCTGTTGTGCGCCCGAACCGAACGCGGCGAGAGAGGGCGTTGCGAGCGGAGAGAAGGCGAGGAGGACGCGGGGGAGAGGGCGCACCTCTGGCCGAAGGTTGAATGAGTCAAGGATATAAGGCACGTTCGTAACCTTCCGTTCTGTGTCGGCTTTGCGGCTCAGTTGGTAGAGTACCGTGCACCTTGCGTTCCGCCCGCAGAGTCGTAGGATCGAAACCTGGCGCCGGCAAGTATTTATATAGTGTAGGGGGAGCGATGCGGACGCGGACTACGGACGCCAACGCGGGTGACATCGTGAGTTACTAAAATGCTCTGCATTTAAGAAGTATCTCTCGGTGTTGGAAAGATATGCTTCGCACATGAAGCTCGTCCGTCAGCGCAAGCTTACGCTAGACAGCTCGTGACATCTTGCCGAGTTGTGCATCGGGCATGCCAGCGCCCTCCGAATAAAAGCGTCTACATTGTGCTGACCGAAGTTCAGTACTTTCGTGTAAATTATAAATTCTCCGTTGTGTGCCATAGCTGCAACATCGCGCCTTTGCTCGAGACATGCAGCGGCCACGAAGGCTACCCTGCTTGGCAAGAAACATTTAGTACCACGTCACGAAATCTCACGTCACCTAGCACACGGCGTCCGGGTGTCTGCCCCTTAGACATAAGTGGTACATAGAGTCAGTTCAGGCGTAGAAATCTGAAAGGCAAAAGGCCGGAAAAAAACCGCCCGCATCTTCCCACGGGGGGAACTCGAGTAAATGCGTCGCATCTACTCGAGTCAAGCAAAGGGTCACGTTAAGCGAAAGCCAAGCAAAGACGCCCTTGACTGAATTCCGAACGCGCGCTCCGCCGCTTATATACGTTGAGGGGACTGCGTAAGCCGGTCCCAGTCGACGACGTTGGCGTACTTGTAAAGCGGCGTGGACTCTAGGTGTTTGAGCCAACCGCGGATGTTGCTTGGCCGGAGAACGGCACACCGGTTATATGCGCAGCGCGCCCGAAGGAGAGGAAACCGCGGAAGAGAGAGTACTGCACATGCGCCGGCCCAAGCGCGTCTGCCGCGGCTATGACGCAACACAATCCAACACAATCCACTTTAATCCAATCCAATCCAAATCCAATCCAAGCCAAGAGAATCCAATCCAAGCCAATCCAATCCAATCCAATCCAATGCCCCTCGCGAGAGAGTGTTCGCTTTCGCCTCGACTCGACGCGCATGCGCAGTGAGCGTGCGGACTACGGACGCCAACGCGGGTGACATCGTGAGTTACTGAAATGCTCTGCATTTAAAAGCTCGAACAGTTAAGCAGAGTAAATAAAGAAGGGTCCCACCTTTTAGAACAGTGCCGGGGAAGACATGAGACTCCACAAGAAAAAAAAAAAAAAGAAAGCAAATAAGAGCCCACGAACGGCAACGCGTCCCCCGAGGTCCGTCGCACTGCCACTACCGCCGAGGGTCTGATCCAGGCGTTCCTCGATGAAGACGTCAGCGCTGCGGCAGGAGCACGAGACCGAGCGGGCCACCCACTTCTCATCCATGCGGCCTTCTCTGGTCCCGCAGGAGATGTCCGAAAACAATGACCACCATGCGGTGCAAAAGCTCTTGGAGGCTGGGTGCCGTGGCGAGTGTGCCGTCGTCCTCATCTTCATAGGACACGTATTCGTGGGCCCCGCCGGGCGGCAGCGGCGGGTCCGACTGCTCGCCACTTCGTTGGTTGTCGTCGCCGCTCATCGTGAAATCACGCCTAGTGAAACCGGAGTCGGGAGACCGCCTGCCTCAGGCGACCGCCGGAAGCTTGCAAGTGAGCCGGCGGTGGAACGCGTGGCACGTGCTAATATGGCTGCCCTCGTGGAAGCCGACGCGCGTGCCTCCAGTGACGTCCCAGGCAAGGAAATCTTTTAAATGCGAATGCATTTCTTAGTCGGGGTTGTCGTGCGTTGGCCGGCGTACGCCTAGCAACAGCTGTGGCGCGTGGCGCGCCTAGCAACCGGAGCAGGTGGTAGCTCGGGCGGGAATAGCGGAGGGCAAGGGGAGAGGAGGAGTGCGCTCGGCGTGTGAGGGCGCTCGCATCGCGGAGCTCGGGCGGAGTAGCGGAGAGTGAGTGGAGAGGAGGAGCGCGCTCGGGCTTGTGAGGGCGCTCGCATTGCGGAGCTCGGCGGAAGAGCTCGCGCGCTTAAATGCGAATGCATTTCTTAGTCGGGGGTTGTCGTGCGTTGGCCGGCTTGCGCCTAGCAACAGCTGTGGCGCGCCTAGCAACCGGAGCAGGTGGTAGCTCGGGCGGGAGTAGCGGAGGGCAAGGGGAGAGGAGGAGCGCGCTCGGCGCGTGAGGGCGCTCGCATCGCGGAGCTCGGTGGAGAGAGCTCGCGCGCGGGGCGGGCGTGTTGCGCGGGTCTCTCTCTCCTCTCCGCGTACCCTCTCTCCGCTCGCTGCGCTCGGAAAAATATATATAAATGCAGTGGAGCGCGCCTCTCTCCGTGACTGCTTGCCGCAGCGCACTCATCGGTGCACCCACTGCATTCGCATTTCCGCACGATTCCCTTCGGGGAGGTGGGGGAGTTTTTTTTTTCTTCTGCATTCATGGCGTTATGTTTTTTTATATTGGCCACCACACCTGGCCGCAGCAGAAATTTTTCGAAAGATAAAGGCGGGGGTGCAAACCGTATTCAGAGTATCTGAGGGGTACAGTTGCCAAATTATTCTCACTGAAAATTGAACAACTAAAAAAACAATGAATCTGAATATCTTTTCGTGCATCCCGCTGCCGACGTCCCCGTTCACACGTGCCTCGTAGTCCCTCGCAATTCGCAGTCCTTCGCCCCGCGATTTATATTCACGTCTTTATATTGCCGCTTTCCTGTTTGCGTTTCATTAGGACCTCGCCGTGGGAATTTATAATTGCATCATGGACTTTTGTCTGTTTACAGTGAGCCTGCCTTTCTCTAACATCAAGTTTGATAACTCATGACTGCTCTCAGAAGGCGAGGCTGTGTACGAAACGATACACGTCGTGGTGTAAATATTTGGGGTAATCGGGAGTTTTAGAATAGGGGAACCAAGCGTTGGGGGCCCCCCAAGTTAGGGGGACCCAAACGCAACAAGCTCGCGCGCGACGAGTTTTAGAAGAGGGTCTTCTGCAACAGCTCGGAGCCGGATTCGGCTGCTCGGAGTCGGATGTTGGGAACTTTAGGCTTAGCGTCACGACAGATATTTCTTCGCCCGCTATCGTTACAGCTGCGAATGACACTGCCACCACCTTTCTTGTATGCGGAACTTTGTATCCACGGTGATTGCCATTTAAGCGATCAATGATCAAGATACCTGCCACAGCCTCTGCCGCTTCTTGCGCGCAGGCATCGGCCGCTCGCCGTACCGCGCGTCAACGGGCCGGCGACTCCGGCACCGACCTCCGCGGCAGGTCGGCGTAGATCGCGGCAGATATTTGAGCATCGCTTTGAAAATCACCGCAGATGACACTACCTAGCGCAATTTTTCACCCCACTAACATCCACTTTCGCGAATGTGGAACTTCTTTTGCGCGATCAGTGCGATTTTAAAAAGCGGCGACAAGGTGTTGCTGCCGCGACCTGCGTCGGTTCGAGCCGCTTCGTGGGCTGTGGAAGTAGGCACGGCGGGCGTGTGTGCGGAACGTTTCTGCGTGCAGTAAACGCTTCGTGACTTCTTGCTTCATCTATTTCTTGCGAACGACGGGCGATATATAGAAATTTAGTTCGGCGATCGTCGTAGCCTACAGTGTTGGTCGGGGAAACGAGCCGCAGCTTACGCTTACACCGGGTCCAGTCGCATACTTCCGCATACACCACCATTCTGAAGTTGTTTGCGGGCGGCCTACCTCAGTTTATACGGTTATAAAGTCCCCACGAGGTCAAACTACGCTTCACGCACTGAGAATTAACTTCAAACGCCGAAAACTAAAACGCAAATACACTTAGAACGCGCGTCCTAAACGAAGCGTCACGTGCTGCAAGCCAACTACGCAGCAATGTATATAGGAACGGGGATTCTACAAGTGACGTCAAAACGATCTCAGTGCCGTCCTCTCCAGTGGTGGTCGGCCCTCGCGGCCAATGAGTGCTGCTGCACCTAGTGCACTGATTCTGATTTGGAGTGAATCCGGCTTTGCCTCATTTTGGTTACTCCAAAAATTACAGTCAAATCTCATTAATTCGAACACGCCTAATTTCTACGCAGTTTCATTTGGCAGAATTCTTCTAACGCATTCCTACTTCGAGATATCGAGCTGCGGAGTTTAATTGCCATTCGCATGACTACGCATGCTAGACAGCGAAGACCGGCGCAAAGCCCCTCCCTTTTGTTCTGTGTTTCGATAGCGGTTCCGCCTACTGCAGATTGCGATAACGCCAGCCAAGACTGAAAGGGTACCAGTTATCATTTCTGCCTATGCCTCCACCCTGTTGTCAAATTAAACACCGAACACCGCAGGCACGTCACAAAAGGGACGAGCTTTACGCCCCTCTGGAGGAGCACCGCAGGCACCGCGGAGGTCTCCCTGGAACGACGAAGAGTGCAAGGTCCCCGGCAATAGGCAGCTGATGCGGGATGTCGGGCTTAACACCCACATTCAGCTTCAGGACAGCCACGTGCATCATGGTGGGCTTCTTTCTGCACCCGTCCACACTCCACTTTTCCTTCGTTACTTCGGTAACCCGTCCAGAAGGTGCAAACGCTACCTTTACTTCTTCGCCTGAAACGTTGTGCAGGATCCAGTGCAGCCGGATGCGCAGGTCTCTGTGGTCCGGGTCAATGACCGCGCACCGCCGCCCCTTCACAGTCATCTGCGCCACACCTACCATCTTTTAAATGCAGAGCATTTCTTAGCCTCGCTTCTTCCTGCGTCGGACGGCGTCCACAGCTCCGCGTCCGCAGCAGGTGCGCCTCTCCTTCTTCCCTCTCTCTCTCTCTCTCTCTCTCTCTCTCTCTCTCTCTCTCTCTCTCTCTCTCTCTCTCTCTCTCTCTCTCTCTCTCTCTCTCTCTCTCTCTCTCCCAGCCACCAGAGGCCCACCTGCTGACCGGACGCTCTCACGGAACTGAGCAGGACCGCCTAGGGACCTCGAATTTGGTCATACATTACTAATAGCCCCTTCTGTACATACCTGTACATGGTGCATAGCGCACAGTGCATTTTCGTGCATTGTTATTTACATTTGTTACTTTACCGCGCTTCGAGCCCTGTAGCGACACAATCGCCATCGTCATCACCAGCGCCACAATCATCATCAGCGGTGCCTGGCCAGCGTCAGCAATTCCACGCGCCGCTCACGAGATCGAACACGACTGCGCTCCAGGGCGGTCGCACTTCTACGCCGCTCCCACTTTTCGCCGCGCGTACGCTCTCCAAATAAAGGTAGTAAGCCGCAACAGCCACACCAATCGAGTCTGCTTCCTACAAGGCACTTGAAAGAGCAGTTGGAATACCACGCTGAGGGTACCATTGCTATTTTCTAAACAAATAACCTGACTTGTTCCATTATATTCGATGTGTCAAAGGAACAAAGCCCTATTTTTTTATTTACAGTACCCGTAAATTCCCACGGGAGAGGGGATATCATGGGAGGTTGCCTAAAATAAATGATGTTTGACTGAATTTCGTCGTCATCATCATCATCATCATCAACCCACTAGGTCCACTGCAGGACGAAGGTCCCTCCCATTGACTTCCAACCGCTCCCGTCCTGCGCAGCTCCAGTCCATTCTTTGCCTCCGAAATTCCTTATTTAGTCCCTCCATCGAGTATAACCGGCCTTCCCTTTCTAGACCCGTCCCTAAGTATACACTCTTTTTCAGAGGCAAAAAAACACTACAGTTTCTATAACCACAAAATCATCATCATCATCGTCATTATCGTGGCCGTCGTCGTCGTCGTCGATTGTCTGCGTGTGTGTACGCGTATGTGAGGAAAACGCGTTTTCGTGATGGAAGCGCGTTTTCCTCACCAAAGGAGCTCTGGACTTGCGCCCGGTCGTGGAGCACACCCCGAATGCGTCCAGAACGCATTTCTTTCATTGATGCTACTTAACCTGCCGGAAGGCGTGGCCAGAGGGCAGCACCGACATAGTCTGGGCTTCCGCGCATTTTTGTTCCGCAAGTTCGAAAACTTCGCCTTGCGGCAAAGCCAATTTTATCGCGAATGCTCAGCAGAAAATGGCTGTAAGTGGGCGTGTCTTGCTCACCCTCCCCCTAAATTCTGTGCCAGCTCTATATCGTGTGCTAAATACTTCACTGGTCATACACATTCGCAGAATGGAATGGATTAGGACTTTTAAATTTTTTTTCTGACATGTTTATTGCCTATATACGCACTACGCGGTGAGTACAGTAGCCAGAAAAGGTCCTTCTGCAGCTTTCCAGTACATCTCTTTCCCTGTCGTTTCGTGACTTTGTTCTCTGCACCAGCGATAGCGAGAACAGCGAGATTTATTTGTGCTCGAAGGGGATGTAGGAACGTTCCAAGCACGGCACTAGAGGGCGCACCATGTCATACCTCTGCGCATGGTGAAGGGGATCACTCATCGGCGAGAGAAAAATAGGGCCCCAGGGCCTTTCGTTAATGCCCGCATATTCTTTTCTGATCGTATGTGGCAAAAAAACAAACAAAAAACAACGTCATCGTCACTGTCATTAACCAGAGTGTAATATCTCGTGACGAACGTTGTCACCGTGGGGTTTAATTCATAAATAACTTCCATTCTACACCTCTGTCTTTACATAGATAAACTAATATTTTGAGGGCCTCATACAGTAAGGTATTTAGCTCTGGCCAATTTACCCTTGTGGGTACGTTCCAAAAACTCGGAGGGCATCATCATCATCATCGTCATCATCATCATCATCATCATCAAAAGACGTAGAAGTAGAAAAGGAACCTGCACGCATGCTGCGTTGTTAGGATTCACCATGGAATTCGATGACTTGCCTACAGAGATGATTCTCATGATATTTTCATACCTACCTCAGGAAATCCTTGAAGGAATCATCCGGGTTTCCAAGCGATGGATGCAGCTGGCTTTGGACCCGTCCTTGTTCAAAATGGTTTGCATCGACCCTTGGTTTGCTGCCAACCCGCAGCGAGTGCGGAAACCTCTCGAGCGCGCTACCATGTTGCACAGCCTGCACATCACCACGGAAACCGTCGACTGGGACATTATAGCTTCGGCGTCAACAGGATTTCGGGTCTTGAAGTGTCTGGTGATACCCGGCAGTGGACTTTCCAATCAGGCCATGCCGGCCATTCTTGAGCATTGTGAGTCACTCACAACCATCGTGCTCTGGGGCTGGTACAGCCTGGCCGCGATCGACGTCCGAGCGCTAGAATCGCTTCGTCCTCTCAAGAGGCTCGTCACCTTGGATCACCTACAGATTCACGACGATGCTCTTTACCAAATATGTTGCAGCTGCCCTCAACTTGAGCATCTCGAGCTTAACTTGCAGCAGATTTCTCGCAGCAAAAGTTGGACCTGTATCAAGGGGCTGGTCCACCTTCGTCATTTATCGGTGAGTGTGATCTCCACTGCCGGATTGATTCAAGTGTCAAATAGCTGCCCGGGCCTCGCAACGCTCGAAATCGGGTCGGTGTGGAATGAAAGCGACGTCAGCCTGGCCCAAGCTCTTCAGGGCTTCCTGCAACTCAAGTCACTGCGCGTGATTTACGGTTGTGAAGAATGGTTATTATACCGGCAAATCCACACGCCGCCGTCACTCGAGCGTTTCGAAGTTCCCGGTATGGTCATGGACACGCAGCTTTTCTATCAGCTGATGTTGAGCTTCAGGAAGACACTGCGGCACGTCCACATCGAAGTAAGCAACCTTCCGGACGAATCGCTTTATGTACTGCGAGTCTGCAAGAGGCTCGAACGCTTGCGCGTGGAGGGCCTGAGAGGAAGCACCATTGTTTTCTCAATCCTACGCCACCTCCCCAAACTACTTAGTGCTTCTCTCCACATCGTGGACGACCCCGCCGAAGCTGTGTGCCAGCTGAGGTCAATTGTAAACGCCCAGGACAGATCCCCGCGAGGAACGACCCGGCTGGTGTTGAACATACTCTGCGCATCTCCTGACACGCATGTCAAGATCAGGCGCTCGGCGAATGCGTTCGTAGACTGCCTTATTCTGAATACCGTCATGACAACGCGGCACATATTGGAGTTTGAAGGACAGTTTTCGAATGGCGGCGAGCACTCCTATCTGCCCTGGAAGCTGGAGACCTCATTTCCTGCGGTGATCTCAACTCTGAAGTACTTCACCCTAACGTTGGACGGCGAGTGATCAACGTCTCCTATCGCGAACTTCGTCTTCTACCGAATAAAAAATGGTGTGGGTCGCATTCTGTGTAGAGAAAGGCGTTTGTTTACTCCACCACACTTTGTGCACACCCGTTCCTCTGGCTTGTCTTCGTCTCTCACCCCTGCCCTCCTTTCGGAAACTAGACGAAGGTGCAGATCGATGACAGCGAATAGGGGCCCAACACACATTGCCATCAGAGCTGTTAGTTGTAGCTGTAAAACATGACCCGCCGCGGTGGCTCAGTGGCTAAGGCGTTGCGCTGCTGAGCACGAGGTCGCGGGTTCGATTCCCGGCCGCGGCGGCCGCTTTTCTGATGGAGGCGAAAAGCAAAAACGCCCGTGTGTACGAGATTTCGGCGCACGTTAAAGATCCCCAGGTGGTCAATATTAATCCGGAGCCCTCCACTACGGCGCGCCTCATCGCCTGCGTTGCGTCGGCGCGTTAAACCCCACTATCAATCAATCAAATCAAGCTGTAAAACATTAACAGAGGGTGTGACTGCATCAACCACATGATATTGTGCGAAACCCAGCATGCATTCATGCTTCTAAAGCATGTCTACGATCCCCACAGCGGTAATGCTTCTGTGGACGTGTACCGCTGTGGTAGGCTTGTGATGACGCACGCGGTACACTCTTAAAAAAAAGGCCGGGGCATTCACTAATGGAATACTAACAAGTTACTTGTCCCAGTATACACTAGGTACTTGGTAACTGGAGGTAGTAAATGTAGCACTTGTCAGAATTACTAACCGAACCAGGCAGTAAGCACCACTACCCCCACTAGTAAAGTCCCAGCGATAGCACTCTTCTGAGATACATGCGTTTACTAACTGGCCATGCACTACCTAGTCATAAGCATGACCTTAATCTAGTGCATACTACTTCCTATACTCAGTTAATTTACTAACCATGCAGTTGTTAGTGGAAGAGCCTACGTACAAAAACGCGGGGTGTTAAGGTTCGTAAGGAGTTAGTAAATACGTTACTACCTTTTTACGACCTTTTTTATTAAGAGTGTGCAGTTGAGTCCATTTATAACGATACCGGTTATAACAATATATCGGATATAACGATGAACAGCTATGGCACCGTCAACATTTGTATTCTTTCTATGGTTAAATAAACCGCTTATTACAATGCTCCAGTGCCACGATATCGGATATAACGATTGAATACGGTTATATTGTGCACCAAAAGTGCAACAGTGACGACTCTAATTGCGCGGTTGCGCAGCCTACTCAGGTAATGTCTTCGTACGAAGGCCCAATGCGTGATACAGTCCCGCGGGGACTTTGTTTCCGCCAAGGACATTTACCTCAGCTAGGTGAAGCACCTATATAGATGCTCTTGGAAAAGATTTGCGCTAGCTTCACACGCGGCAAACTAAGGTGACCGACTGTGGCTTCTTTGCCGCAAATTAGTAGTAGTATGGCCTTGCTGGCATGCGAATAAAATGTCTTGAGCTCTGCTCCGTCTTTTTATTTCGCAACCCGCTTATAACAATTATCGGTTATAACGATGGGATTTCCTTGGCACTTGGATATTGTTATAAGTGGACTAGAGTGTATTTTAAGTGCTGCCACAGATTTCATGTGGTCGACCTTCCCAGAGCTCAAAGTAATTGACTGAGTAATTTTTTTTATTGCGATAGTATGCCCGTTGGCATAAATACTGCGTCACAGGTATAGATTAACCCTCGTTTCGCGAAGAAACTCAAGCAGGGAGCGATGATGGGGTCCCCAAATCCACCGATGGAGGTCAGGTGGTCTGCCAGGGTGGAGGCCTGTGCCTCGGAGGTGTCTTGTTCTCGCCGCTTCCAATGAAGGGCAAGTCCACAGCAAATGTACAGTGTCCGCCTCTTCGGCAGGAGCCGTGCAAAAGGGGCATCGTTGATTGCTTGGTGCATCATATGTGCCAAGCTAGAGCTTTGCGATCGCTGCGCCGCCTGCCGCCGCTTCTTTGCGGAGTTGACGGGATTAGCGCTGCGCGGCCCATAGGGGCTCATGCACTGTTTTGGTTCTCTTTCGCTTCTTTTTGCCCTTCCAAGCGCTAAAAAAACTTGTTATGGTGACGTCTGTAAGTAAACAGTACGTTTAGGTCACTTCAAAAGCCGCTGCGTCTTAATAGGGTTCTCAAACACCAACAATAGCTATCCGGGAACGCGGCTCTGCGTCCTTCTCGGCCGCTGTTACGGGCGGCAGCAGCATACCACCACTGTCACCTCCGAATACGTCCGGCACAAGTGAATTTTATTGTCCGGCACAAGTGAATTTTATTGTCGCTTCGTTTAAACCTGATACTGGCACAGTGAGAGGTGTGTTTTGTTTTGTAGCGCGGACAACGAATGCGGCCTCATTACGAATATATGTGTCGTAGAAAAATATATTTCGGGGATGCGCTTACTCAATACCTGATAATAACTTGTGCCTTTTATAAGAATATAAGCCATGCGGAAATGTTAAGTATATTCTAAGGCTCTGCGTCGTGAAAGATGTGCACTCATGCCTTATAGCAAGAACCAAGAAAAGTGAATTAAACCACTGAAAAATTAATGGTCTGCAAGTCCGGAAGAAACAAAATAGCTCGTACAGAAATGAAAAAAAAAAAAAAAAAACTCAGTGCAGCTTCTGAAATGCTAAAGACGTTCGTATAAACTTAAGCCGGGTAGGACTTACGAGACCAACTAGTGTGCGAAATGCACTGCTATTTCGCGAGACATGGGGTTGGGGGAGGGGAGGGGGACGCTTACGTATCGTTGTGTAGATCGCGGAGCGAAATCAAGGAAAGAACGTTTTAGTACCCACACACACAAGCTACTCGTTCCCGTCACTCTAGTTTTTAGACTTCAACTAACAGCTGATCCCTCGGCGAACGCATTTTTTTGAGGTATACAAGTTCAAAACTGATAAAAGGTGTCGTTAGAAGAGTGGGATATCTGATAAGGCCTTCTGATTTCCGTTTGTGCTAGATTCTGCAGGCTCCCTGCGTCATATGACTACGCTTCGAAGAAACGTTTAGTCACGAACGGGCGTTACTGTAGAAGCCCTTCTCCGGCCTGCTCGCGGAGGATATATGTAAAATACATGAATGTTTGCGGGCGCTAAGCTCACGACAAGACGCCCCAGCATTATTTTTTTTTGTCGTGCGCTGATCCCGGGTATAATTTTGGATTATCCATCGTACTTATTTCGTAGAATGTTCGTGAAATTTATGTCCAGTGATCAATATCTGAGGTATGATATTGGCAAGCATAACTGACGTGCTGTCAGGTATGAGCGCTCCACTAGGTTATATAAGCGCACAAAACTGATTTGTTAAACGAACAGATTTAGGGGAAATCCCCAAGGTGGAGTAAGTTTCTGTGAAGGAAAGTCCACCAGGACAAATTTTTCTTCAACTGCGAAGTTTCTGCGAAAGCTGTATAGCTTTCCTTTGTAGCCGTATGGCTGCATTTAGGTGGATGTGAAATTTTCCTTTACAAAACTGATTTACATCGTAGTGTATAGCCATGGCATGACCATCTGGGGATATGCTTACGGAGACACTGTTAGTAAATTTCAGGGCAGTGGAATCACAATCATCTCCATATGCATATCCCGGTTTCGCGACGCCGACCTGTGACGCACATCTGGCGCTTGTACAGACCGAATGTACCAGACTAAGATCGCGTCACACACATTTACACTCTCGTAAACACGCCACATTTTCGAACAGAGTGACTGCTCCACATAAATATGTATTTCCAACGCCTACAAACGGTAAATCTCAGTCGTGAACGGGCCCCGAAAGCAACGGTGACAGCGGGGAGCGGGCCGGCGACTCCCGCGGCTGCTTTCGAAACGGGCCGCTAGGGGGATTTCAATGGCGCCCCTACAGGCCGCGCTCGAGGCGTATAGAGCGCTCTTCAGTAGCCCACTGCGGGTACGTGCTCCTCTGTGGGTGTCTCCTTTTGCTCTACATATAGCAGCAACTGTATAGGGTATGCGCCAGCAGAGGCATAACGAGCCCCAAGTTGTCCGAGTGGCGCTGGCTACCATCCTCAAACGCAGCATTCAGTTACGTTGAAACAAATACCCAAGGAAGTGGAAGGTGGTCCATACTCCTCCGTAGTCTAGTTGATATGGCATCACAGTGGTATGCTGAAGGTCGTGGGTTCGGCACCTACCCGGGGCGCGGATGTCTTTGTTTCAAGCATTTCAGAAACTCAATTTAAAAAATAAACAAGTTGCAGGTGGCATCTACGTTAAGGTCTTAAGATGCATGACGGGATAGCGTTACTATGGCGTCGAGCGAGCGTTTTGGAACGGAGTTACTGCATTTAGCATTTACGCTTTCCAAGCATTCAAGTCCAGTGACGAGAGCTAGGCTAGGCGCAACTGTTTTTAATCACCGTTGAACAAGAGAGGCGTAGGCCATCTATGTGTGGCTTAAGATGTGGGCATGAAAAGTTGCGGCTGGAGGTTATTGGTCAGTTTTAGCGACAAGGCGAAGATGCCAGTCTGGAAAAGCGTTTATTCTGAACCGTCGGGGACTGATCTGAACGTTTTGGGTGTTTTATAAGACACACAGAGAGAAATACCTTTGTTAAGTACGATTTAGTAAAAGCTTCGAAATTGGGCGGGGATAAAGAAATTGTAGCCCCGAAATGTTAATCCAAAGTCCAGGGCCCACAGTTATAGCTCACGGTAATCTTGAGTTGACAAGCAGCGCAAGACAGCCTGCTATGGATCGATATAACCGCAATGTGTAATGCCTTAATTGTTCACCCTTGAGAATATCCTTGGATAGGACGAGGTTCCGTAGAAGAGAGTAGATGTTTTCCCGAATTTAGCAGAGTGTTAAGCTAAAGTCGGACGTTGTCTACTAGTTATCTTCGCTTGTCTAGATTTGTGGATATATGCGTTGGTTTGTATGCGCATATATCTATGGTTTGTATGCGTTGGCACGTCCGGTAAATGCGCAATACTGCGCGTCCACCGGATGTGCTAACCGCATAGGAAACGCAAACGTAGTGCAATGCACCATAAACCAGCACCATGCGGTCCGTTTGCTCTTCGCTTTCAATTTTAGTTTCTTGCACCGCAAGAATGTCGAGGCTGTTCTCTATGAGGAGGCGCTTGACTTGATGCTACCGCCTTTTCGCTGACAATGCGCGCACATTCAACTTTCGTACGCGAAGGTTAGCCTTTAGATTTGGCGCCATCTCATAACTAGAGCAAGCGGACCTCACAGGGCTCACCGTTCAGTCGAGGCAAGTGACAGCACACTGGGCGCTCCAAAGTGTCCTCTTGAGCGTATTGTTCGCTGGTTGGCGGCGGCTGCTGCATATACCTCGACACCACAATCCCGGTGCGTGGCATCCCACGAGTGTCGTGCCGACGGTCCAGATGCGCATGGCGTTTCCAGCTATGGTGGCTGCGTCGCCCGAGGTATGGCGGTCTGGCGGTATCGTCTGGTGGTACCATTGATTTCGGCTTAAAAGATGGGCGTCGTCACTGTGCCGCTTTCGGTGGGGGCTTGTCAGGAACCGCGAAATCCCTGCTGAAGACGTCGCAGGTGTTTCCCTCTCGCTGTTGCTTGGCCGTGGTGTTGATGCGCCGGCCTCCTGGTTTTCCATAGGCTCGGGCTCCTCAGGGGTTGAAGCTGCGCCTGTCATGGTGGCGTCGTGCTGTCCTTTCCCAACGTCGTCAGCTTGCACTGCATGTGCAGCCTCAAGCTGATTGCTTTCGTTGCTTCGAGCTTCTTTGGGAGCTGCGTGCTGGTCCTGCATTTGCTGGTTGGGCGGTGGCTCAGGGGGCGTATCCGTAGTATCCGGGCCATTTCCTCGGCTTCGGCCTCGTCGATCACAGGCTCGCGCTTGTCTTAGTTGCCAGTGCGTGTGGAAGCAGTTGCGTAGGTTTTTACGCATTCAGCTGCTTCGTGCCCGAAGCGACGGCATGAGGTGCACCGCGGAACGGGGCACTCTCGCCTTACGTGGTATGTGCGTTGGCCCCCCAGGCAGAGCGGGGCACTGCCTGGCACTACCACGAGAGCCTTGGCACCGGCGATACGTAGCTCATGCAGGAAGTCCTCGGGCGACACACCAGCCTTGAGCCTGAGCGCGGCTACACGTGCCATGCTGCATTGGCTGCCGCAGCCTTCCACACGCCACTTTTCCCTGCTCACCTCGATGATGTGGCCGTACGGAGAGAAAGTCACCCTGATGTCGTTGTCTTCTACGTGGTGAAGCATCCAGTAAAGCTTCACGCGGACGTCACGGTCGTGCACGGGTTGATAACAATACCCTGCCGTCCTTTCCCCGCAATTTCGGTCTCGGTGAGAATTTTCTGTAAAGCACGGTCCGCAGTCTTGAAAGTTGCGGCCCGGATATGGTTCATCTGATACGTGTCGAGCGCGAGCACTTCGCCGAGCCAACGCCGCCTGTATTAACATTGCCTGACGCGTCGCGCGCTTTTCAATGGGAAGGGTAGGTACGCTTAGTTCAGGCACTGATCCGCTATGTGGCGCGTGCCGGCGGACATTTCGCCTTACGTCACTGCTCGCGAGTCGCAAACGCTGCACCCACTTCTACGACGTGTGTCTGTCAGCTTGCCTGTTGGGCTTCAAGGGCCGTTTCGCTTACATCTTAGCCGTGACGGGGCGCTAGTTCTGTGATCTCGTTCAACCTGTCGCTCGCTTCATACTTGCTGCATTTTTCCAAAGATAAAGACGGAGGCGGACTGAAATAGTCTAAGAACATACTGATTGTCGGGTAGACATATAGCTAACAGAAAAACGATATTTTCGGATGGGGCAGCCATTATTTTACTGATATTTTTCTTTCTGGAGTATTTAGAGAAGAAAAAATTGCGTGCACGTTTTTTGTTCAGGCGCTTACTTTTACGATTACTTTCCAATAATATCACGTGCTTGTAAACTTCAGAAAATTATAGGAAACAAAAGAATAAGCAGCTGCGATCCCGCCACGCTGTCCGGGCGCTTCTACAGTATAGTCCTCAATTTTAGAAGTGCGTACCGATGCGGAGTGCGAACAGGGGGGTCAAAACAATACCTAAATGCGGAGGGGATAGAGGGGGGATGCCCCACTCAGAAAATATCAGGGCCTGTGATCCGAGTAGATAAGCGCGCAAAGCCGGCATCAGCCTGCGGCAGCGCAAGGGATTTTGTTTCGTGACAAAGGAAGTTTTATCAGTGACAGACCAAGACAGACAGGCATGGTGAAAAACAAGAAGGCGTAGGAGCGCCGCCTCGGGAACGCTAAACAAACTTTCCACTATTTTGCATAGTTTCCGAGAAGCGGCGCTGGCTGGCGGACACGAAAGCACGCTGGAAGGCTATGGAGCGGGGAAGGGTAGGAGAGAGCAACAGGAGAGTGGCTGTTTGGCCATTTTTCGCTCACGCGTTAGGCACTGTTTATACAGGCGGCGTTGGCCGAGCAGGCCTAGTTCCAGTTACGCGTCTCGAAAATATTCGACGTGATAAGGACGTCCCGGCATATTGGCATGAAAAAAAAAACTGTGTTTAAAACAACTGATCCTGTTGGCAGAGGTGGCAAAACGATACCATAATCCTGGGAGTCATCTTCAAATCTGTTACCGCGGCTGGAAAGGCTCGCTGAAAACGCCCCATTGCTGGAGCCTGACATTCTGCCACCGCTCCGCTCGGAAACCGGAAGTAAAATCCAGACCGACGAGCCAAGAGTCAAGACTGTAGTGCGGCGTGGCTGCTCATATTTTTTTGCGAGAAATAAAACGAAAACAAGAACCATAATAAGTGGACTCGTCCTGGATTTGAATGCGGGACCACCCCGCGCACCCAAAGCGAGAGCCATACCCCTAGACCAACGAGCCAGGATGGTAGTATTGCGTGGCTGCCCCTATTTTTTGCGAGAAATAAAACGAAAACAAGAACCATAATATGTGTACTCGTCCTAAATTTGAACCCAGGACCTCTTTTTTTTAAGTTTTAAGTATTAGGGGCGACACCCCTTAGGGGCTGGGGCTGCCGGCGTGTCATGTCGTCGTCGTAAGCGTCGCCTCATGTAGTCACGCTACTAAAACACCGGGAAACGCGTTTACGCCTCGCGCTGGAACGTAATGCGGACAAAAAAACACCAGGGCACTCGTTTACGCCCCGCGCTGGAGCGCTTCGTACGCGTACTAAAAAAACACCGGGACATTCATTTACGCCTCGCGCTAGAGAGCTTCGCACCTCAAAGACAAAATACTTTTACAGCAAAGCTAGGCAAGAACCTAGCGAGCCGGCAACGGCGAGCGAGCATCCTCGCAGAGCACCCGCCAAGAAGACGACGTAGGCCACGCCCGAAGCGCGCGTGCGCACTTTACTGCAGGCTTAATAAACGTTTTTCCAATCCAATCCAATACAGCAAAGCTGTATACCTCTACCCCCAACGGTTTCATCTCCGTTGGCAAAAAACGCCAAGGCGCCAAAAATGCATTTATGCACTGCATGCTTCGCCCCTCCCCAGGTTTCACGTTAGTGGAGATGGCCCGGGATTTCTTGTCAGAAGTTACGTTTCTTAACTTCATTTCATTCCACGCATAATCACAACCTGGCCTTCTACACCAGACATCCTCATAGTCTTTCATTGTTTTTACTTTCATTCTTGCTAACCGATTGTGGTGATCACTTTTTAATCTGTGTTAACCAACCCCTCTTTTTTGGCGCTCTTTGCCCCAGTTGGCCATGCGCAAATAAAATCCAACCGTCATCATCCTCATCATCACCAAACTAAGCCCAATAACTGCTGATTTCTTTTTTCTCCCTGAAAACAGGTGCTTCGGCGCGGACAATACAACAAGCAGAACTTAATAATACAGAAGCAGCCTAGCCTATACAAATAGCCGTAATCGTGGCACTGCTGGCGTTGTATTAGTGCCATTTACAATTAAGGAGCTCTGAATTATAGGCCTTCTGCGCTGGAGTTTGGCGGACATGCAGCGCCCTCTCGTGCCCTGCCGCCACGGGTAGTACAAGAGCAGACACCCCGCATACGTTGAACGTGCGGTCAAATTTTATTGAATTATAACGGAGTGTAGCGGTATGTATCAGTGTCCCAGTGGTTAGAATATCACCATTGGCTACGCTGGTCAAACAAAGCCAGAAAATAACGAATGCCTTTTTTTCTCCCTGAAAACAGGTGCTTCGGCGGTGGACGATGCAAGAAGCAAAACATCGTCTAAATTAGACAGCGGAATGCGTGGCGTGCTGTCAAAACAGCCGAATGGGTCAAGCCTCTGCTTCGGCATTCGCTTCGCCCGCATCAGTTGTTGAAGTGCGCACGAACTGCTTTGCACAGAGCCACACTCATTAGTGTACTAATCTGTCCCCTTTCTTATAGCAGCGCTCAGATCCACGAGGTCGGAAAAAGGCGCTAAAGGGACAACAAATTTTCGGAGAAGTGTGTCATGACATGTCACGTCGATGACATCACCGTGTGGAGCACTCACCATGACCTGGAAACTCAAGCGAGTTCATTGCAGTCAGCCCTGGATGTCACCGCAGCCTTTGCCTCTTCGGTGGGCCTTCAGCTATCAACGAGTAAAACAACATACACATCCGTTGCAAACCGCTGGGGCCGCCGAAAGCTTGCTGCTTGTCCCATCCGCCTTCATCTGTCTGAGCAACCGCTGCAGGAGAGCCCAGCAATCAAAGTCCTGGGATTGCTGATACACCAGTCAGGAACGGCGACAGCTTGGCTTGCTCAGGCTAAACACCAAGCTGCTCAAACGCTGTCACTAGTACGCCGTATTGCTCCCAAAGCTGGTGGAGCCAGCTCACACGTGGCGCGACGAATAGTGAGAGCAGTTTTACAACCGCGCTTGGTGTACTCTGCTCAGTTCCAGCATTTGACGGCAACACAGTGGGATCGACTGGAAGCGATTAACAGAGAAGCTATGAGAGCAATTACTGCGCTTCCACGCATCACCCCTATAGTTGCTCTCCAGGAACAAGCCCAACTGAACACGTTGGATGAACTTGTTCATAAATGTCGCGAAGCTCGGAAATTGAAGAATGCACTGTGCGATTCGGCGCTAGCATTAATAGCTTACGCAGTCTTTCATACGCTACCAGCCCTACCGCAGCGAGTACTTCCCCCGTGGCAGTTCGTGCAATTGAGTGGCAACAAACCAACTGACCTTCGTCGTCCAGATTCCAACATTTCGGCGTCTGCCCTCAAACAAGGCATCGCCGACACGGATAGCCTCCTTCCACCCGGCTCTATCATATTATATACTGACGCCAGTATACAAGAGACTGTGATTGCCACTGCCATTCATTGCACTAGCCATCCAGCCCTCAGCAAGACGTCCAGATTTAAGGTCCCGGAACCTCTATCATCGTTCTGTGCAGAACTTGTAGCCATTAGAGAGGCTCTGATTGCTGTAACCGGAATCACTTTGCAGCCCGGGGCGCGCATCGTAGTTCGCACCGATGCTCTACAAGCAGTCCGCCTACTACGGTTAGTTAGTCGTAGCCCTGTGCTGGCTCAGAGTATTCATCAACTTGCGGCAGGAATCGCTCACAAGATCCTGATTGAATGGGTTCCACCTGACCTACTCACAGAACACTGCAAGGCAGACGTAGCAGCCCGACTGGCAGCATCCGTTCCACCTCCGACTTCCCCGTTAGAGCTGGATGATGCCACTCTCCTGGTGACGAGAAAAGAACACCTCCGGCGCCGCACACGTGCTCTCATTCCACCGTGTGCTGCCACCCTCCCCCCGGGTCTCACCCGTGCAGAGGAGGTTGCGCTCAGGAGGATTCGGGTGGGGGTGGCCTTAACTCCCGCCGTGACCCGCCACTGGCCTCAATACCGAGGTTCTTTTAAAACCCTGTTTACCCAGTGTGCCACCGCAGCGACGCGATTGCCGACCTTCACCACTTGCTGTGGTCCTGCCTCGCCTTGAGGCCGACGAGACTGCGGCACCTTGCGGCGACGGGCCTCCGCGCAGACGACGCCTCCGCATACTAGAGTGAACTAGAACCAAGTATTCTAGTTCACTCTACGCATACGCCGCATGGATACATGGGCGCCATCATCGTTCACTCCTTGACTTCATCCGCGAAGCGAACATTTTCATTTTCATCTAATCATCATCACCTCATAATCCCATATATATGCCCTGTGGCAAAATAGACGTTCTTAAAAAAAAAAGTGTGTCCAAAGAAGAAGCTGGATGAGGATTTATATGGACAACTCGATCATGAGTAGTCAAATAATTTCTTTACAGCTATGCATAGCAGCTGTAAATTACTGCATATATAAGGCATCAGTGGCTGTAGAATCTAAAAACAAAACAAAACAAAAAAAAAACAAGTGCAGTTTATCTGGGCTCGCTGTATAGCCCGAATGGTTAAAAATACTTCGAACGTATACGGGGCCTACGGCGTTGAAAATAGTACGGGTAAAACTGAGCCCTGATTCAGGAATCGAAACTACCGGGAAGTATCAGCCAGTGGGGAAATAAGCGGGTGCATTATTTTTTGGTGGGTGTGTGTACGTACCAGTCGATATAAATCTACGGAGGTACCAAACAGGTCGGTTAAGGTCGAAGTACGAATTTACATGGAGGCCCAAAGTTTTAGAATTTCGGCGTTAAATATTATATGCTGAATTTGTTGTTGACGTTCTAGTTCGTTCTGGCGTAGTTTGATCCGTGTTTTAACGAACACAATCTCTGGGAACGGTCTCTACTGTTTCTCATTGGTTCACGAAATGATATCCGCGCAGGGCTTACCCGTACCATGACAGGCGGGTTAAGCAATGACACTCTGCACATGTTATGCCCCCTTGAGGTGCACGCGCGCAGAAATGAGCACTATAACTCCACTCAATGCGCAAAGCACGGATGAATTTTACTAGCACTGGAAAGGACGACCCAAAGTCGCGCGAGTAGATTTTTTTCTTAACACGCACTTGTTTTGAGGAAGCGAGGTGGCCTAATTCACGTGAAGAAAAGTTAGGCGATATAAGAGGGCTAATTTGAAGAAATGAAAGCCGTACAAGGACGCAAAACCCTCACTGACATCGCCTGGCACGTACTCGCGATTCGCCCTGTGTCTTCTCTACTTCATCACTTACACACAGCCATCGTTCGCGGTTGCATACCGCTGATCCGTACAAAAACACACCCAGGTTACCGCTGCATCATGCAGCGCTTTTAAATTGCTGTTAACGACCGAAAACGAGCGAAAGCACATAGTGCGCAGTTTACGCGGCCAGTGCATGCAGCGTCCTTCGAATGGCGCTGCACGGAGCTCGATCAACACGTGAATTGTGCAATGATAGCTCAGTGCACTCGCTATTGTTTCTAATGATAGACGGTGATTGAAAGCTCTATGTCATCAAGCGTCTTCAATTAACGGAAAAGCGCTCGGCCAGAACTGTACTCATATCATATGACCATCGGTGCACTTCCTTCCGAGTGGGAGAGCTCCGTTACTCACTTGCCGTTTCCTCGACATTGCAAGCCAATTTTCGCGGCAAATCATTTTTATTTGCTGCCAAATGGAGCGCTCAAGAATATATTTTACCCAGGTAGTGGGCTGGAGCCAGTGCCCTAAGAATATCGACAGCGCCACGTTCATGAGCGTTGCTCAGCAATACAAACGTATATGGGAAACGTAAAACCGCTTCATCGGCTTGGCCAAGTAGCAACGAGTTACGTGCCGACGCGCGTTGCTGTTGGCTCCCGCCGAGGGGTTTCCGGTCCCTCCCTGTGTTTCCTTTCCCGGTCCGCCATGAAGATCCAGATGGACTCCGAAGAAGAGGAAGCGGATATCGTAGTTTTCTGTGTGCGCCAGTCGTAGTCTCCGGTGATTTTTCGTCGCTTTCAAGGTGGATATTTCATTTCACGTACGGTCTGTTCTCACCACAGTGCATGCCACTTACGAGGTGACGGGCCGGTGTGCATTTAGCTGCGCGACACCGTCAGCGCTGCTCGGCATCGATGCCAAACGCAGGAAAGTTTCGATGCTTAATACTGATCAACAACGGAGAAAACTATGGCAGCTGAATTCATATTTTACTGCAATAGCCAATTGACTGCTGCTGCAAGGCCCCAACGCAGCTCGTGCATGTGTGGGCATGTGATAGCCATGTTGACCGCGACCGCCTTCTTTTTTTTTTTTTTGCGCGCAAAACTTGGCATTCTAAGGGTGTGCCAGGCAAGTGTGCGTCAGTACGGTAAACAATAATCGCCGAATAACTTTTACCTGTTTAAATTGTTGGTGGTATAACCTCCATTGTAAGCAGGCCAGTTTGTACATATGTGAGCGATATGTCTGTGTGATCCTTCTAGACTTGTTCTTCTTTTTTTTTTTTGTCGCTGTTAATCGCTCAGCAACGTCAAGTGGAAGGTAGTAAGA
Organism: Haemaphysalis longicornis; assembly: GCF_048455015.1. Taxonomy (NCBI): domain Eukaryota; kingdom Metazoa; phylum Arthropoda; class Arachnida; order Ixodida; family Ixodidae; genus Haemaphysalis; species Haemaphysalis longicornis. The sequence continues at coordinate 435,856,832 of NW_027526203.1, read as the reverse complement.
ACCTTGGACTCCCCGCAGATGGCTGAAATGTCATCAGTAAAAAAATTCTAAATCATCACGGGACGATCTTCCATATTTCTTCAATATTGTAGGCCATTGTTAAACGAAGTACAGGGGGGATTAAAAGAAATACGAACAACAAAGCACACAACCCCCGACGCATGTCGCACCGTCTGGCTGCACTGTCAGTAAACTGCGTGCATGCGTAGTTCTTTCGGAGTGTTTCAGAGTGTGGCCTACTGTTAGGGGAAATGCTTGATAAAGAAGCGACGCCGGTCATTTATGTTGCGGCGTCTTTTTATGGGCTGTCGCCACTGAGAATCCTATTATCTACTAAATTTGGGAGCCAAGGGCGCAGCAGGTTGATTGCAGCTAGCATGATGCCCTCCAACGATCATCCTGCTCAGTGGCGACGCAGCGTGAAAAGGCGTCTCAAAATAAATGACCGGCGTCGCTTCTTGATCAATCCTTTCCCATAAACGGTCACACTCTCATTATAGTGCCTAGAAATATCCTAGGCACTATACTCTCATACTTTCTCGAAGCAGTGCGCATGAGCGCAGTTTACTGACTTTGCAGCCAGATGGTCCAGCATGCGTCGGAGGCTTTGTGCTCCGTTGTTCACATTTATATTAATCCCCCCTGTGCATGACTTGTGTTAAACGACATATTCTAATTCATGTCTGTGCGCGCAATGATTGACAGCTACAGTACCACGTTCCGCATTTCACATTCGCTTCTCAAGTTCTTTAGTGTTTTGAAGTTTTGGCTCACAATTTTTGTTGAAGACGAAACCCGATGGTCGTGTTGGGCTACATTCATTGCACATTACTCGATAATTCACTAAATGTTCCACTTTGACAAAACTTACTCGCGTAATGAGAGTAAGCTGAGAGCACTCTGCATAGAAGATATTTTCCGTGTAGACAATTTCACTCTTACTTGTGGAGACCAAACCCCTCCACTCGGGGCGATGAGGTTCTAGCGACGCCCTCCTCCTTAGTTGGGCTAGGGTGATCCTCAAGCGCTGAGCACGAGGTCGTGGGTTCGATTCCCCGCCGCGGAGGCCCCTTTTCTGATGGAGGCGAAAAGCGAAAACGCCCGTATGTACCTGATTTCGGCGCACGTTAAAGAACCCCAGGTGGTCAAAATTAATCCGTAGCCCTCTTCTACGGCGGGCCTCATCGCCCGCGTTGCGTCGGAGCGTTAAAACCCTACAATCAATCAATGATCCTCGCGCGCCTCCCTCATCTCCCTACGGGGGACTCGGGACGTGCACCGGATACCACCTGATAGACCGCCGTCGGAAGCGTAGCGCATGGGTACGTAAATGCCTTTTGGCCACTTTTGGCCGTTCTTGCATTGGCCGTTGTTTCCCACGAGGTGGGTCACGGCACCCACCGAGTGGATTTGCGCATGCCTTGCGTCAATGCGTTTATCTAGGATGTCGGGTGAGTCTCTGGGCGTTGTCCGTTCGAAATGCGGGGTTGCCTGCGTCCGCGCTGTGACGGCTCGCGCCGTCTAAGGTCAGCGGGCGAGCGCCGATGCCGCCCGGCCGAGCACGGAGGCTTGAAATGTAAAGCCGCCACCGTGAGCACCCCTTCAACCACTTCAACTACCTCAGCGAGCGCCGCGTGCCGTCGCATACGCCGGCGAACGCTAAGTGCCGCCTGAGGGCGGGCTGGGCAGCTATTAACAGCGGAGCTGTTGTTACTGGCCGTAAGAGTTCGGGGCGGGGTTCGTGCGCGCCGAAAACTCCCCGCGAGGAACACTATAGCGCATGCGTCGTGCAGGGGCCCTATTCTCGACTGCACAAATTCCCGGGGAATTTGCCATGTTTTTTTGCGTAAGCACGACGTAAGCAATCAGTGACGTGCGGCACGTATAGCTATGACGACATGCAGTGTAATTTGGCGATTCGCTCATAAAGATCTCAACCAAGGTATCAAATATTGCGCAAGAAAGATATAAAAACACTTTGCATTTACTATAAAAATTACGACGTTAGCTGAGGCTGACAAGAAAAACGCTTTTCTGGAGGTCAAAATTGGCGTCAACACCACAAGCCGATCGAGTAAAGTTGATCCAAAGGCGAGCGAAAGGCGGATGTCGAGCTAAAGAATATCAAACAATTTTCTTACCCTATCTATTTATTTCTTTCAATCGCTTTTAGTAACATAGCTGCGCGCTCTCTGCTCCAATGCAAGCTTTGTTGCGTTATCACCTTCCCACGCCACCACGCTCGGCCGCGACCATCGCTTGTATGACACGTAATAGCAGCGAAGCGCTACGCCTGATAACCGCGAAGCGCACCGATGTCGCCGATTCACTCATTCGTCAAGGTCGACTTCAATCAGCGCTGTAATAAACAAGTCACTTTCTTTGTTATGTTTCTCTTGAGTTCGATCATGTGACCCAGTAGCTTACTAGGAGAAGTGTGGACAAATGCCATGCATTGGGTTCTCTTTGTCATGGAGAGGCTTGTACTGCCCTCTTATGTTGCGGTTACGCAAAAGAAATAATTTTTATTTTATTGCCAAACATAAAAGCAAAATACTGCATGTCATTTGTATGCTCCGTGATCGCTGACTTGGAGGCAGTCGAAACTATTATTTCTTTCGGTAGAAAACATTCTTTAAACCGCGCGACATGCGAGACTGCACCTGCTGTAAATTCGCGGACATTTTGCGGCGCCGAAGGTCGGGGAAATTTTTTGCCCTATTTCGCGGCAAAAGCAGCGGCCATTTTCAAGATGTTACGTAACATTACGTCACTTTTACGCCGGCTGAAGTTGCCAATCTGTGACGTGCCATGCCCGCCAACTGTTTAAATTACGTCACGCCTTCTCAGCCAGTATTGTTGTTGAATAGCAAAGAGAGGCCTACGTTGTCACGTCCGGTGCGTTTAGTCTAGTTTTTCATTGCCTGCCAAGAATTATGCGCTTTCAGTAAAGAGAAATAAGGAAAACTTTAAAACTGTTGACAGTAAACGTCATGAAACGTCAAACTGACGAAACCACAAGCAACCGCTTTGTCAACCGGAAGCACGTGACCAAAATTGAAAGCCAATCAGAAAATACTTCCGGCAAATTCCCAGATTTCCCGGGAATTTGTGCAGTCGAGTATAGGGTTCCAGATGTCACAATACCCACTCGACATCGAAGAGACACGTGATAGCGGCCACCGCCGCGACTCGCGAGAGGAGCGTGCGCATGCGCTCAGTATCGTACAAGAGACCTGGCGCGCAGCGTCCTCGCAGTTCTCGGCACGACCCGGCCGCGGATAGTTGGCATGGCCGAGGAAGAGGCCGCGATCCGAAAGGCAGGGCGTCAATGCTCACCTAAAACAGCTCCGTGATTCAAGCCTTGCGCATGAGTGCAAGCTTCCGTGGATTTTTTAGGGGCCTTGGGCTGGGCACACTCTGGTGGGTTTATGCCCCAGGGGCTAAGTGCATAGTGCAGTGTATTGTTTTGTGCTGTGGTTGTCCACGCAATGAACCGTGCCCTGCACTATGAAAGTTATCGCTCCCCTTTGATGACGTACACGCGTGGCGAGAGCCATGGTTCGCTCTCAAACCCGTTGCGGGCAGCGTCTCTCCGAAGTTCGGTGCTGCGCGAGAGTAACGAGAATAACGACGGTGCGTTATTCATTATATTAACGGCAGGAAGGATAGGATGCCATATTACTGAAAAAAAATCACAATGTCCTCAATTTCCGTATGCCAGCACGTGGGGTATATCAAGTACAGCTATACAAGCATATTTTGCAGAAAAATCCGAGGCACGCGGAAAACGAGCCATATTAAGGAGAAACATATGCCAGTAAACGAACGCGCATTTTAGGTAGCAAATTATGTACAAAACAGTAACTGAGCTTTCTGTTCAAATTAAGCTTAGCTGAATTTTGATAAGGTGGCAGGTAAGTACTCGCTCAGGAGAACAGTGCTATGAACAGCTAGCATTATTGCTTAATTAAAAAGGCTATATTTTATGGTGCTACCCTGAAACCATATCGTTGTTATGGGCGCATAAACTCAAGAAGAGCAAGGTTTTGATTGGCACTAGTTTTGGGAGTAGACGTTCAAAAAATAAATAACCAACCGGGCTGGGCTTTATATTGCGAGTTGCATTTAGAAGTTGTACTTAAAAGTTGCGAGAGTAAGCTTCTCCCAATAAGTTGTACTTATTGGGAGAATGTTCCTAATTTCTCAAGGCGACATTCGAAAATACGCACACACCTTAACTACGACCATAAAGAGTCCCTAACGAGCTAATTTTTTCGAATTTCGCACTGAAAAAAACAAACACAAAGAGGATCCCCGGAAGGGCGTATAGATGGAGAAACGTAATTCGTCTGTCTCGCTTAAGCCAGAGTTGACATGACTATTGCGACGGTTAGAGCGCTAAGCACGTTTGTACGGCGTACGAGAGGAGTGCGAGAAACGCCGCGTTGCGGGCTTCTGAGGCTGAAGCAAGGCGTATACGCAATGGGCCAAGAAGCTCTCAAGTGAACCAAACAGCGAAGGGCCTATTGATAGCTTTCACTTCAAATTTCAACTTCAATTTTCAACTTCAACTTTCACTTCCCTTCATAGGAGGGCATCGTTATTTAGGATCGAGCCTTGGGAAACAGCGAGAGGGGGGGGGGGTAATGAAGGGCTTCTTTCTCGAGTTAGTATTGGTCGGAAGCTCACACTATCATACTGCACTATACGAGTAGAGACGAGCAGTTATAAAAATAGTATTTTCGGGTTCACACATATTTGCCTCAAGCCATGGCGATGAGGACCAAAAAATTGCTGTGGTTTAGCTTTGGTTAACTAATTGATAGCGAAAGCTTCACTGCCCTGGCTAGGCCCATTGTGGAGGTGTGGCCAAGGTGTGGTTTCGCAATGATAGGCAGACATGTTTGCAATGAATAAACTGCTTATTCATAATCTTTTTTCGCCTCACGGCGTTTTTTAAGCCTCGCCGCTGTACTAGCGACCCCAGCTGGATGTTCGTCTTCCTCCATCGCACACGGCTCCGCGCCGCGTGTGGTCTCCTTGCCATCCTTTGTGGTGCGCGCTTATCGCTGCAGCGGCGCCCCCGATACTCGCTCCCCTCCACGGGTTCCGCGCAGGTCTCTGTTCCCTGAAACCAGCGGGAACTTAAAGACAAAGGAAGTTGAACACAAGTTGTATCAACGTATGTTTGAGAGAGCATGACTTGTCATTTAAGCCCCCCCCCCCTTTATCCCGTCTTTCTTCCCGTTGTACTAAGTTCCGCGGATGTAAACCTAATTTTTCTGCCACTGACATTTTATTTAGGCACCGTGAACAAATGCCCCGCGAAATTTTGGAAGCGTCCCACGTAGCAGAAAGGGTAGACAAGTGTGTGAGCCAAGCAAGCATGTGTCTTCATCCCAAAGAGATTGCATATCTGCGTGGGCCTTGACTGTAGCTGTTGTCTATTTAGTAGCCTTATCACCGTGGCCTTTGTAAACTTGATTTGATCATGCGCAGTGTTTTTTATTGTTTTGTGTTAAGTGTTTATATCCACCCTTCTTGATATTAAACATCAGTTTTTAGACGAGCGGCTCTACTTGCGTTCAACTTCCTTTGTCGTTGTTTAAGTTCGTGCTGGTGTCGTCCGAGAATAAGCCTATCTCTCCCCTGCCGCCTATCTCTTCCCGCCATCGGGCCGCTGCTCCGTGCCGGCGCTTGCGGAAGGGAGTGTGGTTTGACCTCTAGCTCTTAAGGTCAAAACTGGTCACCCCGCGAATAGCGCCTGAGGTAGCGTAGTGTAGCTTTCGCTACAAAATTCCTCTCGCGTTTATAAAAAGAGAATTCAATTAGTGACTCTCGTAAAGTATTTACGGTCTCAAGCATGCGTTATGAAAACGCATACCGCTTTTTTCGTGGTTGTTTTAACCACGGCCTCTCGGTGTCTGATCTGTTCTGTGACGAGAATTCCAAGACGGGCTCGCCTGGCGCCACCATTTTTAGACGCGGTACTGTTACAAACATCGTGTAAGGCGTGCGCATTACAAACTCGGCGAGCGAATTGTACAAGGACGCAACGCCTTGACCCCGTCTCGCATTAATCATTAAAAAAAAGGCGGCAGATTGTCTCTGTTCCAGCGATGCTGTGACCAGTGGCTCAATCGTGTCCAGTGTTCAAAACAAAACGCTGTGCGGCAAATCCAACTTTCTCGCGAATGCTCTGTAGCTATCAATCTAATGTAGATCTGCAATGTAGACATCGAAGCTATCCCGAAACAAATGATATGACCTTCGACTGCTGAAACGACTAAATAACCATGGGAAGTTTAATCTCGACGGGAATGAGGGACACCCGGCCGCGGCGGCCGCTTTTCTGATGGAGGCGAAAAGCAAAAACGCCCGTGTGTACGACATTTCGGCGCACGATAAAGATCCCCAGGTGGTCAAAATTAATCCGGAGCCCTCCACTACGGCGCGCCTCATCGCCTGCGTTGCGTCGGCGCGTTAAACCCTACAATCAATCAATCAATCAATCAATCAATCAATCAATCAATCAATCAATCAATCAATCAATCAATCAATCAATCAATCAATCAATCAATCAATCAATCAATCAATCAATGAGGGACAACTCTCAGTCGAAGTTTTAAATACAAACACGAAACTGCCGCTAGTAAGCTCTTTCAGCAGCATCACTAAAGCTACTATGAAATGGACAGCGCCATCTTTGTTTGCTAGGATAAAACTGTCATTCCAGTCTTATTTCAAGAGTATGCGGGGTTGAAAATTACAAACAATCGTGTTTTGTGTCGTGCACTCGTTTGGCTTCGCCGTCCAGTCACGTTCGGACCATGGATTGGGGACAATTTTTTCATAGACTGTGGTGCTCATTTCATTTTCCAGAAAAATAATTGGGGTACAGCCACTGGCGACTGGACATCTGGCATTGTCCACTTCATGATCTGATCAAATATCCCTGCCTTTGTATAACCATATACTCTTAATATACCATGTCAGCTTCTATCTTTCCTAAAAAGCAAGTGTAGGCTGAGCTGAGATAAATCGGTTTTTCCATCCATTATCCAGCTCCTGTCGGGTTAAGTCAAAGCGCCCCCAGGGGGATTTCAAGCCCGTCATGACTCGCACAAAATGCTCGCCAACAATCGTGCACACTGTGCGCAGTTAGGTTAAGACGGGCAAACAAAATCACGGCCCTTCGAGGCCCTGAAGCGTCCACTTCAACTTCAGTTGTAGTCAGGGCCTTAGCCTGAAATATATTACAAGAGAGGTGGGAGAGAGGGGTTAATTATGTGAAGGGGTTGGTTTTGACGAAAGGAACCCCAGTACTCGCTTTCACGCTGCCTGAAAAAAAAATTTTTTTTTTTTTTGGGGGGGGGAGTGGTTTGAACTCCCTACCCTCTTCTACGTCACTGGTTGTAGTTATTCCAACTTCTTTGGTAAGGTTCGTTAGTATAAGTTGGGCTTGGGGCTTTATAAAGGTTCTGTATCACGCAATAAAGCAAATAGATAACCACACGCCGTCTTTTAGATCGAGTGGAGAATTCGAATGCCTCTAAATCCCCCAAAAAACGTGTCAATTACTGTCATATCGAGGGCTAGCAGGAATACGGCGGTGGAATCAAAAACTCGATAGATTTGTGTTGGCCGCCCCGCAACACCTCACTCGACCCGTTCCCATAAGGTCGACGCAAATGTGGCTCGAACGGTTGCGTCTTTTGGGCAAGATAATTCGCACAGACTTTGCAGCCTCCGCATGATGAATTCGTATAGGCGGAGCATGCGGCGGCTAACCCTACCTGATGTTTTGGCGCTGATTTTACAAAAACATACGTGCGGAGATCGACGCGTTTCCGCGCGTGCTTTCCCCTTTCGAAACCGGTCCTGCAGCGGTTAGGAACAGGCATGAAGGACCGGCTTTGGAGAAAGGAAAAAGGCGTGTAAGCCAACGCGGCGGGCGGGCATGGGTGCTCTGGCAAGGACGATCTGGCGGGCTGCGAGGCCGTTGTCTGTGTTCCCGTGAGAAGCCAACGAATGCGTCAGATTTCTCGCATTTCGCGCACGTGGTTTCGCTTACACCGACGAGGCGGTGGAGATTCTCACCAGGGTCGCTTTGCACCGGCATCGCGAAGGCCGACGCGTGGGCAGAAAGCCAGAGGCTCATAGCAACCAACCATTGCCTGCTCTTCATCTGCTTCTCGCTGCTACTTTACGACTTGGTGGATTTATTTCAAATAGACTCAGGACCAAAAGGGTCTAGGGAAAATTCGATAAGCTAAACAAAAGAGCGAAAAGTGCAGTAGTGCCATTAGGTATATCCCAAATGGGCTTCTGATCATATAACGTATAGAAGCGTGAGAGTACCGGCTAGTCGGAAATACATGATGCGTACAGCGCAAAATGCGACAAGGACGATGAAACAGACAACAAAAGATGGGTTGTTATCTTCGTCGCCCGTATCACGTACGCACCGCGGGCAATATAAAAATAGGGACTATTTGATCGCATTTGATTTATTTCATCCCAAAGAACCGAGCCGTTGCATCAGGTACGACAAGGGACAACAACAAAGACAAACAAAACAATGAATTACCTACACGAAGAGGAATCGAAATCAAGTAAGTAGCCAGAAAAAAAAAATTCAATGCCCTTCCATTCTGTGAAGAAAGATGAACAGAAAAGCTGAGAGCAGTTCAAGGGGTGCACGAAACAAAACACGTTTGCTTGTAATTTGTGGAGCATACTTCCTAGCCAATTAGCTCAATGGAACTTGGAAGGACTCGAACTTTATTCTAGCGGACAAACATGGGGCTGTCCGTTTCCCTCCCTCGTCGTAGCTTACTGTCTGTGTAACACGCAAACCCAAACTGCTCGACCACGGAGGGAAGCCGAAGACTCGCATTGGGCTGTGAGACGCCCATGGTTAACATGAAGACAAGATGGGAGGACACACCTCCCCCACCTCCACCCCCCACAGCACGCATAAACCATCCGGGAACCAGTGATGTGAGCGTGCTTAGACGTGGAATGCGCTGGTGAAAATGTCACTTCGAAAGCCCTTCAAGCTGAGCAACAATTATTGGTACACGTCGGCTTCCAATCGGGCAAGTTGCTCTTCATCCGGGAGGGATTCGCAGCTACTCTACTCAAGGTGGTGAAACTTGCGGCGGCAACGGTGGTGGCTGCGCGTTTTGCGGCAGCGGCTTTCCGTTGCTTAATTCCGCGCCCATTCTCGCTTCTGTGCGCGTCGACGGTCGTTCAATTCACGCTCTTCTTCCTCCGAGCGAACGGCACGCGTCCCTCCGCGCTAGCGCCGTTATCAGCCGATTGTGCAACTTGTGGAAAAGGCGTTGGCGGTGGCGAGGAGGAGCGGAGAAATGGTGCCGAGTAAAGAGGCTTCGCCGGAATTAGAACTGGGGAGTCAGACATGTGCAGCTTTGCAGTAAAAAGACAATTATGAATGCTGCCGAGATCATTAAAAAAATGCAAACTGAAGGTAAGGACAAATCTAAATCTATTGACATTCAACATAGCTAAGATCAGGCATGCGCTGGTTTAACGGCAAAATGATCGCTAAGCTTTGCGCGGAACGTTTCGCGGTCGGTGCATGATGCGCACTGATCCGGTACGGCGTTCCATCGCATGGGGAAAACAGGAAGCGTTAAATGCTGACGTCCGGTCAGCTGGGGAGCACTGATCCTGCTGTGATTTATACGTGTTCTGCTCGCTGCTTGAAGCAGTTGACGCCTTGAGCGAGGATGATATAAGTCATGTCTCGTTAATATGGACCCCGTTGATGTGAACACCCTCAATATGGACCACATTTCCGGCGACCGGTCTCTCACCACGCAGTTCTGCCGCATTAATATAGAAACACGCAGTCCGAACTATGGACGGCTATTTTTTGGCCCGAAACGGGTAAATAAAGGCGTTTTTGTCTCGTTATTATGGACGTGGGTCCACAAAGCAAAAATAGAAAAAATGACTAGTGACACCCAGAGTCACCAGCGCGAACAAGGAATTCACTGTTGGCCGAAGTATACAAAGCCAAACCATTCAAATATCTCGGAACGCTCTTCCTTACAATACCATCGAATTAAATCGACAACATTTGTAATCAGCGAACAACACTCTAGGGTAGTGACGACAGGGTGACACCCTTTCCCTATCAAACAAGATGGCCCGGCGCGGCATACGCCGGAAAGAGCAAGTTCTGAGGCTTAGGAAAAGATAACAGGACGATAATAGTTCGTGCCCGTATTTGCTGCGCATAAAAAGCAAGGCTGTATACGCTTCTCTGGTCAGTTCATCAGAGGCAATGGCTGGTGCTAAGCGTGAAGCTCACCGTGGCTTGGAGGCTATCACATACCTGGAACAGGAGGAACAGGCAAAACGCGCACTTCACGTAGCCGACGTGGTGTGCTTTCTGGACACTACAGTAAGATAGAAGGCATCAGTGCAAACACAGATCTCGTTTTTTGGCTGAATAAACTTTGTTCTTCTCTGGACGGTGGCTCAGTGGCTAAGGCGCTGCGCTGCTGAGCATGAGGTCGCGGGTTCGATTCCCGGCCGCGGCGGCCGCTTTTCTGATGGAGGCGAAAAGCGAAAACGCCCGTGTGTACGAGATTTCGGCAAACGTTAAAGATCCCCAGGGTCCGTTTGCCCGAACGCGATAAGTGGGGGAATAAGTTCTCAACCACGACTTTACCGCTGTATAGGTTTGCCCAAAACTGATACCAACGCTCGGTTAAGTTAGCGTTTCTGTTGGGTTTTCTGGCAACCGGTTCATTTGCCGTGGCTGAATTCAACTAATTGGCGTCTTATTCGTTAGCGGGAACTTAATCGGGAACTTTTGCGTACGGGCAAACGGGCCCAGGTGGTCAAAATTAACCCGGAGCCCTCCACTACGGCGTGCCTCATCGAATTGCGTCGGCGTGTTAAACCCTACAATCAATCAATCTTCTCTGGAACAATTTTTTCTTAATGTTTGTGTTTTTGACCTTGATTGATACTATGGACGACTCAAATTATGGATGATTTTTCTGGACAACAGGGGCGTCCATATTAACGAGACATGACTGTAGTAGTAGCGTTCAAAGGGAGAAAGACTGTTTTAGTGCGGTACCGTTAGTTCGTATAACCGTAGCTGGCATCCCAAACTGACGCGGCATAGTCGAGTTTAGAATGCAGTAATGTTTTGTACAGTAGCAGTTTAAGATATGATGGCGATTTTGAGAAGTTATGTCGAATGTAACCTAGCATGCGTTTAGCGTTGTTAATTACACATTCCGAGTTAATGTTGCAGGTTACACCGGCAACAACGTGAACAGCGAGTAATTTATACGATGACACGTAGTCTAAGACGAGTTATCGATATCCGAAGACAGCGGCGTAGCCAGAAGTATCTTGGGTCTTGGGGGTGTGTGCCGTACGCCACTAGTAAAAAATAAAAAGAAAGAGAATCTACATCCAAGCAATATCTTAGTCATTTTGCTTCTTTAACAAAGCCAAATGGTTAGTTGTTTTGTTCTCTCTCTCTCTCTCTCTCTCTCTCTCTCTCTCTCTCTCTCTCTCTCTCTCTCTCTCTCTCTCTCTCTCTCTCTCTCTCTCTCTCTCTCTCTCACGCACGCACGCATGCACGCACACACGCACAACAGTCGTACAAAAAAGAATGTGTCGATGCGGTGTGTAAATACCATGTCCGAAAAAATTCCTAAAGAAGGAGGAAAGGAGATGCAGCGTTCAGAAACTCTGGAGCGGTGTTCTGACGCAGAAATACCAGGTGGCTACGCCCATGTCTTACTGTATTCGGTAATTCGTTGTGAAAACACTTAAAAGCTTGTATTTGCTAGATTTCATTTCCATAAGCCAATTTTTGCATTAAGAGATAATGTTAATGTAAGGTTCAGGCGCATACATGTCGTTATCAAAGGTTATTTTACATTAAATGACACAGTCATCCGCGAGGAAAATGAATATGAGAGGAAATTCAAGATGCGTTTCCCATTAATACGTTCAAGTATCAGAGAGCATGTTGGGATTATGAAAAAGAGAATTGGATTGAGAAAATTGGCCAGATTGGAAAACAATACGTGCATCAAGTACTTTGCACGGGATACCAGTCAATGAAATGGTACTATAATTAAGAAATGGGAGTTTATTTATCGGATTCTGTGGAATCACCCATTCCAATTTTAACTTAATCTCGGGGAACACCGCGGTCAAGTAACTTTAAATTTTCTTAACATGATGCAAGTTCGTAAACTCTTATTGATCAAACCTTTTGAACAAATTCGGCTGCAGTTAACGTAGCGCAGATGAATGTTTAAGGGATGTAATAATGCCTTCTTCGCCAGGGATCAATAGTAATTAGAGGAATCTTATTGTAATTATAGCACTAAGATGAAGGCAAAAAAAAAAGCTTGTCTAGTTTCAGAAAAGTACGATGTCAATGTTTCATTAGGGACTTCAGCGCACAGGTTAGAATGAATAGCGTTACCATCACGATCACAAAGTGTTCGGTTTATAGCGCGGAAATTTTTCGGGGGGTCACCCGTTAACATGAATGGCAACATGTTATGTAAAATATCAGCTTTCCCATTTTGAAGTGCTGTTGCATTAGGGGCAGAATTGAGCGCAGCTCATCAGTTGTTGCTTGGGGTTAAGGCGGCCTACTTGTCCAAAAACGTTTATCCGGTTCGATGGGCCTTTTAAACGAGCAGTGTTCCATAAATGTGTTATAACGCGACTAGGCATGCGCTTAATTGGGGGCGTGTTAACTACATCCCTGACATGTCCGAATAACTTTGTACAGAGCGTCAAAATGTAAGGAAAAAAGCACGTGCCGAAGCGGCGCCAGCCACCGCGTACTCCCGCGGAGGGGAGAGTGCAGCACTGCCCTTGCCCGGCAAACTTCACCGACATGGCGACGTGGGGGAACCCGCCAATACCGGCGTTCGAGCCACGCTACCTCATAGGCTGGTTCTTCAAGTCGAGACTTCCATCTGGCTCAACCACGCCAGTATACAGCCTCTGAAGCACTCCATCCTCTGGGAGACGCTTCCGCTAGAGCTCCGCCGCGTCCTCGCCCTACCACCGCCCAGCGCCACCCCCCTTACGATGACCTTCGTGCTGCCATGCTCGCGCACTACGGCTTCAGCGACAACCGCTTTCGGCCCGCAGCAGAAGAGTGTGTGCGGCCGCACGCTCTGCACACGCTAGAGCACTGCACGGGCCTGATTTTAAGGCCCGAGCCCGGCCCGAGCCCGCTTCGTGAAACCCGAGCCCGGCCCGGGCCCGTAACACCTAGCCCGAGCCCGGTCCGGGCCCGGGCATTCATAAGTGAGCCTGGCCCGAGCCCGGCCCGGGCCCGCCATCTCAAGCCGGGGCCTGGCCCGGCCCGGTAATTTATTTTTTGTCCTAGGGAGGGCCCGCGCGTGTGTGACCAGGCCCGGTCTTTGATGCTAAAGAAAGTTTGTTTATCATATTCCGGGCGATCAGACGGATCATCTAGTCTGTACAAGCATGTCATGAACTGAAACGCAAAAAAAGGCTGTCACGGCCAAAGTATCCGTGATCATGAACAAGAAAATTTGTACAAGTGCGGCACGCACACACACACAGCTGGCTGGCGCCGCATCTTTTCAAGTGCTACGAGTTGTGCCGCGCCTCCGCCAGATGGTGCCATGGGTCCCGCGACCGAGAGAAGACGCAGTGAAACATCCCCCTCGCGAGGGGCACGATCAAATGCAGAGCATTTCCGGGGGCGCACGACGTTAAGTAGTTTGCGTTACGTTAATGTTGTTGCACTTGTGGCAACTGCTGACGAGAGAGCGCTCGTCAGCAGTAATTTGAATGAGTCAACGATATAAGGCGCGTACGCAGCGTCCCATTCTGTGTCGGCTTTGTGGCGCAGTGGGTAGAGCACCATGTACATTGCGTTCCGCCCGCGGGGTCGAGGGATCGAAACCGGGCGCCGGATAGTATTTTTTTTTATATAGTAGGGACAACGACGGTGCGGACTACGGACGTCAACGCGGGTGACATCGTGAGTTACTGAAATGCTCTGCATTTAAAAGTCAAAGAATGCGCCTAATTACTTTTAGTGTTTCCAAAATCAGCTTTTTCATAAACCAAGATAGTCTGTGTTTATATTTTGATTGATTTAGAGCGTAACGAGATAAGGAAAAATATAGCGAGCAATGGTGGTTAAAACTTGGTTAATGCGTAGCGGTGCAAAAATCTCGTCTGGAGGTCAGAACAATGTCTGATGTGAGCACTTCGGTGAGTGGCGAAAATCGCGGCACGATGACGGCGACCTGATGCGAATTTAAAGCGTCGGCGCTCCCTTTGTATAGAGCTTAAACTTGTGTTACAGTCACGCTTTTACAGTCGAACGCATCGCAGCGTCTGCGGTAGGCACGCAGACCGGTTTATATATGCACATATCTGCAGAACGGTGGGCAACTAGCGAATTGATAGCACGAGGCACGAGGAGCGTAATACGTCAACATTAAATGACCCGATGTCTCACTAAATGCGCAACATTAACGACGAAGTAAGTAAAATCTCCAGACGGAATAGCACCGCTAAGTAATAAAATCCCAACACAATATCAGGAGCTGCCGCTGGCAGTTCGCTTGCCAAGTTTTACCCTCACACCGATTTAAAATGTGAAACAACATAACTCATTACCGTATAAACTGAATACCAAAATTAGTTTAATATGGATACAATTACGGTGATATATCGGTGAATTCGTGTATGTGTCACGATTCTATATCGCCGAAATGTCGAATCATTCATGAAATGTATCCGCGAAAAGCCGTAAATTGATCACAACAATAATATGTCGAAAAATTCTCGGATCGATCACGACACAGGATCATCGAATTTCAGGTTCAGCTCACACTGTCAATCGCATCACATCGCTGTAAATCGCAATAACATAATTTCTTCTATTCCAGGTCTAACAGAAATACATTGACATCGTGGGCGAGCTTCGTCGCGTTACGTGTGAGTGCACAGTGAAGCACGCTTGGGGGTTCTCGGTAATGTTGACACGGGACCCGGACAACCAACGAAATACAACTGACTCGGTGAAAGCAAAACACAACAATGGGCACAGCGGTATAGCTCCCGCCAACGTGCTCTTGCTCAAAAGTAATCAAAATAAAGGAAGCGTCTCTCACTCTCATGGTTCCGCAGCCATTCGGCTCGGCGAGTGTGGATACCGCCGATCCGAGGCGGGCCAAAATATTTACGGACATTGTGCGGACACGTGTAAAATGAGGCATGGTGTTTACATAATGCTTCTGCGCACATTTGTTC
Organism: Haemaphysalis longicornis; assembly: GCF_048455015.1. Taxonomy (NCBI): domain Eukaryota; kingdom Metazoa; phylum Arthropoda; class Arachnida; order Ixodida; family Ixodidae; genus Haemaphysalis; species Haemaphysalis longicornis. Next base: position 435,841,502 of record NW_027526203.1, on the reverse strand, counting down.
GAAGGCCAGCTTGCAACCCACGCCATGCCAACGATTCCGGGCCTTAGCGGCGCTGTAGGGAAATCAATGTGTCAACGGTTGACCAAAGCTTCGTTTTTTGGACCCCCAGATCGCAAGAGTCACCACAATGATGGAGGCGAAAAGCAAAAATGCCCGTGTGTACGAGATTCAGGCGCACATAAAAGACCCCCAGGTGGTCAAAATAATCCGGAGCCCTCCACTACGGCGCGCCTCATCGTCTGCGTTGCGTCGGCGCGTTAAACCGTACAAGCAATCAATCAAGGAATCACCACAAGCTTCGAGACGATGGACAATTTTCGGTACCACTAAATATTTTTGAGGGATGCGTGCGAACTTGCTTTCAAAGCTGTGTTGCGGAAACATGCTTTTTTTCGATTCGCGTTCATTGTATATGTAGCGTTGGATTTATGAGATATTAATAGCTGCGTGCAGCGTTATCCGTGTTTGGTTTTTCTCTCTCGTTCATGCGCATACATTTGGAGCGCACATGGTGGCAGGATAATTTACGGGTGATTGAGCGCGGAATCATGTGCGCCAAACATTGTCTTGCTTTAATCTCCGTTCTAACTGCAAACTCACTCCACCCCAAAACTCGTCCACTCTTGTCGAGGCCAAAACATCCAACTCACCCACTCATCAGGTCGTCACCGATGACTTAACCTCAGCCCCACCTGATATCGTGAGTTTGAGATCAATTTGAGGTTGAACTCGGAACATCATCATGTTGCCTCCCTCTGGCCAGGCCCGTCTACTTTTGAAGCAGAAGTCATAACCCATTGGCTAGGATCCCTTGCTTTTATGAAGGTTTTTGTGTATACCAGATTTCCTACACACATTCATGGTCTTCTAAGCATTTTCTATTATAACGTCCAGAAAAGGGGGAACGATCAGCAGGGCTTTTGAATGTCATTGCAATTGGGAAGGGCACATGAAAATTAAAAAAAAAACACTGTTGCAGCCCCAAGCCTAGTCTCACGCAGAACCGGTACTCATGCTAGGTATTAGCAAAAAAGGGCCAGTATTCTGCTAAACAAACCAGGACCACAATCTGCCTCAATCCCGTAGCCACGCATCCACCATGCATGGAACATGCATGCCTACGCCGGGGATAGACCGAGAATGGATAATATCTGAGTTTCATATGCTATGAGAGCCGAGCGCGCAGGCCTTGGGAAGCTTCATTCCTTTGTGGCCTATTGTGTGAAACCTGGCATTTGTGACGCCAACGCACAATAAAGTTTTGACCCGTTCGCATTCTTGCCCCCGTTTCCTTGCTTGTCCACTTCGAAGGTTAAAGGGACTCTGCAACACTTCCGCTAAACGCTTTCACTCTTTCCTTCGCGCCTGGAAGCATCACGGAGCGGCACTGCATGATTTGCTCGTCGCAGCAGAATTACCCACGTTCCGTTTTTGCTTTGCTTTGTGGCTTTCGTTTAAAGTGGCTATCGAATGCGTTTATTGCTGCAACATGTCGATAGCCGCTGCATTGCCGTAATGACGTAATCCGAGCTTTCAAAGGACGTCAATGCTCCGGAAAAGGAGAAAAATCTTTTGAGCAGGCCCGAGTAATCTGATGGGCATAGAGCAGTAATTTTTGGATGAGGTACTTTACGACCCCATATTTTAAGTACTGGATGTGTTGGTTGACCACGTTCTGAAAACATTTAAGATTTAGAAAAAAATTGCAAAGAAGCGTTGCAGGGTCTCTTTAGTTTTCACATTTAGCGCACACGGTTAGCGACTTCATGAGCAAAAGGTCTACGGCCATTTTTATTCAAATCCATGTTATGAGCGTCCAGGCTCACATGAAAAATTGAGAACCTCGGCTAGGTACTTCTAAATGTACTTCGTGGAATATCACAGAGGAGGACGAGGAGGGATGCCTTTCATGATTAAGAGAAGACAGTCTGGCAGCGAGCTTGGCTTGCTACTCCCCATGAACATGAGAGGTGCGAAAATGAAAGGAAGCGAAGACGCAAAAACACATACAAACACTAACAAACGCAAATAAGCACACAGAAACTGACAGCTGTCTGCAAAACAAGACGTAGAAAATGGGTGGCCCACCATTCAGATTATATGCACTGGGGTGTGCACTCGTACAGTGCGATTCCGGTTTCGCGACAGATCTGTGTTGACGAACTGAATTTACAACACCCAGCATCCTCGCCACTCTGTCCTCACCAGCGACAACAATGACGCCGGGATTTCGCGAAATGACACTACTACTGATAGCGTAGTAAAATGATCAAAAATGGGCTATCGCGTTCATCTATTTAGATGAACGCGATAGCGCGTAAGCATGTAGCTTGCAACACTAAACGAAAAGGCGTCGGCATAGAGCAGGCGGTGCAAGGACTACGCTTGCTGTTACCATAGTACGTTGATTGATTGTACGGTTTAACGCGCCGACGCAACGCATTACCGCAGTTCGCAACAAAAAGCTGACCAACGGGGGAAATTCTTTCTCTGTGGCGCTTAAACACGGTGATAAGGCGTAAATGATGTAAGGAGGATATCGGAGGTTGTAACGGGTGCAACTTTGCCTCGTAAGTGCAAGCCTCCTGCTGTCCATAAAAATCGACATCATCACTCAGATGTTATTTAATTTGTAAGCTCGCGATTGCGACAGCCCATTTACCATGCTGAAAATTATGTTTAACCTCTAACTACCATATACTGGTTGCGTAAGCAAAGATCTATAAGGATTTCCAGAGGTTAAATGGTTAATTAAGATTAATTCTTTCTCGCTAACTCATACCAGCGGTGGTGAGTGCTAAAGGAAGGCGACACAAGCTATTAATTCTGAGTGTGACACGGTAGAAACACTTCAAATTTTACTGTTCGTGAGCGCCAAAGATAAGGCGCGCCGTACTTTGACCACCTAGGGTTCTTTACGTGTAATGAAATATTGAAAAACAGCCGTTTAAGCTTTTCGCCTCCAGCAGAAAAACTGTGCTTAATAACCGAGATCAAACCGAACGTTCTTGGGCTCCGCAGATTGGAACAATGACGCAAATGGAACGAAGCACACAGAAAAGAAGGCAGACGAGACAGGCGCTTCCAAGCAACCGTACAGACTGCCTCAAACGCCCTTCCCTATAATCACATGAGTTGAGAAATACTGGGGAAAAGAAACAAGTAACTAAAGTCACAATTCTTTATTTTACGGCCCAATTTGAAATAGCGGAATAGAATTATGAGGGTCATAGCTTAAAGGCAACCGCTTTCTTAGAACGCTTCGGAAATATGTACGATTGAAGTTGGAGTTTATTTGGCATCCGCACTTAGATAAAAATCAGTGATTTCAGGGTGCAGACCGGGTGTATTTCAAATAGTACAGAAAGCATATGGACAACCGCGGCTTACCCAGTTGCTCGCCGGGTTGTAAGTTTCACAAGCAGTTGGCGAGAGTGGCTCGAAATTGGAATTGTAAGAATATTGTGCATATTTGTGAAATCACGCGAACCTTCCTCAAACTTTAAAAACAATGCTAGTTTCAGATCTCTTAGAAATCACCATGAAACATCGAATACTTAATTTTTAATGACTTCTTTAATTTGATTTTTTTACATCTCCTGCAGTCATATCAGTCTCGATGAAACCATCGCGAAAATTGTATTATTTGTCACGTTAGTAAACGTCGTCCTGTGGCAGTGCGTTGTGGAACGATTTGCACGGTGATGAGATAATTAACGACGAATTAGACGATTGTCAGTTCCCAAACCGAAATATCTCCTCATCCCTCTTCCGATCGCGCTTGCCTGTGATGGATTCGGTGCTTCGTTTACGTTCACACGATGCACAGAGTTTCCGACGAACCAGCCTCTGGGAACTTGTCGCACTCGAGTGGTTCTGGCCACTTGAAGCCGTACTGGTTCATCAGGTGCTCGCAGCCTTCGCGCGCCGACACGCAAAGCGAACGACACGGTGGAATGGGGCTCTCCAGAACGGTGCACACGGGAGCGTAAACAGAGCACAGAAAGAAGCGCAAGTCTGCTGAGCACTTGATTTCGATCAACGGCCAGTACTGGTGCACTTCCAAGGCGGCCTCCTCCTGTGTCTGGTGATTCAGCGAATTCGGCATGATGGTCTCATTGTACCGCAGGTTCAGGCAAAGGGGGATCGTGATGGGTTCGCAGCGGCCACGGGAAGCAACTGAGTGGGGATCGGACGCGTTCGAGCTCATCACCTGGCTCAGGCCCGGTGCTAGCAACGTCGCCAGCGCTACTAGGCCTATTGAGGCGTTCCGGGGCCGCATCACGCTCACGTTCCCCAGGAGACGGCAGCCGATGGAAGTTTGTCCGGGAGAACTCTAAATGAACGGTCTTCGAGTACACTACTCGCGTCGAATGGAGTCTGGTCGCTTGATGTTGCCTTCGCTTCGCATCGAATACACACGCTGTGGAACCTGAAACCTGGCAGCTCGACGGGCTTTCTTTAGAGGCCCCTGAGCTGCGCCAGAAAGGCCAGAGCAAGAGTAGCTTTAGATCCTCGCCCAAAACACTGACGTAATTCGGTACACCGTTTGATTGGCGGCCGGCCTGCGCGCCGACAGACGTCATTCGGTCAATGTGCGCCTTGCCGTGCGCCTCCTCTCCTACCGCCAGGGCACGGGATGGATGGGGGAACGGGACGGAAGCAAGGGGTCTGACTGATGGCGCGACGTCTTGTTTGTCGCTCTTGTGTGCAGCGCCCTTGTAATCGCGCCTAATTGGCCTCTGTGTTTTCAAGTCAAGGCAAACCATTTTGTGGAGAAGAAAGGACAATCACACGGCGCCGCCCTATACTCCTCCCCTCGCCTACTCGCCATGATACTGCGCAAGGCTCGACACGTGGCCAGCGCCCTTCAACTATCTCGGCCGTGATCCCGGCCGATCGCTCTCTGGCAGGCAAATGGCGCCATGAGGGAGCAGAAAACCTAGCGCGCACAGCTGTGCAATATACGCGCAGATTGGCTTTCTCCGCAAGGCGGCCTTGGTTGCAGAGCTATGCTGACTTTCCCGCGTACTAGCTTCTTAAAGGGGCCATGAAGACATAATACAAGTTTTTTTAATTGAGAGGATGCTTTGCCTCGATAACAATGGTACCAATTTTACCAAAAAACTACGGAAAAATAATGGCGATATTAAAGAAAACATGTGAAGCAGTGGCGACTCCCTATCCAATTTTCGGCAACTTTTCTATGACGTCACATAATTTTGTGTGTGCGATTGGCGGCCGCTGAACTAACCCACCGCTAAGACACATCACTGTACGATTGTAGTGGGGCCTCCAGTTCCGTTTTATCGCATCACATGAACGCCAACGTGCATTTGACACACTGAGAAATATTTTTGGTGCTGGCCAATGTGACGTCACTCATGCCCATAGCACGTCACTGTAACGCGAAATTTGAAAGTTTTTCGATACTTCTTGAGTTTTTCGGTTAAAAAACGTCTTTTGTGGCTGGAATGGATCTGAGTAAAATACTGAAGCCTAGTTCTTCCAAATTAAACAAAGTTGTACGTTGTATTCATGGGTGAAGCTGAAGCTTGATACCGACGTTTTTTAGTGGAGCTGTTATAGGCTAGCTTCTGAAGTAAACAGCGTGTGTTGATAGGACGTGTGGAAAAAAAAGTCGTGACGACAAACATTATCTTGCGGCAAAGCCAACTTTATGGTGAATGCTTTGTAGCTGTCAGTATATATGAAGCTATCTTGGAAAAAAAATCATACTGAAATTTGCCGCTAGGACGACCCTGTCATTGCGCAAGGTTTCAATTACTTGACATGATTAGTTAGCTTACAGTGAAGTTGTAAACGCTACACAATTACCGTCTGCTGTCAATACATGGACGTCTACGGACGGAGTACGGTTACTAAAAACGGCTGTAACTGTTGTTTCACCAGTGAAGCTGTTGAGCAAATCGTTTGTGTAGTGTGCGCAATTAAAATGCCAGGAAAATTGTTGTTGTTGTTGTTGTTGTTCCTGGCGATATGGCTCGTACCCACGTGGGGGATTGGCCAGGAATCGGCGTGAGAAGGGCTAATGCGCCCGCTTAAAACACCGGAAACTACCGAGCGCTCGTGCTCGCGTTCCTCGAGCGCACGTTCGTCAAGCTAAGCACACCCACTTAGGGAGATTGACCAACATTGGCCACAAACAAACTCCAGCGTTCGCCGTATCGTGGCAACAACTGGTCGGAACGAGAGAGAGAGAGAGAGAGAGAGAGAGAGAGAGAGAGAGAGAGAGAGAGGAGAGAGAGAGAGAGAGAGAGAGAGAGAGAGAGAGAGAGAGAGAGAGAGAGAGAGAGAGAGAGAGAGAGAGAGAGAGAGAGAGAGAGAGAGAGAGAGAGAGAGAGAGAGAGAGAGAGAGAGAGAGATCACCTAATTGAAACCGGGTTCACGGTAGCGGCGTGGTCGGCGGCGACGTTGTCAGCGCGGGTGACCACAAGTACCTGGACCTCTGAGTCCGAGCTGCCCAGCGCTCCCTCCGACTACTCGTCATTAACTATGGAGGGAAAGGAATCTTGAGGGCAGGCCCACATAGAGTGGATCAGTGTGGCTAGGTCTCCACAGAGTGGACAGTTTGGCGAGGGAATAGCGAGGGGTGAATGCGATGCAGTAGTGCTCGGCAGGTCAAAGAGTTTGTCTGCAGGAGTCGCTATATGCCCTCCTTGTGGTTGGTTAGCCCAGGGTGGGCAGGAGGGTATCGACGGCGAGAGAGGCAGTAATGCATAGTTATATGGTGGTACGTGATTAACTTATCGCTGGCTGACCTGGCGCCGTGGTAGGGGACGAGGCTGGCACCGGCACGGATGGTCAATCCTCGTGCTGCAATGTGCGCTGCCTCACTGCCCCCAAACCAGTGTGCGCCGGGGTACAGACGATGTCTACCAGGGAGGACGGGGGGGATTGAGAAGGAGAATTTTGGACGCCACAGACGATATGTACCCGCGGGCGAAGTTTTGGATAGCCGTTTCGAATCGGTGATTAGAATTGTAGGTGTCGGCCAGGTTGTTAGTGCGAGCGCTATTGCCACCACCTTTGCCGCTGCAGGGGTGCTTGTGTGGACGGTTAGAGAGTTAACAGGGGTGTCATTCGGGCTATTAATTACGGCGAGGGCAAAGGCGTCGTGATGGCGGTGTTCTGCCGCATCCACGTACATAATGTCAGGTTTGATGGGAAATTTTTGGCCAGCGCCCGTGCCCGTTTCTTCCTTGGTAGGTGGGGTGCATGTTCCTCGGAAGAGGGCGGGCGTGGAGGCAGTCGCGGATAGGCCGGGGGATAGGAATAACCGGTTCGGAACAGTCTGGGGCCCTGATACCAAGGCGGACCAGTATATGCTGTCCAGTTGACGTAGTTGAGAGGCGACGCAGCTGATTGATATGGTGTGCCTCGACCAGCTCCTGCGCAAAGAATGTCATAGGCTCATAGCGCACGCCCCTCGTTCGTTCCTCCTCGTGTCGTCGTGCGCATGCGCTCTGTACCGTAGAAGAGCCGCGACTTGAATGTCGAAGCTGCTGTAGGTGATCATTGACTCCACATGGCCCGGCCGCGGATAGTTCGCACGGCCGAGGAAGGGGCCGCGCTTCGAGAGGCTCGGCGTGCAAAGCATCCGTTAGAGACGATAAGTCGCGCTTGAAGACTGGCGTACGAAGACGTCGACCAAGACGACGAGCTCACTATAGCCATTTTCAACATAAGGTCATTTAAATGTCATGCCGCCGACGTCAACCACGACACCACAACTCTACTAAAACTCAACTTTGTGTCCGTCAATGATCACCTACAACCGCTTCGCCATTCAAGTCTTACGCGTGAGTTCAAGGTTCCATGAATTTTTTATTGAAACTATTTCAAAACAAATTAAATGACAATATCCGCTAAGACGACTCTAACATTATGCCAAGTCCCATCTAATTTTCGTGATCTAATTTTCGTCACAGTAAAGTTGTAAATATTGTGGAATTCCCGTCTGCTGTCACTGCATGGCTTGTGCGAGAGGGAAACGGCCAGCCCCATGTTTGTACGCTAGAGTGAAACTGTAGTCCGTCCAAGTTCCATTCAGGTAATGAACTATAGAATGTATGCTAAATCGCAAATTGCAAGCAACGTGTTTATTTCGTGCGCTTCTTGGACTGTTACCAGCTCCGCTGGTTCTTCTTCGCAGAGTGGAAGGGTACAGAATTCGTTTTCCTTTTTAGATGCAAAGAATCTCTTGCTCTCGGCTCCGTCGTCCGTCGTCCGTCGTCCGTCCGCACCTCTCCCCCTCTCCCCACCAGCTGTGCGATAGCGCGCGCCCTTCTTCTCCTCTCCCTCTCTCCACGCCAGATGTGCGATAGTGCGCGCGCTGCTCCTCCTCTCCCCCTCTCCACGCCAGCTGTGCGATAGCGCGCGCGCTACTCATCACCGCAGCTGCGCGATAAGCGCGCATGCGCGTCTCCTCTCTCATCTCCTCCTCTCCACTCCATCTGCTCTATATAATAAACCCGGTCCGCGCGCCGCTCCTTCAGTTGCTACTTCGGTTGAGTCACGCTGCGCCGTCCGGAGTTCCGTCATTTTCCGTTATTTGGATACCAAATCTCGTGAACGTTTCGAACCTCCGAGATGCTTCGCATCAACTCAGGGTTCCCTCGCGGGAAGGTGATGTCATTTTTTTTATTTGGTAGGAGTAGGTGTAGTTGTTCGTTTCCCCGAAGTCCGGTGGCGATCTGGAATTCGATCGTCCGGGCTCCGGTTGATTTGGCAGGAGGCTGCGCAGGGCGATGGGGGTGAAGTTCTCGAACACGGTGTCGAATTGTTGAGCTCGATACATGGTTGTTACGATGAATAGAAGGCAAAACTTCATACAACATTTTACACTACTTTACAAGATACATGAGTAATAAAGCGAAAACAGTAATCCTCGAGCTCAAGAACTGAGAGCGAGGAGATCATTTGAGCCCCTCGAATTCCGATTCCAACTCCTGTATGCTCCAAGTGTACATAAACCACTTGAGAGGTATCGGCCGGGACTCTCTTCCCGCCGCGCGGGCCAGCGAGACCCCACGTCTCTCCAGCATCTGCCTTGCTCACAAGCTCAGACAAGAACGCTTCTTTTGGCCGAAGTTCGCATTTATAAAATCTCGGCATCTTTCCCTCCCGGAAACTCCACTCCAAATGGTACTCATAGCCACGTCACTCATAGCCACCTGCCGATCAGTTAGCCGCCGCGTACGGGCCACCGGACCAGAGCGCGCACGCGCGTCGGCTCTCTGTGTGTGGCTGTGTATAATCAGCCGTCGCTGTCCCCATGTTCCGCGATTTCTAGAACTCAATGGGAGCGGCTTATGTCGGGGAGGGGGGGGACGCATTAGCGCGGCGCGCTTCCCCTCCAGACACGCTGCCGCCCGGAAGAGCAGTAACTAATTAAAGCGCAATGCTGCGCAGATATAACTGCCCTGTGCTGACAGCACGTCGGCTGCTTTCCTTTCTCACGCAAGGCGGGGGAGTCTCGCGAGTGACCTCACGAGTGGCCTTACACTACGAAAGCCCTCTACACCACCAAATTATTTTTTGCAAGTTATTCTTGCAACCTGTAAATCCATTCCGTAGTTTCGTTGCTGGCTTGATGACTTTGAGATGTGGCGATGGTGTTTTGCACCACCCTTCTCGTATACGTTGCGCTCCTTTCGAAACTCTGGATTTCGTAGTAGCTTTCATGGTCGTCAGCTGTGTCAATATGCTTGTTTTCGCCGACTCAGAACCCACGGTGCTTGTTTTTTTTTTTTTCCATCGGATGCTAAAGGAGCCATTGCGGATGCAACACAGGAAGAGCTAAAACAAATCTCACAGAATATGGCAGTCGCTGAAGCCGCGGTAGTTTCCCGCGTAAACTGGCCCCGGTGAGGTAGCAAAACTGGCGTATTTTAGAAACTAGGCTTGCAGTAAGCTCAGTCAGACGCGGCCGTGGAAGCGGCAATCATCTAGAAAAGTGGCTGGAGGAACAAGGTGAAAAGCACCGGTGATATATCATGTACGGTAGCCCTGACGGACCGACCTGAGAACGGAGATGGGTTCAGAACTACAGGCTTCTGATTATGTTACTGTAACATGCGTCGATCTATTCAAGCTTGACGCCGCCGATTTCACGGTGACAGAGTAGTGCGAGCACACAGGATCGGACTACCTGGTCAAAGGCCTTTCTTGGATGGAGCTCGAGCACTACCAACGAAACGGGGCCCAGCACTGCAGCCTCGCAGGTAGTCCTCATCCGTTGGGAGGGGCATATGAAACTACAGCTGTGATGGGATCCAGCCATGCCTCCGAGTGCTGCCTCGACCCGTCGAGCCAAGAGCTCCATCTTGAGGTCCCATGGTATCAGTGGAATAGGGCTGATATCATTAACACTTGTGGTAGATTTTGTTACCGCTTTTTGAGGTGCTAACAGTGGTGTCTGCCCCGCATGGAGAGCTTCTTCTAACAGCGGAGCTGTTTCTGCTTTTAGTTCCGCCGCTGAGTGTTACCAGAAAACTATCATCATCGGTGAAGTGGAGAGAGTGAAAATGCTAGGCCCAGAAGTGTGAGGGAAAGTGTGGAGGAGGAAAGAAGCCCACGAGCAGGTATTAATTGGGAGCGTGCGCCTCAAGAAAGAGAAATGTGGTTAGGGAGGTCATCCGGTACCTTTACGTCATGAAACCGGTCACCTAACCGCTGGGTCATCCTAAAGCCATTGCACCACAACAGCCCTTGCACCGCTAGTGCAAGCTGCGCCAATTTTTTCCCGGATTGTGCGAACTACACCTGCTGAAATGGTGCTGAGTTCTCTGTGGCAAGGTATCGAGAACTATGTGACGATTGAGCCATCATTGAGTCCTGGTGTGCACGAACACTGTTGAGAGAGTTCATGTTCCCATTTATGCATACGTTGCGGCTGAGCACGAGGACGCGGCCGGTTTGATTCCCGGCCGCGGCGGCCGCTTTTCCGATGGAAATGAAAAGCACAAACGCCCACGCGTACGAGATTTCGGCGCACGCTAAAGATCCCCAGGTGGTCAAAATTAATCCGGAGCCCTCCACTACGGCACGTCTCATCGCCTGCGCCGCGTCGGCGCGTTAAGCCCCTACAATCAATCAATCATTTAGGCATACAGTCTTGATTGGGAAACTTTTTGTGGCTTATGTGCGGCCAAAAGTGCGTTATTGGTGTGTTTCTCCTCGCCAAGGTTATTTTTCCACCGTTTTATGGGGATTTGCCAAGAAAACCAAGGTGTTTGGGTGTTACGGAGGATGGGGGAAGAGGAGAGGGAGTCTTCCTCAATACAAGCGCAGCTCGACTGATCTGATATGCTCTCCATTTATAAATACTGTAAATAAATTGCGAAGCTTGGAGGAGACCGTCTTTTTTTATGTGCCATTGGTCAACGAACAATGGAATTGACGAGCGATCACCCGGCCACCTGTCAACTCGAACTGAATTCAATTCACGTATCCTCCTCACCCCTCTGTCCTTCCAGCCTCCTCCGCCGAAATTGCAAACCGACGTCAATGACGCCGGGCTTTCGCGAAATGGCGTTACTCATAGTATAAGTGCATGCAGTAAAATGACGAAAATAGACGAATGCAAGAGCGCGTAAGCGTTTAGCAAGCAACACTAAACGAGACGTTTTGGTGCCAGCTCACAGAAAACAATGGCAGGACTACGCTCGGCGTTACTGAAGAGAGCCAAAAAACTAATGGGAGCAATTGTTATTCAGTGACGATTAAACGCGGGAAAGACGCCTAAATGTTGCAAGAAGGATGACCGGAATGCAAAAAAAGCGCAGGAAAGGGGTGGTAACTTTGCCTCGTAATTGTGAGCTTGTGCACATGGAAAAGATACATTCGATTGATATCTTATTTAGCCGGTAAGCGTTTTAATTGCCGTGATGAAATTTGTTTCATGACCCATTTAACTATCAAATACTGGTTGTTTAAACGCAGACCTATCAGAATTAGAAGGAACTGAATAGTTGATTTAGAGCATTTCTTTCTACGGAGCTCACATCAGCAGTGCATGGTAGACGCTTAAAAAAGGCGACACAGGCTCACTTCTGAGTGTCACATGGTCGAAGCAATTCAAATTTCGGAGGTGTTAAACGCTGATGCTTCACCTGGGCCATGAGGCGCGCCGTAGTGGAGGGCTCCAGAATAAGTTTGACCACTCAAGGATTTTTAACGTGCGTTGATAACTCGTCCCACGGCTCATTTCGTTTTTCGCCTCCACCAGAAAAACGGCGGCATTAGCCGGGATCAAACTCCCCTCCTTGGGCTCAGCAGGTCGAAAGAAGAGAAACATACACATGTAGAAAGAGAGGCAACCGATGAGGGTTCCGCCAAGCTAGCGCATGTACAGACTACCTCAAATGTCATTTCCTCGAAACATGTGGTTTTATAAATACTGGGGGGAAGAAAACAAATAACTAAAGTCTTAATTATTGGTTTTACGGCACAATTTGAAGTAGCGGAATATAATTCAGAGGTTCACACCAAGGCAACCGATTTCTTTAAAAACTTTGATCGGAAACAAGCACGTTCCAAGTAGTTTATTCAGCATAACGCACTCACGTTAAAAATAGATGAGGCGAGGAAGCAGGCAAAATGCATTTCAAATTCACGAGAAAGCAGATCTCGACAATCAAAGGGTCGCTTTCTGGCTCTCCCGCTCGTATCTTGAACCTGTAGTTCGCAGACTTGAGTGAAAACTTGAAATGTCAAATCACGCGCACCTTTGTCAAATTACAAAATTATACGTGCTTTTCTTAAACCCTCGCAGCATGATTTTATTGGTTTAAAATAATGTCTTAGAAACCGTAGAGAAACATACACTTCTTAATTTTAGTAAACATTTTTAATTTACCTTTTTTTACATCTACCGTAGTCACATATCAGCTTCGCTGAAACCACTTTGCCAATTGTATTGCCTGTCACGTTGTAAAACACCATCCTGATGCGAGTGTTCCGTGTGACGACTTGCGCGGTGACACGAAAATTATCGACAAATCGCGCAACTACACGATCCCACAAACCAAAATATCTTCTTATCTCTTCCGATCACGCTGACCTGCGATCTATGTGGCGCTCAAATTACATTCTCACAACGCACATATTTTCCGACGAACCAGCCTCTGGGAATTTGTCACACTGGAATTTTTCCGGCCAGCTGAAGCCGAACCTGTTCATCAATCGCTCGCAGCCTTCGCGCGCCGACACGCAGAGCGAGCGGCGCGGAGGAATTGCGTAGCCCCCGCTAGTGCACTTGGGAGCGTACATGGAGCACAGAAAGAGCTTGAAGTCTTCTGAGCACTTGACCCTGATCAATGGGAGGAACTGGTGAAGTTCGAGCGCAGCTTCCTCCTGTGTCTGGTGATCCAGCAAGTTCGGCATCATGGTATCATTGTACTGAGTGTCGTTGCACAGGGGGATCTTGATGGGTTCGCAGCGGAGCTGACGAGGACTGGAGTGGCGATCGTTCGAGCTCATCACCTGGCATATGCACGGTGCTAGCAACGCCGCCAGCGCTACTAGTCCTAGTGGGACGCTCCGGGACTGCATCGTGCTCACGTTTCCCGGGCGATGGCAGCTGAGGGTTCGGGAGGGCTCTTCAAGTCGACGACTTCCCGTAGGGTGGGGCCTGGACGCTTTGTGCCGCTTTTGTTTTGCGCCGACTACACACGCTATTAAACCTGAACAGCGCGGCCGCTCGTTTTGTTTGCTTTGGGGACAGGCCAAACCGAGCTGCTTTATATCGTCGCCCGAAACCCACCCGCAAGTCGGTGCACCGCTGGATTGGCAGATGGCCTGCGCACCGACGGGCGCCATCCGACCAATGTGCGCCTGTCCGTGTGCCTCCTCTCCCATCGCCAGGGCATGCCCGCAGCATCTGAAGGAAATGGAGAGGGAAACGGTACGGAAGCGAGGGATCTGATGGCTAGTGTGTCGCTGCGGTCGTCGCTCTTGTGTGCAACGCCCTTGTAATCGAGCCTAATCGGCCACTGTATTTTCAAGCTAAGGGAAACATTGGAGACAGAAAGAGGAAAGGACAATCTCCTCCCCGCCTTCTACGTTTACCCTGACCCACTCGCCTATAGCTCGACACATGACCACACCCTCCAACTGAAGCACTAAGTAAACAACCTTTATTTTTTATTTGGGGGATATGCCTTAAAAGATCCCCGCGAATTAGCCACTGGCGCAAAAGTGCGCATACGCGAACGGAGGCTTTTCTGTTTTCGAAAAGCGTCTTCAGCTGCGGTGCTATATGATGACTATCGCGTGTACCTGCTTTTCTAAATCTTTATGATGAGGTGTTCAGGCTTGATACTGACCTACAGTTAAGCAAAAATCAGCGTCACAGAATCGGATACGTTTTCTCGCACGGCTATCGGAATAATTAAATCGCAGTCATTCTATGCTCGCTCGCATTGGGTAAGGAACTTGAATTCGACGAAATCATTTGCAGAAAAATCTCTAGGGTTCGTGGTTCATTTTTATTTAATAACTGTACGGGTGAAATTTCGTATTCCTTGTAATGAGGAAGATGTGGAAAGCGCGCGCACACAGGGCAACCAAAAGACATCTTTTCCGAACAACAATGGGCAGTACTGAGACTGCCAACGAGTACGCTTAACATGTTATTTCCTTGCGATTCGAATTCTGCTAATAACAATGTTGCGCTCTAAAAGAAGTCCCTGCTGTCCTTTAAATATTTTGAGTATGTGTGAAAAATGAGGTTTTTAAACACGAGACATTGTTTAAGTATGCGGTCATATTGTCGCCTTTCAAGCACGCACCGTTTGTTCAACGCACCGCATGGAAATCGCAATTGGCCGGGCGGGCCTCCCGGGTATCTGGTGTTGGTCTCGCCAATACCAGTGCAAGACGGAAACAGCGTGGAGAGGAGGACTTTACGCTACATGGAGGACAGTTGCGCTACCTTTCGTGCTTCTTCCGGAGCGGTGCCATGTAGCCTTTGATTTCCTCTGGGCGCGTATCTCCGGCTCCCCTTGGGCTGCCACTGCCAGAACTACCAGGAGGTATCCTGACCTGGCAAGCCAGCTGTCTGCCTGGGCGCCGAAAATCGAAGGAACCACTGTCGTTGTGGGAACTGGGCTGTTCTCTGTCATACTCCGGCTTGCAGCTAAGCCCTGATAAAAAAAAATACGGGCAGAGTTTATATCCCATAATTGCCTTTAAATGCGAAGCATTGTTTTACTTGGGAGGATTACTGGCACGATTACTTTGGAGGGCGGGGATTACTTGTATTTACTTGGAATTGTTATAGCGTAGAGCAGGGGTCGGCAACCTGCGGTGCGCGGGCCGCATGCGGCCCGCCGGGCAGTATTATGCGGCCCCCAGCACGTCATCAGAACCCCCACCCCCTTTCCCCTGTCACTTCCTATCTGAAGGCCGACACGCCAGTTTCGACCTAGGGTTACACGGGAGACAATAACAAAGAATTTATCGCTTCCAGTTGGCATTGTCCCCCACTCTACGCTTAGCCAGAGTATTGTCAATTATTGTCAAATATTATTGTCAATTAGCTTGATTTTTCTCTTTGACTGCAAAGCCCCCACTTGACGTTGTTTGTCCTTAAATGTGTTTGTTTGACGTTGTTTATCCTTCTTTTCTTGTTTTTGATTTGTCTTGGTTCTCCTTTTTCCCATTTTGGTTCCTAATTTAGTACGCCACCGTTTTCATTTATCCTTTTTTCCATAGTCCTTTTTGTTATCCGCTTCTCCGGTTATACTCAGGTGGTACGGGTCGGTGACTATGCCTCTTTACTCAATGTTAATTCTTGTAAATAGGCTATTTCTTCAGTACAAACCTCTACAAGTCTCGATACCACGCTCCTCCACACCGAACAACACCGTACGAACGTAACACTTATCCTTACTTGAAGTACCAAAATCAGAGTAACCAGGACGTTAACTGCATGCTAGCATTCAAATTGTGGGGTGAAGCTGAACAAGAGGCGCCACTACAATCACGCAACCTTGTCTTTTGGCAGTAGCTTTTATTGGTGGCCGCCAATCGCACAGACTAGTCCGTATGAATTCATAGGGGAGCGCGGGAAAGTGGTTCTTGAGTCGACACTGCTCCGTCGACTCTATTTAAATGTTCGAAGTTTACGTTACAGTTGCATGTTTCTATTATAACATGACAGTCTTTAAACTGAACAAAACACGTATTTTGTCATCGCAGTCCATCTAGAACAGCCAATGCGGTATTAAGGACAAGCTTAGGATCTCCAGAAACATGTGTGAGGTCAATAAAAAAGTGCTCGGATTCGCACACTGAGTCAATGACAAAGTCGATTGATTGTAGGGTTTAACGCACCGAGGCAACGCAGGCGATGAGGCACGCTGTAGTGGAGGGCTCCGGATTAATTTTGACCAGCTGTGGATATTTATCGTGCGCCGAAATCTCGTACACACGGACGTTTTTGCTTTTCGCCTCCATCAGAAAAGCGGCCGCCGCGGCCGGGAATGGAACCCGCGACCTCTTGCTCAGCAGCGCAACGCCTTAGCCACTGAGCCACCACGGCGGGTTCAATGACAAAGTCAATATTTCTAGCCGATGCTACGGCTAGGGTTTCTTCTGGACCATGCCCCTATACGCCAAACTCTTTTTGCGGGGACTTCTTGGAGTTAACATTTCTTCGGGGCACTAGTAAATACTCGGCCATATGGTCATTACGCCTCTGTCTCTGTGTGTGCGTGCGTGCGTGTGTGTTAAAGGGAGTGAGTGAGCGATCGTTTCATGTCACCTTCACCACCATCTGGCGTAGGACGTACTGTCACTGACCTCGCCAGTTCATTAAGAAGTCTCTCTCTCTCTCTCTCTCTCTCTCTCTCTCTCTCTCTCTCTCTCTCTCTCTCTCTCTCTCTCTCTCTCTCTCTCGTTCGGCGGCGCGTTTTACATCTTGCTTAGGCCGGGTTCAGACTGTTGCCGCAACAGTCGTAATAACTTTAAAGAATGACGTCATTTCACGTCTCAGCCAACAGAACTGAGTGACACGCCGTTTTTTTACGTCCATAGATCACGATACGGCTTTTGCGTCGGTAATCTGAACATAGTCTTAGATTTCATTTGCAGAGCCCCTGTTGGTACAGCTAGGTGCGGTGAAGTTGACCGTATAACATCATACACTAAACATACAAGCGACGGTCGTCCAAAACGCCATTACCGTGTCCACATCACAAACGCGAAGGAGCACAGGTGATCACTGCGGCTCTGTCGCCTAACATGCTCGCCGGTGCACACGTTGCCGAAGCATTATCGCGACCTAGCGGTGTCAAAACACGACATTACGATCGCTTTAAAATCATAATTTCAGACCGATATCCGAAAACTTTGCTCGCAAGTATTAACACATTTGCATTCTGCACATATTTGTTTGCTATCGGGAACACCTTCTTACGCCTTCTTGCGTTTAATGGGCACTGCTTAGAGTGCTCAAAATCGCGTTGCAGATAACCGGGGTGGTCGCCATGATGCTCACCAGTTAGACGATATACCGCAAACCATGCCAGATTGGTTGACTATAGGTCCTTGAACTGAAAGTACTATCGGGCGAAGGTCAAAAAGAACAACGAGCCCGTGACCTCCGATGTAGCCTGTGCTATCTGAAAGCACTTCCCGGAAAGAGCAAGCAGCACATACATCCGCCCTTCATGCGCGCGTGCGTGCCTGATTGTGCAAAAAAAAAAAAAAAGGGGGGGGGGGGGGGGAGGCAATATTTCGTGTCTCATTATGGCTTTCCGCAGTCGTATCTGCGCCCTGCTGGACAATACTCGGTTGCCGAGTTGGGAGGCGGGGCGGGGAGGGGGAGGGCTGGAGTGAAGCCCCCTTTCAACCCAAGCTTATAGGGCTAGGGTTTGATGTATATGTCATGAACGAGAACAAAACTTACGGGGCTCCACGTGTCATTGAAACACCAGTCGCTCTATAGAGCGAGGAAAAAAAAAAAAAAAAAAAAAGCAGACGTCCCGGAATGTTGCAAGCCGTTCAAAACATTACTGGGACCTCGTCTCCTTATTGGTTCATCACCTTGAGTAGGTTAGTTATCAATAGGCAGCATTTTCAAGACCAAAACATCCCTTAGACTTCAAGATTATACGTTTAATCAGTTGTATATGTATTTTGAGTATATATTAGTTATCAATAGGCATTTTCGAGATCAGTGGAACCAAATAAAAGTGCGTGCTCGTATGTATGTGTCTTCCTTAATTGGCATGAACGTCTTCAACGCTCAAGAGAAATAAAATTTGCTCATACCTTTCACCTAAACTTTGTGTCATATCTATGTCCTGTGCTTAAAAAGCTTTGTTATAGCCAGCCACTTTCACAAGGTGAAATTGCTCATAATGTTTTTTGCTTCTTTTGCCTCCCACAATTATACTTTGGGACAAAAAACTGGGTGATCAAAGTTAAGTAGGCAGGTGTTCTAAAAATTACGCGCTTAGATGTACGTGAAGAGCTACCTCTACAGTGAGGTTATGCGGCCCCCGGGGGACACAGAATGAGGCGGTAGTTATTGATGTCGGTTGCCTAATTAACTAAAATTGAACAATTAACTTTTTAGTGCATGGCTGCAGTAAGCAGGCATGTTTGTATTCAAAAGTTAGGCATAATCGTGTTTCTACTTAGTTTCGTTTGGTAGAATTCTTCTAGCGCATCCGTACTCCAGGATATTGAACGGCGAAGGTTAATTGCCGTCCGCATGATTACGCGTGCAAGACAGTGAGGTCAGCGCAAAGCTCCTCCCTTTTGTGACGTGCGGGCTGTGTACGGTATGTAGTTTGACAACGGGGTAAAGGCATAGGCAAAACTGATAACTTCCACCCTTTCAGTCTTGGCTGACGTTATCGCAAACTGCAGTACTTGGAACCGCTATCGAAACACAGAACAAAGGGGAGGAGCTTTGCAGTGGTCTTCACTGTCTAGCATGCGTAATCATGCGAACGGCAATTAACCTTCGCAGTTCGATATCTCTGAGTACGAATGCGCTAGAAGAATTCTGCTGAATGAAACTGCGGAGAAACCCGATTGCGTCTAACTTTTGAATACAAACATGCCTGCTTACTGCAGCCGTTAAAAAGTTAATTATTCAATTTTAGTTAATTAAGCCGCCGACATCAATAATTACTATCTAATTCTGTGTTCCCCTGGGCGCGTAACCTCACTGTAGAGGTGGTATCCACGTAAAGCTAAGCCCCTGATATAAAAAAAAACTGTCGATTTAATTTCGACCCCCCTGTATATGTGCAATTTGTGATTAATGAAAAAAAAAAAAAAAAACTAGTCGCGTAGCTGGTCCACAGAACTCGGTTTATCTTGGAATTGTTGCAGACATTTCTCGATGTTCGGTCTGGAATCAGCAATTTATATTTCCGTGGCCTTCTTTGCTCACCTCTTAAATCGTGCTCGTGCCTCGACTGAATGCATGTCGCCTGCAGCGCCGTCTTTATGCATCCATTCACGTGGTCCCACAGTTTCAGGCGACCACCGGCATTTCTTTCTTGACAAGTTTTGTATTGTGCGGCATGAGTCTACGAATAGGACAACAACAACAAAAAAAAAAAACCCATCGGCATAACCCTTCACTCTTAAAAAAAAGGTCGGTGCATTCACTAATGGAACACTACCAAGTTACTTGTCCCAGTATACACTATAGGTTCTCAGTAACTGGAGGTAGTAAATTTATTGCTAGTAAGGGTTACTAACTGAAGCAGGCAATAAGTACCACTACCTTCCCTAGTAAATTCCTAGCGATAACACTGTTCTGAGCTACATGCGTTTACTAACTGGCCATGCATAACCTAGTCATAAGCACGACCTTAATCTAGTGCATACTGCTTCCTACAATCCGTTAATTTACTAACCGTGCAGTTGTTAGTGGCAGAGCCTACGTACAAAACCGCGGGGTAGTAAGGTATGTAAGCAGTTAGTAAATAAGGCCGTTACTACCTTTTTACGACCTTTTTTATTAAGAGTGTTGTAAATATGCCCTGATTCCTATGCTTGATTGATCAGTTCGCTATCACAATCAGTGCGTATACGAGAAGTGCTAAGCATTGAAGTTTTTTAGCGATAATTTTCATACGTACATTTGCAACCCCACAATGTGCTTGAACTTTGTTGAACACATATATCGAAAATTTGTCGAACTATACTATCGTTAATACCACAAGGCGATAGGGTAACGTTGTCCCAAATATTGATTGATATATTGTAGGGTTTAACGCACCGACACAACGAAGACGATGAGGCGCGCCGTAGTGGAGGGCTCCGGATTAATTTTGACCACCTGGGGATCTTTAACGTGCGCCGAAATCTCGTACACACGGGCGTTTTTGCCTTTCGCCTCCATCAGAAAAGCGGCCGCCGCGGCCGGAAGTCGAGCCCGCGTCCTCGTGCTCAGCAGCCCAACGCCTTAGCCACTGAGCCACCGCGGCGGGTTTGTCCCAAATACTACAGAAAGGCGTATGTTCTACCAGATCACAACCTCTTATTCGTGCGTTTTTATTCATTTTGGTTGCTGTAAGTAACGAAATTTAGCTCCGTGTTTTAATGTTAACTTGTAATCAGTATTTTCATTGTCACTTTCATGGCTAGAGACTGGAACTAAGTTTTACGCGCCTATAACAGGCACTGAGAAAGGTCATTTAGGCATATATAGGCGTCAAATACTCCCGCTTAAGCATTTATAGGCTCAATTAATATTTACTTCAGCAGCGTACTCAGCACAAACGTCTAACTTGCAATGAAAACAGCGGACAGATCTTGTGATGCGGTGAAGTAATTTTATTATATCTTCATGAAAATAGGCCTCACAGGTGTCGCCATTTCAGCCGATTTAAGTGTAATCGAATGTGATTCGACACTAAAAAAAGGCTTAAAGCCATCACAAACCAGCCCCATCTCAATGTTTTGCCGCTTGAAGTTGCACCTCATTTCAGTGCACATATTTGTGTGCTAAAAAATTCCCCGCATTTCCCCGAGGGGAAGAATGTGAAAGTGCGAATGCACGAGTTGAATTTGCGCGGTTCGGTAATGTTCGCGAAAGAGAGATCACACACACACACACAACTACCAAGAAAGAAAGATGCATTTATTCACAGACACCTATTTGTGTTGTCGTTGTACTTGATTGCTAGAGCGGATCTCAGCTTTGAAATTTCGTGTCAGTACTCCTTTAAGCAGGTGCATTAGCCCTTCTCACGCCCGATTCTTGGCCAATCCCCCACGTGGGTATGTGCCATGTCAGCGGCCAGGCAGCGCGCGCCCATCTCCCCCAGTTGCCAAGGAAGACGAGGAGATTCCTGACCAATCCCCCACGTGGGTATGTGCCATGTCAGCGGCCAGGCTGCGCGCGCCCATCTCCCCCAGTTGCCAAGGAAGACGAGGAGATTCCTGGCCAATCCCCCACGTGGGTATGTGCCATGTCAGCGGCCAGGCTGCGCGCGCCCATCTCCCCCAGTTGCCAAGGAAGACGAGGAGATTCCTGGCCAATCCCCCACGTGGGTATGTGCCATGTCAGCGGCCAGGCAGCGCGCGCCCATCTCCCCCAGTTGCCAAGGAAGACGAGGAGATTCCTGGCCAATCCCCCACGTGGGTATGTGCCATGTCAGCGGCCAGGCTGCGCGCGCCCATCTCCACGTGCGCGGACATCGCCGGTGGACGCAGGTTCAGGGTCGCTTAAGAAGTGCATTGCACTTAAAAATAACGCTCAATGACCACTTGAAGCTGGCGTATAGCGTGCTTGTTTTTCGGAACCCTTCATGATATTCCTTCATGAAATGCCAGAAAATCCAGGAAATTTATGTGCGAGACAAATGTAGGCTTCTGAATGGCTGTCAGCAACCAGTCCTTCGTGGTTGGTGGCGGATCTGTCCCGGTCCTTTGAAATGAGCTCAGCGTTCTGAGTGGCGGCGTAGCTTGAGCTCAGCTACTGAATGCTTTCTGATAAGAATGGGAAATAAGCACACGAACGTTCCAAGTCACTTTCAAGTGTAGCGTGGTTTAGAATAGCTTGGGCTATGACCCTTTTGCTGATTGCAAAGCTGTTAATACCACTGAAGCGCTTGTTGTAATAGTTTTCCTTCCTTCGCCGAGTTCCCCAAGGGGTTGCGGGCTCTGGCCGAAGGGGCACAATCAATCAATCAATCAATCAGTCAATCAATCAATCAATCAATCAATCAATCAATCAATCAATCAATCAATCAATCAATCAATCAATCAATCAATCAATCAATCAATCAATTGAAGAAGTTTATTGAAGTGCTTTAGAAAAACACATAAGTAAAAACACTACTTACAAGGGTCCCAAAGTCAGTAGCTGTACCGGGACCCTCGATGAGTTAATACAAAGGAAATAATTACAATAAACATTGCAACCAACAGTGCAACAATATAAGACGCTCGAAAAATAAAAAAATAAGAAGGGTACCATTTCAAGTGAACAACCAAAACAGGAAATAGTTTACCAGGGACAAAACAAGATCCGCATATCCAATTCCAATTAAGAATAAATAAGCAAAAAAGTGACAAAAGACCGATTAACAGGCCAAAAGGTGGTCTTTTAGGGATGATTTAAATGACGACTCGCCAATAATTAATTTCCCATCAGGTGGTAAACTATTCCAAATTGATATTGTAGAGAAAGTTCAAGTCATTTCGCCGTAATTAGTTTGAACACGTGGTTGTGAAAAGTTTATATTTGATGCAAACCCTGTGGCGTTGTGGTTTGCTAAGAAGGTGGGTTGATAAAATTAAAAGGCAATTGGAAACACAAGAACATGAAAAATATTAAGCTTAAATTATATTGAAACAACCTTCAAACCGATAACCCGTTATAGTGGCGCTATGAGTCTTGGGTGTTAGATTGAGGATGGCTCCTGGTGATAACGAATTGAAATGCTCGGTAACCGCTCATTGAAGATGAGAACGCGCCTCGAAGAACGGTTTCTTGACTGAAGCTATTTATTGGCTTGCAGAACAGAACGACCTTCTCAGCTCTTCACTAAGCACGATTCTCGTGTATAGTTGCGCAATAATTGCGGCTAAATTACTGAGTCAGCCTGCCCTGCAGGAGTGGATGACGGGCGAAACTACTCAGAATAACACCATTCAGTTTTAATGCACTATACCCGCCGCGGCGGCTCAGTGGCTAAGGTGTTGTGCTCCTAAGCCGAAAGTCGCGGGTTCGATCCCGGCAGCAGTGGCTGCTTTTCAGATGGAGGTGAAAAGATAAAACGTCCATGCGTCGAGATTTCGGCGCACGTTAAGGATCCCCAAGGTGTCAAAATTAATCTGGAGCACTCCACTACAGCGCGCCTCATAGTCCAGGTGTGGCTTCGGCGCGTTAGACCCCCCCCCCTCCCCCTCCCCCCCCTCCCCACCTCAGACTTGGATTTTGAACTGTGCATTATTTGCAGGTTAACAACATTAAACAGCACGTAATTCTTTGCAACTAACCCTTAAAGCAAGACTGCAAGCGCCTTTGAGAGAGAGAGAGAGAAAAGGACTTTATTTACAGTAGCCCTGCTCCAGGGGGATCACCGCACAGGGTTCCGCCCTGGTCGTGAAGGCAAGAGCTGGAGCACTATCTAGCCCCCGGAGCGTGACCGGGCGGGGCACGAGGGACGACCCGGCCATCACTAGGACGTTCGGCGCCCGTCTCGGCCCGCCGCTGTCTGCTCAGGGCTGTCACCAGCAGCTGGACCACCGTTCGTTGTTCGAGAAGGTTCGTGGACACCAACCCAGAGTTTATCCTCTCGGGTAGAGTCTGTGGGTACCCTCGACGTTCGTGTTCATTACACCCCCACAACACATGTGGCAGATCTGCCAGCACTGCACAACACACACTGCACGTTGCCGACGCGTAATGTCCGGGCCGCACATGTCTCGCCAGCGCGGGAGTAAGCACTGTGCCTGTCTGAAGCCTACGAAGATGGACTTCTTCTTCTCTGGAGAGACGGTGATGCGGCCGAGCCATGCTTCGACGCTGCTCTCTGTACCATACGAGCAAGTCACTATAATTAGTGATTGGGCAGGGATCTGTCGCCGGAAGTTGTCGAGACGGCGGAGTGCCGGCTGCACGGTGCGTGAGCTCGCGTGCAGTCGAGTCTGCCTCTTCGTTCCGGTTAGGCCTGCCGCCTACTGTGGCGCCCATGTGTGCTGGAAACCATCTGATGTAGATTTTCGGGCCAGCGACAGCGGTGGCTGATGACCTACTTCCTCCAGGTAGTAGGGCTCGCGCCGTCTGACCGACATAACCCTTACCGAAGTTAGCCACGGCACTCATCGAGTCGCTCAAGATAGTGACCGTGTTGTGCTTGCTGCAGCCGATCGCAAGCGCAATTGCCGCCTCCTCCGCGCGGATGGCCTCTTGCGTTCGGACACTTGCCGCAGTAACGCATTCTCCATCGCTAGCGCGGATGACCGCCAGTGTGTATGCTCCACCCGGCGTTGAGTATCTTGCCGCATCGACGTAATACGCCTCTGCGTCCGTTTCGTGCGCCAGTGCCAAAGCTCTGGCCCTGGCCCGTCTGCGTTCCTTGTTTTCCTCCGGATGCATGTTTCGGGGTAACGGGTAGACTGTGACCCTCCGAGCCACCTCGCCCACGTGTTGTGGTCCGTCCTGCAAGGCCTCCGCCTCCAGCTGCGCGATGCGGGCTCTGTGCAACACGGCTCTGCCGGTTTTGGTCGTGCCAAGGCGGTTGATCTGGGATATTCGTTGCGCCTCCCCAATTTCCTCAAGTGTATTGCAGACGCCCAACTCGGCGAAGGCTGCATTGCTGGTTCCTGGGAAGAGTCCCATGATTGCTTTGTATGCTTTGCGTATGGCCGCGTTGATGCGTGCGGTCTCATGTTGGAGCCAGCGATGAAAGGCTCCCACGTAGGTGACGTGACTGACGATGAAAGAGTGGGCCAACTTGAGCAGGTTTTTCTCTCTCATACCCGTCCTGCTCGTGGTCACCTGCTTTACCAGTTGCGTGGCAATACCGATTTTGCTCACCAGGCGGCTAGTCGCTGTGGGATTGCCGGGTCCTCGATCTACGTGCATCCCGAGTATTCTTAGCTGTTTGACGTGCGGAATGATTCCCCCGTCTCTCGTCTTGATGGTTATCTCGGCGGCTTGTCTCTCTATATCCTTCCTCCAGTGCCCCGGCGGGGGCAACACCAGAAGCTCAGACTTCTGCGGCGCGCATTGTAACCCAGTGCCGTCCAGCTGGCGTTCTATGACCTTTACCGCTTCTTGCAGTCTGTCTTGAACGTGCCCAAGAGGTCCGCCTGCCGTCCATAGGGTAACATCATCCGCATATATCGTGTGGTGCACCTGCGGGAGTTTCGCGAGGCTTTCCGCAACCGGTATCATCACCAGATTAAATAGTAGAGGTGAGATTACCGCCCCTTGCGGGGTCCCCTTGCTACCTAGCTTCCTTTCCGGAAGTTGTAGATGACCAGCCTGAAGCTGCGCCGTCCTGCCCGTAAGGAAGTCGCGAATGTAGTTGTATGTCCTTCTTCCCAGGTTGAGTCGTTCGACTTGCTTCAAGACGGCGGCGTGTGACACGTTATCGAACGCGCTCTTCACGTCCAGTCCCAGTATAGCGCGACAGTCGACTCTACTGGGATCGTCCAATATGTCTTTCTGGATTAGTAACATGGCATCCTGAGTGCACAGTCCGTTGCGGAACCCAATCATGGAGTCCGGATAGGTATTGGTCGTCTCGAGATGGCGCTGCCATCTATTGTTCAACACATGTTCAAGAACTTTTCCCACGCACGAGGTAAGGGAGATAGGCCTGAGGTTTTCCAAGTTAGGAGGCTTGCCCGGTTTGGGTATCAACACCGTCCGGGCCTGCTTCCATTGCCTCGGGATCTGACCGGCTCGCCAGCACTTATTGTAGTATGCAGTGAGCTTTACCTCGTAATCTCCGAGGTTTCGGAGGGCCTTGTTGTGCACCCCGTCAGGGCCGGCCGCCGACTTGCAATTGAGCGCCGCCAGGGCACATCTGACCTCGTGCTCCTCAATGTCCGCGTCTAGCGCCGAGTTGTCCTCCCCCGCATACTCCGGATGATCTTGAGCCTGCGTCTCTGGGAGG
The DNA here is from genome assembly GCF_048455015.1 of Haemaphysalis longicornis. Lineage (NCBI taxonomy): Eukaryota > Metazoa > Arthropoda > Arachnida > Ixodida > Ixodidae > Haemaphysalis > Haemaphysalis longicornis. Next base: position 435,815,367 of record NW_027526203.1, on the reverse strand, counting down.
TACTTGTCATTGAGGTAGTTGCAGACCTCTCGCTCCCCCTTCTGTTTGACGGCCGTCTGCAGGATTTGTGCCATTCTGTGGTGCTGGTACGATTTACTCTTCGTCTCATCTCTAAGATGCCGAAAGAGTTGCCAGGTGCGGCTGGTGTGTAGCCGCCCATCGGCTTCTCTGCATATTGCGTCCCACTGCTGTCTGCAAAGCTTCCGGCTGTACGACTCTATTTCTTTTCCAAGTCGTGCAACCCGTCTGCGCAGGTTTCTATTCGTTCTGTTCCTTCTCCACCGCCTCTGGATGGATTGCCGTGCCTCGATAAGATGAGCCAGCTTTGTATCGACGGTCGAGACCTCCGTGTCCGTTTCTATTTCAGTACTGGCTTCCTTGACCATGGTTACTATGTCTTTCGTCCAGTCTTCGACGTCTGTTATCTCTTCATTCCGCGTTCCCTTATTGCGAAAGGCATTCCAATCTATTAACTGGTGCTTGTTGCGTGATCGTTGTCCCGTTATTCCTCGAACTCGTAGCGTTACTTCTATAATGAAATGGTCGCTTCCTAAGTTGTCTCCGGTGTTCCTCCACCTCACTTCCTCCTCGACGGGGAGGTGTATAAAGGCGAGGTCCGGCGTTGTGTCCCGTGCAGTGGACGTTCCTAAGCGCGACGGATAGCATGGGTCTGTGAGGAGTTGGAAACCCGCTGCGGCGGCTTCGTCCAAAAGGTTGTCCCCTTTAGCCGTAGTACGCGGGTAGCCGAGTTCCTTGTGAGGTGCATTGAAATCTCCGGCCACGATGCAACGGGTTTGCGCTGCGTGCCTCGAGATATTCTGGAAGTAGGCTTTGAACCTCTGTCCTCTGTGTTGAGGATTACTGTACGTGTTAACAATGGTTACTGGAATTCGTTTGCTTTTTCCCAGGGACAATTCCACCGCACAAGCTTCTAATGCCGAATTCTGGTTGAACGATAGATCCACGGGGATGAAATTTATACCCTTTTTAACAAATATACACACTCCCTGCGCCGCTCCCTTGCCCGCGGCTCTGCTGCTGGGCGGCGACGCGTGCGCCCGGTAGCCGAGGAGCTTGGGTACGTCCTCCGTACGAGTTTCCTGAATTAATATAACGTCTGGCGGGTCCGTCATGGCTTGAACGACTTGTTGCAGTACGGCTCGTCGGCAGCGGTAGCCGTTGGCATTCCAATGCCAGACCTTGAGCTGTTTATACTGTCTGGCCATGTTTGGTGCTCAGTTCAGTGACTACTCGCGTGACCTGCGCGAGTTGGTCCTTGATGAATTGCTTGAATTCAGCAAATTCTTGCTGTAACTTAGTGAGTCCCTGCTCCATGCCGTTCATCCTCTCGCACAACGATCGGACTTGATTGGAGACTTTATCAATCCGTTTTCCTTGCTTGTGGATCCGCGTCCCGTAGTTGATGCCGTCGTCTTCGGGGCGGCGTTCGTCATCGGCGTTGCTCGTCACACTAGCGGCATCGTCCACCATGCCGGAGTCGTCTTCCACCGCCGCGGGAGTTTGACGGTTACCGTGCACGGCGGATGACGGCTGTCGCGACCAAATTACTTGAAAAGTGCCGAGATGCTGGTTCTGTCACCTCCGTCTCTCGTTACTTCTTGGTGCTACATCTGCTGTATCCTGCCTCCCAGCGGTGTACCTGCGATCGGTGGCTAACTGTGGACGTGCTCATGGCGTCACCTTGAAACTTTCGTGTGTCAGATGTTCACTTGGCATTCTCCCGGGAGGCGTTTTTGACCTTAAGCGGCACGTACCCCGGCTGTATCGCGTTCAGTTTCTCCTTTGCTTGTTTTCATTGCGTTAGCAATGGATAGGGCATATCGGCCAAGGGAGCGTCGGCCAAGCGGAGAGACTGAACGCAGCACAGGCGCTTACATACCCGAGGAGAGCCAAAAAAAGAGAAGGCCGCGTATCTGCTTCCTTCGCTGCACATATCGCCAATGGAGGATAGCCTTCTGCTGCCCCTGTCACTCCATCTTCTCTCGCCCCACACACCCACCATGCTCTTCTCCTTCCCTGCTCTCCTCCCATGACGGATGCGAGCAGCTTTGCTCAATGCAATCTGATTTTCCCGTTACACAATTTTAGGGACCTTACGTTACACCCTGTTCGCGCGCCATCTGTTGAGACCTTTCACTCTAAAAAAAAAAAAAAAAAAAAAACGTCGGGGCATTCACTAATGGAACACTAACAAGTTACTTGTCCCAGTGTACACTAGGTACTTAGTAACTGGAGGTAGTAGATTTAGTACTAGTCAGGGTTACTAACTGAAGCAGGCAGTAAGTACCACTACCTCCCCTAGTAAAGTCCTAGCGATAACACTCTTCTGAGCTAGATGCGTTTACTAACTGTCCATGCATAACCTAGTCTGTCACAAGCATGCATACTACTTCCTACACTCAGTTAATTTCTTAACCATGCAGTTGTTAGTGGCAGAGCCTACATACAAAACCGCGGGGTAGTAAGGTTTGTAAGGAGTTTGTAAATACGGCCATTACAACCTTTTTACGACCTTTTTTATTAAGAGTGTTCGCTTCCGTTGTGCTTGCAACAGCTGGAACCGACATCTTTCAGTTATTGAGTTCGCTTCTACCTCACCTTTCTTCGACACCGTTCTTTACCACGTTGTTTCTTGCAGTTTGCAACTGTCTCGCCTACGTATACTCCGTGTTCAATTAAGCATCCTTTCACGTGATGTTTCAACCCGACTGTCAGCCTGTCTGTCACTCGGTTCAACCCGGCGGTTGAACCGAGTGACAGACAGGCAGGCAGAAAAACTAAATTTTCGATGATTTAGGTAGTTCAAGAAAGAAAGTAGGAGATGATTCTGCGAGCATCTGAAACACGAAGGCTTCAAGACCTCGCCACGAACACATGCACAACCAGCAGGCGATCACGTGGGCACTACCGGCCGGGGCAACGCAGCAGCAGCAGGTGAAGCACGGATAAGGAATGGGGGACGGAGGTGGGTAACGCTGTCAATATGTGCACGTTATTCTGAAAAGCTTTGCTAGCCGACCGTCCACTTCAAGATAGGTTGTTCCTCAATTTTGTAAGTAAAAGCTTCTATGTTGCAATTCAATCGTATACATGCAGGAAAACGTAAAATGTGTGTCCGACGGGAATCGAACCCGGATAAACTGGTAGGAAGACAGCTAAGCTAACCAATATACACCGACACACGATGTTTGCATCTCTCTTACACTTTATTTCCAGCAAGTGAGTGAACTGATAGGCGTCGACTATTCGGGGGCCTCGGCGTGCCCACGGAATCCGTAATAAGCGGCGACTTCGATAAGAGCGAGCCACCAAAAATAATGGCGGCGCCTGCGGGCGCATGCGCAGATAAACGTCGTGGAAAAGGTTCGTTGTAATGCTAAAGTGTACTAGAAGTTTTAGAGTGGCCCGCCCGGCCGCCCGGAGAGGTGTTCGTTTCGTGCAGAAAATAGCGGCGGCGCTGTAGTCAACGACCACTGAAAGCGGCGGCTGGCCGCCCGCACGGCTGCGCGGCCAGTCGGGCCAGGAAACGCTGCTGCTTTACACGTGGAGCGAAATTTGTTCTGCGGTGCGTACAATTGCTTAAATATACTGTAGGTACAGCGGACTGTGGGTAACGAAATGAAAAATAAACGCTGCAGCTCATTTTGCGTTCGTTGTGCCTTTCCCACTCGACAACAACGAAAAATTTATTACGGATATTCCTTTGGTGCAGCATTCGTAGTGGATTGTGAATAAAGTAATTGCAGCGACATTTTCGCTATTCCAACTTCCCATCAAAAAGTATTTTTGCGTGAAATTGCCGGATATGAAACAGTTCATGATTGTGTCCTTATTTTGCTGCTTAATGGACATAATTGGTCGACACAAATTACATGAAAAAGTATGAGGACTGGGATGATGGCTTCTCAGAAGAATTTCTTATTTTTTGTCTTGCAATTTACGCTCCGACTGCAGTTATGTGGGTTGATATCATAAGTTGCGTTTTTTTTTTATGGCGTGAGTTGTTATTATAGAAGTATTTAAGCAGTGGCCCGCTTGTGATAATTAGGGGTCACCGTGGTGTTTATGCTGCAGCCGCCTGGCAGAACAGAAAAGGGCACGCGCAAGCGAGATATCTTTTTAACTAAAAAGGGGTTAGCCCAGCAGTTAGCTCAGTTCTCCCAATGACCGTCTTTCATAGAACTATTCCCTCAACATTCTATTTATTGCACCACCTTTCACCTGATTCGGTCAAGAAAGGAGTTGAATCAAATTAACACAAACTTAATTCACAAGTATGCTGAGAGTACAATTACACGCACATAAAAGCAAAGCAAAACATAGATAAGAAAATATGTTGACCGTGACAAAAATGAAATATAACACGGGAAATCATACACAAAGTCTACTGTAGAGGTAAAGGTTCAAGAACGCTAACATTGAGCTTCAAATAAACGGAACAAATGGAATAAATGGAAAAACAAATGGAAGAAACGGAATAAATGGAACAAAGTACACATTTTGTTTTCATTTTCAATAGTCCAGCAAATGAAATGTAACCAGGGAAATCATGCACAAAGGCTACATAGGTAAAGGTTTAGGAATAACGCTAACATGGAGATTTAAATTGACATTTTTGGCCAACGCATTTTTATAACTCGCCCTCGATAACTAGCCACGGCTAAGTTTAAGGTGTTGCGCCCGCCTTCGCATGTATTCACGGAACTTGTTTAAACCTTTTATATAGAAATGAATCCGTGTCACAATGTATACAGAACCCAACCAAATTTGCTGTGAAGGTCACACTGTGCTGGTCGCAACCAACGCCTTTAAGGTGTTTGTTGTGAATAAGGGCTGCAGCACATCCATAACGCTGTCATGGTGGAGTTCCTTGTCGCTGAAGCAACCGGTAAAAAGTCCTATAGATCGCTAATAAACTTTAAAAAATGCACGGAAGGATTCAGAAGTCCCCCCAAATTACAAGAGGTAGTAAACACAGCGGCATCTTCCCCTGGCATGCAGGAAGCAGTAGTTAGTCCTGCAGACTTGGCACTTCGTTGCCACATAGTAGTTAAAAAAAAAAAAGCAATCCCACTAACGACAGTACAAGCATCAACGGTAGGGGTATCCCAGAAGAAGGCTCTTGGTATTTGGAACGTAAAAAAAAACAGTAAACTTTTTGCAGAACGTGCTTCCCGCCGCTTTTGCTTCATGCGCAGAGTGAAGAAGGGGAAGGAAAAAACATTCCTGGTGCCTGTCCGTTAAATTAATCCCTCGTTAACTCAAACTCTGCTGCGATCTCAAAATATCTTGCCGAAACTTTTTCTCACCGTGTGCACAATTACACGCAATTGCAAATACAATTACAATTACTTCCATAGGCGCCCGCTTTATCTCAAAACGTTTTTTCTTTTTCGGAGAACCATGGATATCTCGAAATAATGGCAGAGAGGACACAAGGCAAAGTCCCCTGCAGGCAGCTGATAAGGTCCACGTTCGCATGCTTACTCCCACTACGCGCCGAACGCGGACGTGAAGTGCAAGTTTACGCGGACTACACGTCCCCGTTACCGGAATGCTGTCTGGCACGTACAGTCGGTAAAACGCTTGTCTATAACAGCGATTTCAACTTCAACCAGCTACATCCGAAAACTGCCAAAACATACTCGTTCCAAACATGTCGGAGGCAAAAGCGAAGGGCTAAGACTTCAGAATTCCGCAGTAGTTTTATTCAAATCCTTCTCCGTCTGGGCAGGACAGGGCTGAGAGTACGAAAGCTGTGTTATAGACAAGCCTTTTACCGGCTGTACATCATTGACATAGCTGTGGACGACGTAGCTGATCATGCGGACGGGGAGGAGCCCCCAGAAGAAGAACGGCAGAAACAACATACATGCTGCGTCTGCTTTATAACAAGGTAGAATGTAGCGGTGGCGACCACCAATTCATGCGATGCATTGAGAAGCTCGAGTATGCTTTCCTGGGATGCAGATGCGAACGCGAAACAGCCGAGCACAACACAGTTCTTTCTTCTGCAATAATAAAAGTTTCTTTTTTCCTGCGAATTATTTTGCCTTTATTTTGAAATCTCCCCTGTGCAATAGTGCTTTTGTTAGCAGCACTAGCTGTTATTTCAGGGACCTGGCCACAACAAATTTTCTGCATTTGACTTAACTCAAAACACCGCGCTTATTTCAAAGTTTTCAGCTAATTTTATGATTTAGAGTTAACGAGAGATTACTGTATATCAACAACGTTTTCAGAATACGCATAAAAAATGAGAAAATATAGTTGGGGAGGTTCGAGTCCGCGTCCTCAAAAATCTAACAAGCATTGGCGGAGCACATCGACTGCTGAAAGCGCTTTATTATAAGCGTCGGACGGATTTCACTCGCGACATCATCGGGAACGTTGGCGAGCTCTTCCCACCGTTCACCGATGCTGCTGTCTTGGTCCGGACTCGCTGACTGGGCGGGTTCCGTCGCGAGTCCCGCGCATCGGAAACAGTTACGGAAAGTATTGGGCGTCACGTCGCTCCGTGCGAGGCGCAATGTCTCAGGCGCGGCTCTTGCTCCGTGGTCGCGGCCAATCCACATCTCAATCGCCGCTCGAGATCACGCATTTCGGCGGCCATTCTAGGCGCCCAGAGTTCGATATATCGGATGTGAACTTCGTTATAAGGGATATGTTTCCCATGTATTTCCGTAAGTGAATTAGTTTTCTTCGATATATAGCATAATTCGCTCTATCCGGGTTCGTTATAGCCGGGTTTGACTGTAGTACACTCTAGTAATGCATGACGCCTCACCAAGTGGCGCCACCTCGAGGAAAAATTGTGGAGGAAGAGTGTCTACAGCGGAAACTCAATCATTAAACTACGAAACTCAGGTTTCATTAAGCTGCACTGGCTTTTAAAAAATACGCACTCACTCACGGAGCGTATACTTGAACAAGCTCAAATTGTAGTTTTACGCAATTAAGCTGAGACGCAGCATAGTCGAAGGTTACGGAGTAATTTACGCCAACCTGTGGACTCTTCACGTTCGCCGAAATCTCAAACAGACGGTGTAGGTAGCTAGGAGGAGGAATAAACATTATTGGACTGTATGAGTTGCTTTGTGGGAGGCCTCGTAAAACGTTTATTGAAAAAAAAAGAAAAAGAAAAAAAGGAACTGGTGGCCTGGGTTCAGGGGTGGCGCTCCGCCGCTGCTGGCGTGGCCGGCTGGGTCAGGCTGCGCTGATCCTGCTGGTCCAAGCTGGTCAACACGCATTCCCACTGCTCGGGGGTAGGGAGAGAGAGAGTGATAGGGTTAGAACGGTGGTTTGGGCTCGTTAGTGCATACTGACTGAAATTCAAAACAGCACAAAAAGACGGGACAAGAAACGACGACACACGGCGCTGACTAGCCACTGGATGGTTTATTCCGCGGCTTACAAAATACACCCAAGGAGGAAGGCGAGAAGAAATCATGATAAAAAGAAAGTACATCCAACAATACACACAAAACGCAACACGTGCCAAAAAGTTAGGAATGGTGATACAGCGCAGCGATATAACACGTGGCCAGAGGCCCGAGGCAAGAAAAGGCAATCCTGGACAGTGCAGCTCGGCTTTTTTTATGAGTCCAGATAGCGGATTTCCTTACCTCGTAATTCAACAGAAGCCTTACTAACGCAATCGCTTCCTGCCTTGTGAATGAGGTATGCTTCATGATTTCACGCTCGCCTGACCCTTATATGTTCGTGCAACACGTGCATCGTGGAAACTGGGTGAGCACCCGTGGTCGTCGACAATGTGTGGCAAGGTTGCTGCCAGTGCCTGTTTTTAGTGTGTTTGCATACTCGCGGAGACGATCATTTAAACTTCCAAAAAGTTTCATCGTCAATGGAACTTTTTCTGGTGATGTTGTTTTCGTGACGGTTATGACGTCGGTGAGGTTTGTGTACCCCGGCATAAAACACTCGTGTTTAAGAGAACGCTGAAAATTTAGGGACGAAACTTCTTTGTGCTCTCTCTTTCAATCCGGATGCAGTTAAAAAAAAAAAAAACTTTCCGGACTAAGTGTTTATTTTTATACGTGCGCTTTAACCCTAGAAGATTGGTGTAATGCGTCGGTCAGAACACCGTGACGTAAAGTCTTGGGCATATTCTCAGCAAGGAAGTTCTGCTGGGATTCTCGTGGCATACTAATGTTAGTTGTTCAATAGCTCAATGCATAACTGACTTTTTTTTTCGTTTTTGATACGTCTAAAAAACACGATAAATAACGTGCATTTCTAAACAGCTTCGAAATTTCATGAATATTTTAATTCTGGTACCCCTATACTCCCCCAGGACACCGCCACGGTCGTCGGTTGCTCTGTTATAACTTATGACGCAGCTCCGTGATCTCTTTATGTCACGCAGAATAATACGGAGAACTAAGCGAAAATATTACTCTCGAGGCACGAAAAAATACTTTAACCGAGATATGAACGCTGGACAAAAATCCACATTATTTCCAGTCCTCTCCGACCACCCCTCTGGAAAATCTACGAGTTATTCCTATTTCACACCAGAGATAGTCCACCTTTCGCAGCTTCTTTCTAGCTATTACCAGAATCCTAAGCATTGAAGGACTGTGCTATTACCTTGTATTCGCAATTCCCAAATCGTGGCGTAGTCTGACAAAAATGTCTGAAACAACTAAGGTGGCCGGCGCTTGCTCGTTCGTGGCCCAACCTTCTTTCTCACTTTTTTTAGAATGTATCGTCATGCTAATACTCGGTGAAATGCAAAGGGACTAAACCGGGATCCTTTCCAACGCCTTTGGTTCGTTACCCCATTACTGGTAGACTAAAGCCATATGCACGGCGTCGTACTAGTCATACCTTAATGGCGATAACCACGGCCGCACATATTATGCAGCATCTGTTACGAAGAAATGTCCGCTTGTTTTCAAGGTCTCGAGGTACCGCCTCCGACGTTTGCTCAGTAGCAATGGGTTAGTATCAAGTTAATATGTTAACAAGTTATTATGTTAACAGCGGAGCCGTTTAAGCTTTCTTCTGTCCGTGCGGGTAGTTAACATGAAATTCCGCTCGGCAAAGTGGAGAGGGGGAAAATGCTAGGCCAATAAGTGTGAGGGAAAGTGGCGAGTAGGCAAGGAGCCGACGAGAAGGTGCGGGGAGTGCGCGCCTCGAGAAAAACGCTGCCCGTAGTCGGAACCGAACCTGGGTCCCTCGTGTTGTGAAACCGGCATCTATCCGATTGCGCTATCATCGCATTCGGGGCGCATAGAATTTCTTTTGAGTTCGTAGCGCGGGCGTTGGCTTTGGACTTTGGCTGAGTTGAACTGGACTTTGGCTTCGGAGTTTGGCCGTTTGAATTTTGGACTTCAGGAGGGAAGAAAAGACAAGTTAAAGCTAGTGAAGACCACCAGCTCCGCTGTTTCCTATATCGTCGCATCTCAATTGCAAAGGTGGCCGAATTTTTTTTCTAAACTTAATTTTTTAGCCGCAGTGGGGTTGCAAGTTCTAGGTGGCTATCGGCACAGGGCACATAAACAAGTGCCCTTCACTTCGGGGACTCACTCTTTCAAGGCAATCGCTGAATTGATTGCACTTATGCACAGCATTTGAGAGCCTGGGATGCGGTGGTACCTCTTAGGTTGCTGTCGACACAGTGTGCATGAAAACACTGATCATATTTATTTAGGCAGGATTGTACGACGTGGTCTGTGTAGCCACAGCGAAGTCGCATATGTTCTTGAGTCAAAACAGGAGTTCCTAACTGAGGCTAGCAAGTGTTGTGTTAATTTAAAGAAGGTGGCATTCGGAACACGATGTTAAATTCACGAAAGCCACTTCGTGCCTGCCGCCTCCCGCTGGGCAAACCGAGGAGCGTGAGACGCCAATGAAGTTCGTCACGCGCTCATCAGGTGGCGCTGTTGTCCCGTTAAGTTTATGGGCGCGAAGGCACGGTCCTCGAGGCGGCCTTGTTTAAGAAACCTATAATGGCCCTAGTTGGTGCTAGAGATAGTAAATGAATTAGTGGCCTTAGTTGGAGTCGAGAGTTCCTCGATGTACTTTCAGTAGCACTGGTTGGAGCGGGAGGGTCCAGCCCTCCACCCTTTCCTCATTAAAATTTACCCTGTGGAATCATAGATGAACGTGGTCACATGTACACGAACAAATTAGCTTCGGGGTGAAGTTCAGGTGTTCCAGGTGAAACGGTCAATGCACACAGCGCTGTAGGTGTAACTATACAGGGTGTCCCAGCTATCATGCACCAAGTTTTGAAAAAAGAGTAATGGCGTAACTCCAAGAAAACCTAGTGCATAATGTTTGCAGTACTGTGGAGAAGCGGGCAGCAATTTTTTTCGTTAATGAGATTTGACTAATTAATTGTAATTAATTATCTCACTCGAGAAGTACTGTCCTAGTCATAGAAGTGTCAAATAGGCACTTGGAGGTACCCACGAGGGGCGTCTACCTGCGGTATTTTCAGCGACGAACCAATTGCGTACACATTCATTCTGACTGATAAAGAAAACCCGCGAAATATGAAAAATACCACGTGATGGCGCCTCCGCGCGCATCGTAAAGCAATGCCCTCAAACAGGCTGCCTCTGAGCTAGCCAGAATGAAACAAACAAAAGAAAGAAAGAAGAAATCGTGACCGAGCTTGTGCCTTATCTGCACACGCGCCCCGCGAATCTTGCTGTTGCTGCGCTCCTTCCATGAATGTCATTATCAAGGTGATGCGCTGTCTCTTCGGGCGGGTGACAGGCCAAGCAGTTGCTTTCAATAAGCTTATTTGGGGACGCTGCTTTACAATGCACGCGGAAGCGCCGTCACGTGGTATTTTTCATATTTCGCGGGTTTACTTTATCAGTGAGAATAAATGAGTACGCAACTAGTTCGTCGCTGAAAATACAGCAGTTAAAAGGCCCTCGTGGGTACCTACAAGTGCCTCATTGACGCTTCAGTGATTAGGACAGTAATTCTCGAGTTATATAATTGATTACAATTATTTATTAAAGTCTCATTAACGAAAAAAATATTGTCCGCTTCTCCACAGTACTACAAACATTATGCACTAGGTTTTCTTCGCGTAACGCCATTGCTCTTTTTTTAAGTCTTGGTGCATGATAGCTGGGACACCCTGTATATGTGCCCTACGGCAGCATATTACACATCGAACGAATGGAACCACCTTTCCCGACCAATTGCTGGCATTCAAGATAACGACCGCTTCCGCACTGCATTATTAACAATGTAACAGATGTTAAGTGTACATGTTTAGTTGTTGTTGCTGCTGCACTTTGTTTTATTTCTTTGTCGTATTGCTCCCCCTACATGAACCCCCACTCCCCTCTGTAATGCCCTTGGCCTTGAGGGTAAAATAAATAAATAAATAAATAAATAAATAAATAAATAAATAAATAAATAAATAAATAAATAAAAATAAATAAATAAATAAATAAATAAATAAATAAATAAATAAATAAATAAATAAATAAATAAATAAATAAATTGCATTTGCTGTATTTGCTCCCTACGGGAGACTTGGAGCCGCCACATTTGCCACCTGTTACGGAAAAAAAATTCAAATTACGTCCGCTACTAATAGCAGAGCTGAATTAAGTATGTGGCGGAATAGCACATACCATCACCCCTTTGCCAAAGGGGTGCCGGCTAACAATAACTCAATGAGTAAATCAATTCGGGGCTATAGGCCTTAATATGAGCAGGCTGGGGCCACCACTGTATCTTGGTTTAGAAACTTTCCAAAAGTGAGGTGCATACGCAGTCGAGCAGAAAGGCGTCTATAGTTTCAAATAGCCGCCATGTGCGGAATGGCGCAGGCGTAGCCAGCGGTTTCGCAGCCACAAAAAGGTAGTGATGTGTATGGTTGCTTGAGGATATATCTAATAATGCCGCTATTATGAAACGTTACTGCACCGCTGATTGTCAAGGGAAATAACCCATAAAATTTTAGAATTTATTTAGCTTACCCCGTTATAAATTCTTGCAAGCGCAATCTGAAAACAATGTTTCCTTTTGCAGTACACGCAAGAGACCCCCAAAGCAGAAGTGTGTGTGTGTGTGTGTGGGGGGGGGGGGGGGGGGAAGGGGGGGGGTTAAAGAGGACTTGATTTCCCTGCGGAGAAGTTTAAAGCAAACATCGGTGGTGGCGCCTTACTTGCAAAGGGGGTTTGCAGCTTTGTGCTGAATATTGCGGACATATATATTCTCAAATCTTTCGATGCTCATTTCTACCCTCCTGCCCCTTCCCCCGTTCACAACGATTCTCATCAACCAAACTACCTGAAATACACTTCATGGGGTCGTTGGTGAATGCCGGCGTTTTCTGAAGGCGCTCCTACAAGCAGCGGCGCTCGAGTGGCTCAAGGAAAGCAGGTACTTCTAGTAATGCCTAGTACGGATTCCCTTCATTTGAAACATGGCAAGGCAACGATCTCTCAAGGCGGGTAACCTTTACGCGACTGAACTAGCATAGCTTCACATTCCTTGAGCAACCCCCAAAGAGATCTGTTCTCCATTTCGTGCGCCTTTACGGCAAACGCAATGAAAAAAATCGACTCTTTAAGAATGAAATAAACACCAAAAACATCGGCGTTTTTTTTTTTTTACATCAGTCACGAGAGCTCGGCGCAGCGGCGATTGGCATTGTCAAAGCGCGTAGCTTTTATACGGCAAACCGTACCCACAGGCACCAGAGGAGACCTGATATGGCATGTTGCGAGAAAGATTACAGGTGAACGTCATGGTAGCCAACATTGAATTTGCCTGCTTGAATTCGCGGGTTTTACGGTACGATGCAACACCTGGACGATGAGGCAGCATCTGCGGCACAGTATCTTCGATACTTCCCTTCTACCCTTCAATGCTTTTCGCAGTTTCACACATGTGGACAGGCTGCATGAAATCGGGTGTCCCCCCAGGTATTTTAAAGTACAGGCACCAAACTTTTATGTTCCCTATTTATTGCTTTTATCGATGCTTAATGCCTTGTCAATGCCGAAACAGCTTTTAGACACTAAAGCACGCGGTGATTAATTACATTGCAGCGACACCATCGCCATCGTCCCCATCATCACCACGATCATCCTCAGCGGTCCTGGTACTGGCTCGTGAGCAGCTCCACGCGACATGCCATCACCGCTCTCCAGTTCAGGCCGGGGCTTGCACACCAACAATAAATGTAGGAGAGCCACAGCATCACAGAGTCCACGGCTCCCTTTCCTACAACATAGAACGGCCTGAAAATAGTTTCGCTTTCCATAGCTTCCAGCCCGGACGGTGCGTATGACAGAACCACGCCATGACCTCACCGTCTTCTGCAGGTGTCACAACACCGCGGCGGCCTGCGGAAGCCTTGTTTCGACCGCTTCGCCCCCCCCCCCCCCCCTCCCGCTGCCGGAGCTAAGCCGCTGAGCTGCCTCAAGGCGTTTAGCGCTACCATCGCGGCATATATTTGATCACCGCTTTCAATAAAAGTACTGATGACGACTTTCTAGGCTATTATACGGGCTTCTTTCCCGCATGTGGAATTTTGTTTCCGGCAAGAGCGCCTTCCTCGGGAGCTTTTAGGCCTATAGCTGTGGTTACGTGCATCAGTTCGTGAACGCGCCAGCGCCTAGTCACCGTGACATCACGAATTTTTGCCAAACGTCAGATACACTCAGCTACGTCCCTCTCTTTTCCCTACCACGGGGCGATTTCACGCTGACGTCCATTTTCCTCGCACCGCTAAGCGTGCTGTTTCGTCAGCGCGATAAATGATATCAAAATTAAAGTATGTTCCACGCGTCGCAGGCCGTTCATATTTCCCCCAGGGTATTCTGTTGAGCAAAGGAAACGAGCGCTGTAATAATGTTAAGCACAAAAATTGGTGTCAGTACCCCTTTGAAAACTTATGCGTAGCCATTTTTTTAGCTGTCGCAGAGCATGCTACAGCAAGGAGGAGCTCCGTCTTTTGGTATGCGTAAATGACGCTAACAGGGCAGAGGGAAGGGGGGGGGGGGAGGTGTGAATGACGACGTGAGGCGCCTGGACATCCTGGGCGCCGCTCGTATGTAAAGAGCAAGGCTGCTTTGTGAAGAGAGCGGCGGATAGTGCCCCCATCGAAGGAGACCATCAAGCGGCCCTCCAAGGTCGTCTATTGTTGGACCCGGAGCAGAGAAGCCGCCGCTGCGTTTTCGACGCTACTCGCGGTCCGTACGCGGCTGTCCCCTTTTCCAGCCATGCGAGGAGAGGAGCCGGCAAACGAGTCTTGTTCGCTGCCGCAGCTGCTCCTTGCAGCAATCGCACCGATCCGCACGCGCCGCGCCACAAGGGACTTCGAGGAAGTCAAGATTATGTCAACGCTGTTGCCTATTTACTTCTCCAGCTCCGAGGAACAAGAATTCAGAAACAATGACTTGAATGAAAATACCATTTGTGTTGTTCACTTGCGCATACTTACAATTGCGTCGGGACATTTCAAACCACCCCCGGAGCCGATCGCGGCACTTTGGGTGACTGCTCTAAGTGCCCCAAAGTTGGCGCAACGGATAGACGAAATTATTTTCAGCCACGGAATAAGTGTAAAGGGCGCCCGAATGAGTAAGACCTCTTAGCGCACTCCAAAGGCTGGACAAGCCTGCATACGGACCTGAGGGCAACCGAGCAGGGATAACGTCATCGAAAAAAAGCGAGTTTTAAGAGCAGGAGAGGTACGTCTAAGAACATTTCTTTTTGCGCTCTCGCGCCCATGTGAAACAGCCAAAGAGTCTGGTGCCGGTAAACTGTAAACTATGAGACACCATCCTTATGTTCACTTCAATATTATCAAGCAGATGCGTCAAACAGCAATCGGTTCAGAGCAGCGTTATTCCTGCAGCAAGGTAAAAGGGAACCACACAGACGCATTCGTTCCCAAACATCGATCCTTTCCTCCTTTCTAGCGTTGACTTCAGCAATTTCATCGCTCCAATGTGCCACTTGAGGGCAACATTTATCAGGCGTGGAGCACTTACAATTTTCCGCCTTATTGTAAAAAAACTCAGGAAATTAACCAAATAGGTGTTTTACGCGACATAGGTGTTTTACGCTCTGGGCTATGAGGGGCGGTGTTGTGAAGATCTCCTAATTAATTTTGACCACCTGAGGAGCTTAACGCGCGCCAAAATCTCGACATACGGGCGTTTTCGCTTTTCGCCTCCATCTTCTAGACAAACGGCCGCCGCGGCCGAAATCAAAGCCGTGTCCTCCGCCTCATTGTCGACAATGCCTCCTGGGGTGCATGGGTATTGTTATCAGGGGGGTATAATTTGTTGTCGACTTAGTGACACGGGTTTTAATGCAGAAGTCAAGAAAGGAAAGAAAAAAGTCAGCGTGTGACGCCTGGGCGTTTCCCCCTCAGCACGCGACCAGGATGAGCTCTGGCGCTCAACTCGGTCGTGGGCGGAAGGAAGGCGAATTCGTGGGTTGCTCCGTTCGGGGTCACAAGTTCCTCCTTGTCGAGCACGGCGAGGGGTTGCGCTTATTCCCGCGTCCCTCTTACCCGCGCCCCTCTTACCCGCGCAATCGCCCTGCTCTTGGTAACACGAGAAGTCTCCTGTTCAGAGCTGTGCACTGCCCGGCGTTGTCACTTATCTTACGACATGCGGATCGCAAACCAACGACGTCGACCTGTGTGAAAATGTTGCTACTGCGCCATATGCCCCGCCTGTTAATGTTGCCTCATTTCGGTTTTTCTGGGGTGCCGAAGCTAATGGAAGTCTGCATTTCGCAGTTTCGCATTTCCAGTTGGGATAAATAAAACAGGCACTAAAAAAACGGCGCGAGAAGTGTAGAGTTTCCACGAGTTTATACACGAAAAGCACTCACCTTATTCTTTGGTGTCTCAAAGAGCGCAACCTCCACTCCTAGCACTAAGCCATGGCCATCAACTTGGTGCATGATTTTTACGTTTTATTATTCTAAGGTTGTGGCTTTTTTTTTTTCAATTATTTTATCGGTGTCATGTTATTTATATTTATCACCTTTAGAATACCTCTCATGCCAGTCAAGAGCGTTGTAGACTTGACTGTCCACAATGAGGGCCACGGCTGCTATATCCGTGGGGAAAATCAAATACGAAATGGCTGTAAATACGACCGTTGAGTTCACAGAATTGTGTCCGCAAATATCTGGTAGTTCCTCAGTAAAGCACCCATTGCATGAGTTCGTGATAGATGCCTTCTACGATTACTTCTTTTATCTTACCTACGGCCACAATTTTAACACGAGTGTTTTATTCCGGGATTCAGGAAGATTTCACTTACGTCATATCTGTCACGGAAATAAGGCCGGTGCAATGAAGCAAGCGGCCTGTAAAGGGTGCACCCCTGCACACATGGTCTTCTTGCGGGGAAGCAACCTTTAGTACTAAAGAGTATGTTATACTTAGGGTTGTTCGTTTTCGGGTTTTATATTTTAACACGAAAGTGTTTTATGCCGGGATACGCCAAGATTTCACTGACATCATATCTGTCACGGAAATCACGCCAGTACACATTTCGACCCGGCAGCAGGACGTCACTCGCCAAGCACACCCGCAAGACAGCCGCCTACCCGCAAACCATGCTCAGCTGCAGATTTCGCTGCAGATTTCAAATTCGTGTTTTACCGATTCCTGTGACAGAGAAATCAACCACAGTTTTTTTTAATTGTGACGTGCACTGTTTGCACTACAGTACATTTTACAAGCAAATACAGTTAATAAACCGCTATGTTTGTACTCGTACTACAATGCCTACCCTCTTCGGATTGAAACAGCTTGTGTGTTCAAGCTGCTCGCATGCTATAGTAACCTGCCAGTAACCTGCCGCGGTGGGTCAGTGTCTAAGGTGTTGTGCTGCTGAGCACAAGGACGCTGGTTCGATTCCTGGCCGCAGCGGCCGCTTTTCTGATGGCGGCGAAAAGCAAAAACGCCCGTGTGTTCGAGATTTCGGCGTGCGTTAGAGATCCCCAGGTGGTCGAAATTAATCCAGAGAGGGCACGCCTCATAGCCCAGGCGTAGCTTCGATGCGTTAAACCCCAAAATCAAATCAATCAAAATCAGTATTGTAAACTGCCAGTGGAGAGAGAAAGAGTAAACGTATGTACGTAGCACATATAGAATAATTCACGACACCCTCCTCCCTTTTGCGCATTGCGGGCATTTTTTGCGTTTGCGTTTCAGCGGTAATGCGACAAACCGATTCTGTACCATCTCAGTATATATCTGGTACACGCACTCCCCGTGCGACATATCTGTTTTGGATGAGACGGCGTTGAGTGGAGTACGCATACATTTACTATGTGTACAAGATTTCAACGAACCGTCACGCCACTATGTCCTAAGCCAGAATGCTGTAGCCGGGATCGCACTGCGCGGAGCGTAACTTACGTAAATCGACGTATCATCCGGCTCCTGTATGCGTAGAAACGCTCAAATATCTAGAATTAAAATGGCAAAGTCAATCCAGAGAACGGCACGTCCCATAAATGAGGCGTTACTGTGCAACTTTCTTTGCCCGAAAGGTTAGTTTTGAGGGACGCCGTAGCGGATAGGCTGCGATTACAACCAAGCTGCCTCTAATGAAATTGAAATTCGCAAAATTCTTCTTGTCACTTTCTTTGGAAAATGTGGCGACTCCGGCAGTAGAACTACTGACGTAGGGATATACGGTGGGACGCCTCATCTACAACGCTGTATAGAAGGATCTAGCGAAAAGGGTGTGCCAAAATATTTTTCAATGAAATCCCTCACTCTTGTGAGGGATTTATGTCACATACCTCTCTGAAGTATGTGACATAAAGCTTCGGGACAAGTGATAACACTAAAGTTTTTTTTATTATAGAAGTAACATAAGAATTCTTCGGATGACTGTGACAGAATGGGGGGGGGGGGGGGTGTTTTGAGGCAAGGAGGATTGCCACTTGTAGTTTCATCTGCTGTGTTTATTAGCTCTAGAATCTAGAACGTGCAATGTGCAAATAATTTTATAAAGTTCCTCATCTATGACTATTTTGCACTTCTTGCACACACTGATCTCACTGATCTTGCTGTACCGAATTTGCACGTTGCTGTAGTAGGCATCCGCTGGTCGCCCCCAGCTCCTTCTTTCTGTCAGCTTAGGGTTGCTTCGCACAGAGTTGTTATAGCGTCACCTAATTATTACGAATTAAAACATCACAAAATCACGGAATATATCTATCACCCCTCTTTCAAACTGCCGCCCAGAATTGGAATCTGGTCCCTAAGAACCTTTCCTAGATTCAACCTTCCTCTCAGCCTTTCTCTCTAAAGGGTATAGAAAGAAGGCAAGGAGAACAAAGAACCTCAAAATAAGCGAAAATGGTGCATTTTCTAGTTTTTGCGGGGGATTGGAATAACGGAGGTTTGTATACTGCAGAGGCTCGCGTTTTTCTGTTTTCCAAGAATCTGGATGTAAATCAATGCTATGATTATTAAGCGGAAAAAAAAAAGATATCAGTGCGCAAGCATTGGGAATTCGCGCGCCCACTCTGAAGCCTATGCGCCAACTCTGAGGGCTAGCACAGTGTTATCCCATTATCCCACTTGCTCCGTGCATTATCCTCAGAGTATATAGCACATACCCACCGATGTTAACTGAACTACGCTTTGCAAAACGGCCAAACAAAATCAACTTCAGCAAACCAAAAAGTTCAATAAACAACTCTTGAGTAGATTATTCCGGAAGCATTAGGATGGTCGACCACAAGAAATTTGTGCATGTACCCTGAAGCGCGTATACGTATACGCGCTTCAGGGTACAAGGATAGCACACTGTTACATTATCCGAAGAGTAGCACATACCAGCGGGTGTTTATAGGCAGGAATGTATGCTGAGTCTTATGCACGGCCGTTAAGGGGAACAAGTCAGATCCATTGAGACCGGCTTGAAGACGCAGATGGGACTAATGAGGCTTGCTTGCGCCCCCAGAATAAATCTGCATCATATAGTCTCAGAATTCTTTCTTGTAAAGTGTTTTTGTAAACATTGAATTTCTTCACGGTTCCTCAATAAAACACATATCGTACCCATTCCTTCCTCCAAGAAAATATGCACAAATCAACACAAGTTGGCGCCACTTCGAAGTCATGATGTCGGCACGCCTGAACTAGGAGGGGGGCGCGGCTTTCCCAGCCTTAGAACCGTTGCTGCGGCTTATGCACGAGAAATAAGCGTGTATTTTCTTTCCTGATTTATACACGTGCGGTCAACATCTTGACTGCGTTCAGTACACGTGCCTGTACGGTATTTACTAGCGCCAACAAAACAGAAAGGGAAGTCCGTTGTCCCTCTCTAACCTACTCGCACGCCGGCACGCGTACGCGTAGAATACTGGGGAAACGAACACAGTATACGTTCAGTCGGCATGGACATTTCCGATGCAAGCCCGCGTTATCTATATGGCTGTGAGCCTAGCGTTTGTGGAAGGCGTAGCCAAGGACGGACACTGCGTTTACTTTATTGTCAAGATTGCGGCTCCACTCTAATCTTTGGCTTCCTCTCCTAAATTACTAGACCGTGATGGCACGGACGCATTGCCAGCGGCTCGGAAAACCGGCGCAAAGGTGAGGCGCTTCGGCGTGCGCGTTGACTCGGAGCGCTCACGGCCCAGTGGGCGGCTCCGCTGCTGGCTGCTTGGCGCTCGCGACCTGTAGCGCTATTATTACGAGCAGGGTTGTGGCCGCCACTGTTTAAACAACTAACCGCGCCATTTCGGATGGCGGGCAACCGCGTTCTTTTTTCAGGATTGTATGTATACACGCGCACTCGCCGGAACGCTCCTCGCGAGAGCTGCATATATATTTAGAACCACGGGTATGTGACCCCATATTTCCAGACTGTAGAATGCGGGACCCAGAGAATATTTTCTGTGCATGTTAACAGCCTGTAGTAACGTCGGCCAACTCGACTAGAGCAGTCTGCCCATCTCAGTGCTGAGACGTACCCGTCTTTTTCGGCTGCAGCAGGTCACTGTAATGATATCGCGCCATGTGCGCTGTATACTTGCTCATCCTGGTGACCAGAACACCTGCTTACATCTGGGCGCGACCCGACATCATCGTCGAGCTTGCGTGCTGCCAGGAACCGAGAATTTCTAGCCCCCTCCCCCCCCCCCCCCCTCCCCTCCTTGCGCGCGCACGTGAATTCTATACCTGCTGTATGCTATCGATGCTAGAGTGTGCGCTGTGTGATGAGTACTGAGGCTACCTTTTTGTACAAACTCTTGTTTTACGATAAGTACTGATTGTATAAGTTTCCACGTGCTAGCATTGATCAACTTGGCCGACGAGCTAGCCAAGCTTCTCCATTGAAGCCCTTTCCCACGATTACAGCCAATGTATGGCAAATAAACAAATGTTCATATGTTCAGCTATAAGGACATCACCCTTTCCAGCACTCTTATCACCCCTATACCATACTAACTTTCAGCCAGCACGATGTCCTATTTAAGGACAAATAGCAAACGCGGTGGTCGAGCACTTCATACAAAACCAATAAATGTGCCTTGGACTGACTTCAAATAACTGTGCAAAGAAACCGCCTGCAACATAAATTTTATGCTTTTGCTTTGGCTATTGTTTTCTTATTTCTGCCGACACGTGCCCTCATCACTCCCGTCTCCCAAGACTCAACTGATCTCTATTGTGAACTTTTCGCTGCTTGACCACAACACGTGCGTGGTTTGTGGTTGTGTCGCTTTGTTCATGCAGCCGAGGCTGCTGTCTTCCCTCTTCATCTTCTTGTTCCTCAGAATGTGATGAGCACGCCGGCCTCAAAGCAAACATTTGCCCGTTCGTGAGTCACGAGATATCGTCATCGATATCAGCGCCATCAGAATTTACAAAAGAATTCTCACGATGGGTTGCGATTTACGTACTTACGTATGTGCGTGTATGTGCCATCAAAATGTGTGTGTGTGCCGCCCTGTGTGTGTGTATGTGCCGCCCTGTGGGGTCTTGCGTCCTGTCGTGCGCCTGCATATAGAATACGTACATAAAAAAAAAAAAAAGCCTTCAGGCTAGTAATCGCTGCCGGAAAGCTAGTTCCCTCACGAACGATTGTTCAGTTACTTTTAAAGGTGCAGGAACGTATGTAGGCACTTAATAACGCGCCTTCATCAGCATCACGACTCACCAACCGGGGTGAGACAGTGAAATGGAGAGCAGGAAGACGACCCTCTCCTTCAAGGGGACGATGCTGGGTTCTCCTACTTGAGGCGGGTGTCGATCCTCACCAGAGTCAGTGGCCGGTGAGTAGGTGGTAGAGTGCAATGACTTGTAGGCGACAGAGGCGCCTGCGCACGCCGATGCACAAGGGAGTAATTTGAAAACTGCGTACCCAATGCGCACAGCGTCAAGACACCGTAGCTTTAGCATAAGCTACTATCCCATGCGTTTTTGTTCTGCGTGTGCACAAAAACCTTGCGGCAAAGCCAACTTTAATGCTCAGCAGAAAACGGCTGTATCCGTATGTGTCTTTCTTATTAATGAGGAATTAAATTTCCACATATCTTTCGCCTAAATTCTGTGTCACCTCAATGTGCGGCGCTAAAAAAATAAACACAGTTCCAGCCAGTGTGAAATATTGTGAAACAGCGGAGCTGTGATTCTCATGTGTCGGCTCGAACGTAAACGGGTTGTCGTCCGAGACCGGCAGCGCCGTCGCCGCGCAAATTCTACGGTTCGCGAAACGAATCGGCAGCTAAACGTCAGCGCCACCCTCCCGTCCCCCTTCCTCACCTAGCCGGAGGAAGATGGGCGGGAGGAGTGGGAGATAAAGGACCCACCCCTGCGAGACCATTGCGCCCTCTATCGGGGGGTCTGGGAACGTGCTCCTACCCCTGCGTGATGCACAACCTTCAGCAGACGGACGAAAAGGCTCACCCTACAACAGCTCCGCTCTTAAAAAGCTTCGCTCGTCATCCACCTTCACAGAGTGGAATGGCTCACGACTTTTTTTGCTAAGGTGCATCCTTTGTACGTGCACACATGACGCAGCTGCATGGGTCCTGTCATACCACTGATCCGTGGGTCCTCAGTTATTCTGTAAAAGTAAGTACAAAATGAAATTCCGAGCGTTACGCTCACCCATAAAAAGACGCGGCGATTTATGTCAACCGCCCGAGACATCGCAGTGCCGCTATGCAGTAGCCAACTGCGTAGGTGGCACTCAGAGGAGGAGCGTGTCAGTTCAATTGTCGCGATACACGTCCACATCTACGTCCCGGCTGCCGCGCTGTTTTCAATGAAGCATAGCAATGAGCCAGATTTCCTCATGTCTGACGAGGCGCCGCCAAGCATGACCGCTATCAGCTGTAACAACTTCTGGGGCTGCGGCAGCGAGGAAGCCACTAAAACACACGCACACCTGCAAACCTACGGAAAGAGGTAACATTACAAATGTTTCCGCGCTATTTTTGGCACTACGGTTGATTTAGGCCGCCAGCTACTCGGCGTATACCTCGTTATGGAGCTTGCTTCATTGGTTGCAACTAAAAGCGAAACCCATTCATGCGAGCTCGAACGCCGGGTGCCTCCAAGGTGGCAAGGACAAGGCGCTGCAAGCGGCCCGGCTGTACTCTGGTGACGCATAAGTCACGGGCTCTTTGCCAGGATGTTCAGTTTTCGAAGACGAGTGATTGAGTTGTGCATTGGTTTACTTATTTATTATGCGAGCAGCCCTCAAGGACAAGCTTTGCCATGTATATAAAGCCAGGGCGGAAAGGGAGGGGGGGGGGGGGAGAGAACGAGCAATCTAATTGGTAATAACGGTATTAACTTTACAATGGAGAAAACATTAATGGAAGGTAATTTGGGCGGTCTTTACGAGTGGTGAGCGCGTGCTTCCTCTCGTCCACGAACATGAGGTTAGGGCCGATGTGCACGTCTTGTTCTGGCCTTAGGGGCCCGGAACACGGCGTTTCGCGCACGTCACTCGCACACCGGGTCAGCCATGCTCCGCGTTCTTTTTTCGGGTTTTGGTGGTTTTACGCGCAGAAGCTACACCTAGGCTATGAGGCGTGCCGTTGCGGAGGGCTCTGCATTAATTTAGACCACGGGGGGCTCGTTTACGTCCGCCGAAACCTCTACACACGGGCGTTTTCGTTTTTCACCTTCACACACACACACACACACACACACACACACACACACACACACACACACACACACACACACACACACACACACACACACACACACACACACACACACACACACACACACACACACACACACACACACACACACACACACACACACACGCACGCACGCACACGCACACGCACACGCACACGCACGCACGCACGCACACGCACACGCACACGCGCACGCGCACGCGCACGCGCGCACACACACACACACACACACACACACACACACACACACACAGACACACACACACGCACACGCACACGCACACGCACGCGCACGCGCACGCACGCACGCACGCACGCACGCACGCACGCACGCGCACGCGCACGCGCACGCGCACACGCAATCACGCACGCACGCACGGCTCTGCGCACGGCTACTCGGCTCTGCGCTCGCTGCCCGCCCCATTTTATAACGCGTACTAGCGGTGGCGGGGTTCGTAAAGACGCTGTGCGATTGACGCATCTGCCATCGCTTCGATTTCCCGTAACCCCTGCGACCAGGACGCCGACCGTAAAGTCACTAAGAATTTAACCTTGGGCGCAGTGAAAAAAAAAGAAGCAGAAATGTTCACCTTATGTTCGACTAACGACACCTTCGCGGGTTTCTAGAAATGTTATACTGTTCCAGCATCCATTCAAAGGAGCGGTATACTACTTAGCGACCTTATTTACGGCTCGTTTGAAGGGATGCCGAAGCAAAATAATACCGCTCGAAACCCTCTGAAAGCTATTGAATGTGGCTTCGAACTCAGTATTCTGACCGCGTAATATTTCGCAGAAATTGACAACGATGTGCTAGCTTTACTACCCCTGAGCTTTACTATTACCCCGAGTGACAAGCAACCCTGACGTAAACTAGGGTCAATGCCTGACTTCCGATGAAAAACTGCTTGGTCCAATTCGAAAAAGAAAAAAAAAGTCACACCGGGCTTGGGGATTGACGTTGGCCTTACACGGCCCAACTTTCAGTTTCACACATTACGATGCGCACGACCAACACAAGAATTATTGGGCCAAGCTAACGTCACCGGGTTAGCGCTGTGGTTAGCGCATTTTACTTCTGCCCTGACGACCGGAGTTCAAATACCATACGAACACAAATGCATTTTATTTATTTACTTTCTCTTTAGAGCGGCGGCCATTTTGGTGCCATTCTTGTTGACGTCGCCTCCAAAAACGACAACTACGGTCACTTTTCACATTTGATGAGACGTCTGAGGCTTTCGCCTTAAAAAAAAGAACATCATGGTCGTCGTCGTCGTTGTTGTCCGGTCAAGAAAATTGGCATCGCTGTAAAGAAAAAAAAACAAACAAAAAGTTAGAACAGTTCTACTCAATGTGAAAGCTGTCAAGTTCGGAGCAGTGATTCGCCAGAGGAGCTGTGGCGCCGTTCTCTGCTCTTTCTTGGCATCAATTCTTTTGGCAGCCATTTTCTTGGCCGGACATAATGGTGTCTCGTATGCCTTGTCGATATGGGTGTCAGGTACTGTGTCGGGTATAGTGCTGTTTGCTGCTGTTTGCTGTCGGGTCCCCAGCAGTAGAACAAAAGTCGTCGTTGTTACTGTTCCTTTTTTGTGGAACATGCTCACGTGGGGGATTGACCGGCAATCGGGGGCGTTGAGGGGTTGATGTGACAGCATCCCTAAATTCGGAAATTTATCAATTAAAGACGTAAAAATTGTAGGATAGTGCGTGCCGTGACTGGAGGAGAGCAGGGGCGGTATTTCGTAACTGTCCCTTTTGAAAACGTCTCTTTTGAGTCCCTTTCATCGTGACGTACTTCCGGTTAAGCAGTGGGCGTTGGCAGTAGGTTTGTTGCGCTTGCGTTATGTCACTTCCGGTTGTTTGCTTTTAGCCAATCAGGGCTCGCCAAAAGGGACACTTTTGAAAGAGACGGAAAAGGGACAAAACTCGAGAATACTGCCCCAGGTGCACACCAGCTGCGCAAAACCTTTTTCTAGGGAAGCTGTGGCGTGTGCCAGTCTGCTTGCTGACGTAATTCGCGCCGTCAGCGGATATATATATATATATATATATATATATATATATATATATATATATATATATATATATATATATATATATATATATATATATATATATATAGAAAGAGAGAGAGAGGAGAGAGAGAGAGACTCTTCATTAGAAAAGGAGGACCACTGGTCACGACGGAGAGAGAAAGAGAAAAACTTTATTTGAGACCCATGGGTGGACGAAAGGGGGTGGGAGGGTAAGGGAAAATAAACGAGTGCTGATCGTTCTCAGTAGAGTGAATAAATGGGCCAGTTCTTGGTAACCTCAATAGAGTCAGGAGTTCGTTCAGGTTCGGCAGTTCCATCCGGGGAGGACCCACTCAATCAACCTGTGCTCGGCCGCTTTTAATTGAGTAGACTGCTCTTTCAGATAATAATTGGGCACCAATTTGTTGTGGATCGGGGTGTGGTTGGGGTGATTTAAATGTACGGCGGCTGGCAAAGGCTAGACACCACGAAACAAGGTGTGTGAGGTACGATGGAGTGGTGGAAGGGCAGTAAGGACATCGGGGGATGGGGGGGGGGGGGGGGGGGGGGGGGGGCAGGTGTGGGGCATAGCACACCACTTGAGAAGTGGTTCGGGTGTGTAGGTTGCATTTGCAATAAATTTGTTAGTAAAAATTTCGCCTGAGCGGGGTGAATAGGTGGTAGGCGGCTGAGGTAGCCAGCTGGAGTTTGTTCTTCTAGACGGTCGCGTCGATCCTTCTTGTGCTGGTGGATGCGCATCACTGGGGAGGGCGAAGGGAACCGCGACGTTCTTACCCCAGGCACCAGTGGGGGTGTCTACAAAAATAGAAACAGTAAATTATTACAAATATTTAGACGTTTACATAACAAGTTACCTGTCATGGGAATAACCCACAGACTACAAAGCTAATAATACTAATCACGTGCTTGCCTATCTAAAGCGAAATTTCTATAATGGTCCAGCATCCATAAAATTACAAATACTTAAAACATTTATCCGTCCATAACCAGAATTCGATGCATCTATCTGGGACCTGTATTGTGAAACTCTAGTAAATACTCTCGAGGCTGTTCAAATTGCCCTGAAATGAAATGAGCATACTAATTTCTTCCTTTGCAATTGTAATCGTTCACCAGTGTTATTAATGCCAAATCAAGGTTACTTATGGCAGGCTGATCACCTAGTCACCACTATGTTTAAGTCTGCTTCACAGAATTTTCCTTTAAACCATTCTCCATGATTTGCTCCTTTCTAAACGTATACGAACCATTGCCACGAGATTGGACCATATTTTGCATACCTTTATTATTTTCTTATACCGAGAACTATCGGGAAATATAACCGCCTACCTGACCAATTAGCGTGCATCTAGGATAGTAAAAGGTTTAGAATGCCTTGTTCGCTTAGTTTGCAG
The DNA here is from genome assembly GCF_048455015.1 of Haemaphysalis longicornis. Classification (NCBI taxonomy): domain Eukaryota; kingdom Metazoa; phylum Arthropoda; class Arachnida; order Ixodida; family Ixodidae; genus Haemaphysalis; species Haemaphysalis longicornis. Next base: position 435,788,744 of record NW_027526203.1, on the reverse strand, counting down.
GCCAAGTTCAGTTTTTCGCGTATCACTACCGAGTTAACTTTTCCGTGTCAATTCTGTCATTCTTTTGCAGTTTCTTGTGCACGTGTCGCATTTTTCCTTGGAGGTTGTTAAAACGCTATTGAATGTTTATTTACATGCCAAGGTACGCTTTTACAATTCAATTTACATCTTACACGATCAGTTATATTCTGCATTGCAACCTTCTAGAACTTTAATTTTTCCTGCCGAATGCACTCCACCCCATTCTTATCCTTCTAATTATCTCTTCCTCATGGTTGGGATCCGGGGTCACAACTTGTCCTAAGTAGATATATTCGCTTACCACTCCCGCTGCCTCGCCACCTATCTCAAACCGCTGTGCTGTCCCGAGGTTATTGATCATTACTTTAGTTTTCTGCATATTAATTTTCAGGCCCACGGTTCTACTCTGTTTGTCCAGTGCGGTAAGCATGCTTTTTAATTCGTCCCCCGAGTTACTCAGCAAGGCAACGTCATCAGCAAATCTGAGGTTACTGAGGTATTCTCCATTAACCCTTACTCCCACCTGTTCCCAATCCAACGTTCTGAATACTTCTTGTAAACATGCTGTGAATAACATTGGAGAGATTGTGTCTTCTTGTCTGACGCCCTTCCTTATAGGTATTTTACTGCTCTCCTTCTGGAGGATGATGGTAGCTGTGGACCCACTGTAAATATCCTCTGGTATTCTTACATAATGCTCGTCTGCACCCTGGTTCCGTAGTACCTGAACGACTGCTGATGTTTTTGCACTTTTTACCGCTCACCTATTGTGCCGCATGACAGGTGAACTTGACGGCACAGCAAACACAATGCAGCAGGGGAAAAACCTTTGATAATCGCTGGCTTTCATCTTCAAATCACTTAAAAAACTGAATTTCCTGATGAATTTTTCCGTTTACACTGGAAAGAATATAATTGTTCCATGATACATCACAAAAGTCCCAGCAGTGTTTCCGCTCGCAAACTTTGCGCACGATTTCACATCAAACCATTGACTTCAGAAACCGTTTCCCTCACTGCAGATTGGTCGCATCACAACGAATTTTTCCCAAAGAAGTTTTTTTTTTTTTTTTTTAGCGTTACCCTGGTTGAAAAAAAAAGTGTTTCTTTGCTAATGCTTTTCTGTTTTGTTTTTTTAACCGCTCACATCTCTATTCTGCTAGGATGTCGAAAATACAGTCTGCCTTTCATTTAGCCTTGCCTCGTGATACCGGATACACCGCACAAGAATCGGGTAACCAAGCTTGGACGTACGTCACGGAAATGTTCGACTACATACGAGGTGTGGACGGCAAAATATGTTATGTCTGGCTCCTGTCCGTAAAAAAAAAAAACAGGCCCTCTCCTCTAACGTGAAACTTGGGGAGGGGCGAAGCATGCAGTGTATAAGTGTATTCTTGGTGCCTTGGCGTTATTTTTTTTTCCCACGAAGATGAAACCGTTGGGGGGTAGAGGTATATAGCTTTGCTGTAAAAGTGCCCTGTCTTTGAAGCACGAAGCGTTCTAGTGCGAGGTATTTGAAAACGAGTTTCCCAGTGAGTTATTTTAGTACGCGTTTTGACCACGGAGAGGAAGCGTTCTAGCGCGAGGCGTTGGAAAATGAATGTCCCGGTGTTTTAGTATCGTGACTACATGAAACGGCGACGACGACAGGAGACGCCGACAGCCCGATTGCCGATAAAGGTTTTGATTCTGCTTGTTCACTCTTTTTATGATTGTTTGAGGTGATACCAACGGAGTGCACGCGCTTTTTTCTTGTGACCTTGTATATAAATATGTTTCTTTTCCAATAAACCCCAGTTGATAGTCAGCGCTCGTCCTGTTTTTGCTCTTCTCTGTGTTTCGTCTTCTGCGCTGTTTAGTCACCATGTCGCAACACCAACTCGCCCAACTTTCCATCCTGCTGCCCTTAGGGGCTTCGCCGCTAAAAATGCATTATGAGAAAAGTGTTGAGCAAAGGGGAAAGTTTAGCAGCTATTTGTTATTAATAATTTAGTACGGAATGCTGCCACCTATGTAGGATTTTCTGCCAGCTTCTACAAGTTTGAACAGATAAAGAATGAGTAGATATCCCTCCGAGTGTTGACGTTCAGTTATTTATTCAGAATACCCCTAAATACACTTACACAGGAGGATATTATATATTGGGCGTTGATACAACTGGAGAAACAATAATTTACTGTGATAAAACAAAATACGAAAAGAGCAATGCGAAGGAGAATCTACGCAAAACAAAGTTCGTAGAAGTTTTGGGATAGTATTACACGATCCAGAAAATATGTAAACTGTGAAAGTGAAAATAATTTATGTGAAGCATATGTTGACTCAATCAAATCTGGATTGCTCGCCTTGAGAGGTTGTTTATAGGCGGTGTTTAAAATTTTTAACAGTACTGACAACAAGCCTCTCGAGCCTCAGTGCCTTCTCTGCATAAGCACGTGCGGAGAACGCGTATGTTCACTGCGAAAGCAAACGTTGTCCTGAAACTCTTACTGAGGGCATTTTTAATGTAGTAAACTCAACGAAATTATGCTCGCTTAAGTAATACCCTTCACTACCAGGCGTGATTCAATGTGTTTTAGAGTGGATACGGGGAGAGTTACTCCTACACAAACGTGCCCACTGCTACAATTTTCAATTATAAGATTTTCAAGCGGCATTCCTTCGTAGGCGGCTACCAGAAACTACTGCTAGTAGTAAAGACATTTTATTGGAAACTACAGGCTAAAACTATAACCCTCCCAACTCGCGCGCGCAAAAATCTGAGAACGCTTAAGCACTTCTTATCACCTGTGAATGTGAAAGCATTAGTTGTAAATGCGAAAGCCCCGCCTAGATGCTGCGCCGCCAAGGTGAAGCCTGAACGGTGGTGTGCGCTCCTTTACTTTATGTTTTATTTCAAAGGCACGGGCCATGGGGCCACACGACGCGCCATAACCAAAGTGAAATTCGGGTGCCGTTTCGTTGCTACAGACTACGCCAACGCCACCGCTTTCGCTCGATGGGCCATTTATTGCTCTGGCATTATAGCGCTAGACAGCTTTCTGAACCTTGCCTTCCTGTGTTTTAAAACTTTTCTTCAGACGTGAAAACAGTGCCACCGGACTGACCGCAGTGCCACGTGATGAGCGCAACTTGATTGTCATGACTCACTCGGAGCAGTCAGGAAAACCCGACCTGTAAGCCTCAAAACACGTATACGGCCTTTTTAAACCTCATCTTTCGTAACACCTGTACTTTCGAGTAACAAAACATGGTCAATTTTTTCTTAGGAACCCTTGTCAGGCCTCAGATGAGCCCAAGGTTTCTTTTGCTTAAAAGAAAATAACATGTAAGAACCCTGAGAGGTTTGACGCCAGACAGACGCTTTTTTTAGCCCGCCGACGGTGGCTCAATGGTTAAAGCATTTTGCTACTGAGCGCGTGATAGTGCGTTCTATTCCCGTCCACGAGGGCTGTTTTTCTAATGGAGACGACGAATACGAACGACCGTGTAGAGATTTCGGCGCAAGTTGAAGGTCCCCAGGCGCGCTAAATTAATCCGTAGCGCCTCACTGCCGTGCGCCTCATAGCCTTGAAAATTGATTTTCGGCTCACAAAACACCAATTTAATTTGATTTTCTTGATTTCGCAGCGCACACAACAAACAAGGACGATAGGGAGAACGAAACACACAGGAGCGAGACACACAGCGCCTATGTGTCTCGCTCTCCCTATCGTCCTTGTTTGTTGTGTGCGCTGTGAAATCAAGAATATGGAACACCAACTCGCCCAAGCATTAACGTTTATTTGATTTACGCTTTTCACTGCTTTCTCCTATGTTCAAAGTCTTGCGAAAGGTGCGGCCCTCCACATTTTGTGTCATTTTTCCTCCCCACATAGGCATCAGAGAGGCCCCACCACATGATGGTGATTAGAATTTTTTTTAATGCTCCCCCCGACGATCGCTGGTGAGTGAGCGCCTCTTGGGAGTTTGGGTCAAAGGCAGGGCAGGGCCTCTTGCTCAGCAACAGCCGGGAACGTGTGATTCTCTGACTAGCCCTGCACATCCGGACCTCTTGTCGGGTGGCCAAAGGAGGTCCAAACCCGATTATTACGTAAACTTTAGTCCATTATGCGAGAGTGGACTTTTATGTTTTTTATTCCGTAAGCATTCTAGAATGACTTCCCCCGGAAAGGCGTGCGTCCCTGTATAGTGTAACGCGTTGCAGTTATAGGTTGTTTTGTTTATAAAAGGGCCTTGAGCCTTCATATGCTGATATAAAACTGCTTATACTGCCCGCAAAATGACTTCTCAGTTCCCAGTAATGCATTTGGGTAAAGTCGACTTTAAGGGGGCACGGTGCGTAGCAGTCAGGACCACTATGCAGGGTCTTGACCGTTGTAAAGTTGGCTTTACAACTTTGCTCTGCGTATTGTAGCGAAGCCTACCTACACTGCAAGATTTACTGGCGGTTCGGCTGCGCCAACCACGGAATATCGTGCCAGAGTCCCTGCTTAAAAACGTTTTCCAATACACCACCGCGGGTATATGCTAGTTTTGTAATGTGCAGAAAGTTTGAAAATGTTCGATTTTACTATGTATGTTAACCTTTGCAATGTGCCTACTGACGATTTTCATACGCCTTGCTTCTGTTACCATGCTATGCGTTCCCCTGTGACAGTATTAACTTGTTTGCTTTCATACATGCACTGCTAAAACAAAAAAAAAAAAACGAAACAAGAAAGAGGGAAGAACGATATACTCAGTGAGTCACTTCACGTTGAACTATACTTCTGTGTTGTGTTTTTTGTTTTACCCCCCCCCCCCCCTCCCTCCCTATGTAATGCCCATCACGGGCCCGTAGGGTACTAAAATAAATAGTAAATGAACTATCTAACACGACATTTCACGGCAGTAAATGAACCATGTAACAAGGCAGTAAGACAAAGTTGTTATTTGCTAAAAAAACTCTGATTAAAATATTGCAAATGACATCTTGCCCTTCTTGTGTTACTTACAGACACGATTCGGCGGCAGTTGATGCTTCTCATAACCCAGCATAGTTATATGAACGTTGGCCGCTCTTTCGTGCCCGCTAAGCAACTTGAAGCAGTTCTCACAAGAGACATCTTGAGTGTAGTGCACGCGTTCCTGCCTCCGATGCGAATTACCAACCGGGAGGAGCAGAGAATTCGTTCAAACGGAGCTTGTGCAACCTGCGATGCAGAAAGGCATGCGCACCGAACTCCAGTCGGTGAAGCCTTACTTCACAGCGGACGACGCTTAAAGGGCTGCTTTCGTTGGGCAACTATTGAGAATGTCACATAAGAGCCCACGAACGTTTTGGGACTTCTGACGCGCCTCCTCAGTGGCCTCTCGAGAGATGGTGCGAAGAGGAATAAAATTTGGTTGGCCTTGGCCAGAGGAAGCCGTCAAGTGCATGAAATGTGACGGAGAACCGCTGTCTGCCATTGCCTCGCGGAGAGTACGAGTTGGAGTCAGAAGAAGGGAGAATGTTTCGCGTTGCCTATTATTGCAGGCACTGTATAGCGTAAACACCCGCTTCATAGCAATGTCGTATTTAACTTACAACACGAATGACAAATGAAGTACTTTATGGAATGATGCATGGGAAAAATGGACCGAAATGCGTTACGTTACTGCATTTGTACGTCGCATAATGACGGTCGTTTGTAAAAAAATTGGGACCCTTTGACAACATTGTTGGGTCCCTCTGAGTACTCTGTAGGTATCTTTTCTTTTGTTTTGTTTTGAAGCCGCTTCAAATGCTAAATTTCAGTAAGTAAGAAAATAGGGCGCAGTGCGCCAAGGTCGCAGTTCGCGTTTCTGCAATGCCTATGTGCTTGGACGGGTGAGGTAGCAAATGGCTCTTCGTCTAGTCGGAAAAAAGCCCCTTTCAAAATGTGTCGGCAGTAGCTCCGGTGGGGAGTGTCGTCATCATGTTCATGGGGTTTGAACTTAACTTCAATACGTTCTGGGGTTCATCATGGCCGTTATATTCAGCCTGCACCGATGAAGTTTGTGTTGTTGCAGCTTTCACATCCGAGGGCGGATTTCCGGTTGGGATCGGAAGCTCGCAACAAGGCGTCGATATATGTTCGGCTCACTCACACGTCATTTAACTGTTTGGTCCTTGGGATTGCATGCGTGGCACTCTGTCAGGCTGCAGCTGGCTGGCTGGCGGATTGGCTCACCAGAAGCCTAGTGAGCCATAGGTGGATAACCGAGAATGCGGAGGTCCTAAGCCCACCACTGCGACTCTAGTAAATAACATCAAATAACATTATTTAGCAGAGAAGGGGACGTGATTACTTAGTCCGGGAGCCCGACTGACGACTTGGCGATCTCTGCTCTAGAGACCAGTGGTTTCTGGGCGCCCAAATAACCTCTCGTCGCCAGGTTCACCCACAGTTAGGGAAGTTCAAGGGGGGAGGAAGGAGGGGGGATGGCTAGGTTGCAAACACTACATTCTACGTATTTGCGACATGTGTTTTTTTTGTGTGTGTGTTATTACACAATCATTTTCCTTTGTGACACCGGATAACCGTCACCTGACATTTACATCAAGTGAGAGCAGGCTGGTATCAAGGAAGGTAACTCGTCCCTGAATTATATTCGCGCCATTTACCAGACAATAAATACGCCCACAGGATACAAAAAATGTGGCCTTTATAGATTTACAAAAGCGTTTGAGTCAATTCGAACCGACATACCGAAGCGTAGTGCAAGCATTGTGAGACCAGAGAGTTCAGGATACTCAAATATGGTTCTTAAAGAGCCTACAAAAGGAGAGAACTGGCAAGATGATGATATGCATGAAGAGCAGAAGCTTTTTGATAGGAAGGACGCTGGACAAGGACAGACCATCTTTCCGAAATCATTTACAGCCTGTCCAAAAGGGTGATTAGGAGACTTAATTAGGAGAACCTAGGGATACGAGTAAATGGGGAATATCGGAGCTGCTTGAGATTTTCGAATGGCATCTTTTTGCTCAGTTGGTCCATAGAATGGCTGAAAAATATGGTACATGAATTGTATTCGGAAAGGTCAGTTGTGGGTTTGAAGATAAATACAAAAAAAAAAAAAAAAAAACCGAACGTTTCTGTACCTCAGGTTCAAACAACGCGCCTTAGGCCAGCTTGCGCCACCTAGTGAATCGCCGGCCAGTCAGCGCCAAACAACTTGCACAGCGCCATGCCTCTGTACCACAGGACCACAGGTTGAAACTTGAGGCGGGCGCGCGCTATGGAGCCCCGAGGGGCGCGCGCTGCTATTCTTGATGTTTGAATTCTTCTCTCGGCGCCCTTCCGTTCGCATTTAAAGTACTTCGAGCGCCACGTTCCTCCGGACGTTGGCGTAGGGTGGTGGTTACATCACTTGCCTGTCAACGCACGTATACCTGGGTTCGGTTCCCGTTCCTGCCACGGTTTCTTAGTTCAGTTAGCTGACGTGTTTTGCGTGCGGCAGGAGTTGGCGGCGGCATCAGTTCTGGCGGGAGACAAGTGCTTCCCGGACATGGTTATTGAAATTGGTGGACGTCAGCTGGGCATGCTCCCCGCCCAATGCCAACCTCGCCAAGTAACTCTTTCCTGGTAATATCCCCTCAAAAAAATTCCCCACTTTGATCGTGTGCTCAGCGGCAACGTTTTGTTTTCCTACGTCACCCACGTCTGCTTTTCTTTTTTTAGCGCAGGATGTTTCTGTCTGGCAAAGGTGGTTTTAAATTCGACTACGCAACGGAAGTAAGGCTATACTGTGACTAAGTAGAGTTGGGCTTCGTGTGCTGCGACAAAAGAGCTATGAAAACAAAAACCATGAAAACGTTCAGTAATGTGTAAAATGGTTAGGAAAAAATGGTAATATGGTGTGCGCGTAGCGTTCCCATTTTAAGAAAAGACTCGAGATTAGTGATGTGAGTGCCTCGAGCATCAAAAGTTCTCAGCGGAAGCAAAGAGAGGATTACGCAATTGTTATTAGCGGGAGCCAGCTGTTGCCTGTCCAAAAAGTGAGCTGTATGCTCCTAAACGCGGTGCTCTGCTGCAATTGAAAACGTCGCCATGTCCGTTTTGTCAAAAAATTGTTTTCCGTAACGTCACGTCCTACCGGAGTGTCAAGCTATGGCACCAAGAAAGTATAGTCTAAAGCAGATGTATTAAGCCCAGCGAAGCAACTCGTACGTTCATCTATGCATTACACATCCTGCGTTACCATTGCCTTTGCCCCGGTAGTGCAAGACAGGAACGGTATTTTTTCAGGGGCCATATTTCTCGAAAATAATTTCTGTAAGTTAGTCACGCTCCACATTTTTTTCCGGGTGGTGTTTTCACTTGAGTAACCAAACGATGCATCCGTTACGGGCTATTAATGAAGCTTGACATGATTTGATGCAATATTTTGTTTTGTGCGATGAGATAACTCAATGCGGAACACCGACCGTGAGCCACAGTTTCCGATGGTAGCAAGGCCGGTCGGGGGGGGGGGGGGGGGGGGGGGGTAACTTAGAGGAGTGGAGGTCAGACCACACAGCCTTGCAAGGTGGGGCCATCTTCGGTGAGGCGTGATTCCAATTTTGCACTGTAGACCCCGCAATTCTGGCTGCCACACAGTTCAGTGCCCACCGCCTGGGCAATAGTTGAGAATGCCTTTTTTACGACGCGATGGTTACGACATTTGAAAAAAGGAGGCGCCTCCGTGAAAGCCATGTGCCGGGCGAACGCCCCGCGTAAAGCGGAGGTGGTGGATGAGACAGCGTCCCACTCGCAGGGCGTCGGCGTTGGGTGCGCGCCAAGGCCGCCAAGGCTCCCGAGGTCCAAGGTCGGCGCGCGTCGCCGCCTGGTAGCGTGTGTAGCGGCAGCGCTAGGAGTGCTGCCGTTTTTCCTCGTCAGCGCGGGCTCGCCGCGTGCGTCGATCCCAGAGTGAGGCAGCGCACCGCGTGGACTGCGTGCTTGAGTCACGTTCGGCATCACGAGCGGCTGACTTTCGCGGCACTGGAATGAGCATCAGAACAACGAGTGGTGACAACGGAAACGCCAGCTGATGCCGCTATTGCTGTCTGTGCTAAACTCAGCGGAAACATTGCCACAGGGTCACCGAAAATGTTTTCCGGGGCAGTAATTGCAGGCAGAGCGTGACGCAACGCGTGCGTGACCTACTTGTTGCGGTCACCAGACTTGTGAACTTGCCGCGTGGAATCACGTGATTTGATATACAGTATGGCGATACCAAGCCTGATTCATTTGTTGTGCAGCAGATTGCCGTGTATGTGTGACATGTATAGCGTCATACGGAACATCCGTTGCCGGCTTTATTATCAAAGATAGCGGCCGATACAGTAACCTTGTTACAACCATCAACGGCAATCTATGACCACCCCATATGTTGTTCTCCTATGTATACGATTTGGTGAGCGAGAACTTTGCTCCAGCCTCCCGTGCGTATATGCCCGCTGAATAAAAACGACGCTGTTTATTCATTTACAATATTTATGACCAGTTTTTTTTTTTTTTTTTGCGCGCGTGTGTTTATGTTTTGCGATATTTAGGGGATGTTGTGCCCACACACTTCCTGAAACCAGTGTTTTCATCGCATTTGATTTTTAAAAGGCATGAAAGCTGTGTTTAGAGTTAAAGAATTTCTGGAAATAAATATCGCAGAAGTTTCTCTGGAACTTTTTGTAGCTCTGAATAATCACATAGCGCCAACTAATTCACCATAATATTAATCGATTGTAACATGTGGGCATTCATTAATTTTTCTTCTCCTCTGGCGCCCAAGATTGTGAAAGCGACTCAAATAAAGCTACTCCTTAAGTTTTTTACAGTAACAGGTGCTTTTGTAATAGTCTATGCTCATCATATGTTTTCAGCACTTCATAATCCATGCATATGTATTTCCCGTGTTGCATATACCCGTCTAGCATTTATCTTCAGCACTTCATTAACCACAGCTGCGGGTGCCTTTCCCGTCACAATCACCTACAAACTCAAAACTGTACATCCTTGTTGACAGCGTTAATGGCGCTTGTTGCTCTCGTGTTCGCTACCGCTCTCGCATTCGTTGCGACTGTCCGCGTCGCAGTGCGGGTCAAACACCTCTAGCTCTAGTCACGCTATTTGTCGAACTGCATGTCCTGCTCCTCGTCGAAATCCTCGTGACGCTCCTGTTCGGTTACTTAGGCTGCGTTTTAATTTTCTTCTCGTCCCCCATGTCAGACCCTCTTCCAATCCCAGCAATGGCGGCAACGAAGGATACTTGGCGAAGACAGCCCTGAAGTCAACAACGATGCAGGCTACTTTGCTGTCTAAGCTCGAGAAACGACGCCAGCGCCATCTTCATGCATACTAATGCTGCAAAAAACAAACTTGTCCTTTAATGAAAGTGTTTTCTGTAAGTTATCATTTTATGTTCCTACTTCTGTCTACTTTTTTAATTGTCTCGTGTTTATTATAACGGTGCATTTGCCTTTTAGAAAAGTGCGGCTTGTCTGCTACGACGTTTTTGTCTGCGGTGCTGGCTGGGGTGTCGTTACTTTAAACGCATGATTAGACTGCTTCCGAAGCTGTCTACCGTGCTGCTCGCGAATTGGAACGCAGTCTGAAGTTCTCCGTAAAGTTTATTTCTGTTTTTCCCAATTTAAGCGTGAAACTTGCGCGTTCACGCTCTACAAAAGAAAAGATACACCTGAATACTTTCGCGCAGCAGTGAGCCATAATCGAGGTCGGCCATTGCACCCACACTGTATCAACCAAGAATTTTTGAGGCAGTGGACCATCCGAAGCGCTCACATATAATTACTGTCGTTCTGCAACCCTTCCTTTTCGTTGTTTCGATTTCGCACTTGATTGCGGCGGATGCTACCACCTTTCCTCTCAATTTTCGCATTTCCCATGTGCACTTCTGCATATATGTTCTATAACTTCACAAAGATTCCAGAACTGGGAGCTCGCAATCAAGAATTGCTGCCAACGTTGCATTCAGAACTACGGTCTTCCTAACGGCCGCCCAATATGGATTTGATAGTGTTGTAGACTTACGTCACAACGCCTTAACACCATTAAGTGATTGACTTGTTTCTGTCTACATATACCGTAATCCCTTCAATCCCTCGTTAGCTCGAAGCCAAAGAAGCCGCTTAAAATTTCGAGATAAGTGGAGTTACGAGTTAAACGAAATGCCGAAAATTAGTGGCCATGTCATTGAATTAAAAGCTAAGGCTGGTAACAGGCGCGCCAGTGCACAGCGCAGCTTTCGTAATAAAGGCAAAAAAGTTCGCAGGAAAACCGAATTTCTATCATAGCGGAAGCCATAACTGCGTGATGGTCGCCTGTTTAGCGTTCGCATCTAATCCCAGAAAAGCGTCCTCGAGCTGCTCAAGGCATCGCATCAATTGTTGGTCACCTCCGCAACATTCTACCGTGCACGGGCACAGCATCTTTGTTGTTTCTGTCGTTGTAGGCACTTCTGGGGGCTTCTCTTCGTCCTCACGGTCAACTACATCGTCCACAGCTCTCTCCAATGGTGTAGGCGTCGGACAGCATCCCGGAAACGGGAACAAATTTGCCGTTCACGATCGCGTTCGGCGCGTAGTGGGAGCTAATCGTTAGAACGGGTACCTTATCAGCTGTCTGTAGCGGACTTTGCAACAAGGACGTGCCACATGCTGTAAAGGGCACAAGGATAGTTCACTGTAGACAAGGAGCGCCATAGAGGAGCCGAAATTCAGAAAGTGTTTGCGGCTCCGCCGACGCATGGCTTTCTGCTTCCCATTTTTTTCTGCTGCCCCTTCATTGCCAAAAAAAAAAAAAGGGGGGGGGGGTGGCAGAAACCTCGTCGAGCCGCCTATCAGTAGCGCTTTTTGTTTATGTCCTAACATTTCTCTTTTTGTGCAAAAAAATTCTGAACAAACTAACCTCAAAGCCCGATCGATTCGTTCTTGTCTGGTCTGTGTAAGGTTGCCGTAATGGCGTTGGCATCGAATCAATTGCGTTCGTGGCCAAACAGCTCTAACGGAGGGACGGACAAAGGTACTCAACACAAATTGCCGCCTTAACTCGCATGTACTCCGTGGGGAAGTTCGCTAATTGTCGGTCTGCTTACTTATTTTTACGAGTGAAACTATCCACTCATCGTGGAGAAATCTAGAAATGCTTAACTTTGAGATCTTCCCCATCCCTGGGAAAGCCACTGCTCGGAATATCCGGCCATTGTAAAGTATACGAGGACAGCGTAGTCACGAATGATACCACAACGCTTTCATATAGCTAACAGCCGGGCACTTCGCGCCGGTAATGGGACCTAGCGATGCGTTTAAAAGACAGGCCACGCAGCAGTTTGAGGTCGTCATCACTCACCTTGTGCACTAGGAGGGAATTATGGCGACCTTCGCAGCACTGGACGCCACAGTAGACTCGAGCTCTCAAGCCAGAAAACAAAATGCTTGGTCAACACCATGGGCAAAGGTGAATGGCTGGAGAATGAAAGACGATGGAACAAGCTTTCCGAGCAAAGGTTCAGCGAGCTTTTCACGCTTGGAGAAGGTGAAAAAAAAACAGCTTACGAAGGACAAATAAAGAGGGTGAGAAAGATGGAAGCGAAAGAGGGCAGAAGAGGGCGAAAGAGAGAGATAGAGAGAAGAGGAGGGGGAGGGAGTGGAGGAGAAGGAGTAAGGGCGTTTTTAGTGAAACAGAAGAGGTCAGCCCTCCTTGTAAGCAGGGTTTGCTACTCCTGCCGAATAAAAGTGAAATGACTTAACAGATGAGGTGGATGCGAGACTAATAATAAAAATAATATATGAAATAACTAAATATATAGATTTAAAACACATCAAGGCGGGACAGCGCTAAGACGAGACGCAGTAAGAACTAAGAAGTAACAGGCACGGGCGCTGTGTTACTTCTTACTGTGTCCTGTGTTAGCGCTGTTCCAGTTTGATATGTACCAACTCGCCCAGATACAAACTCTCCTGCGCTTATTTTAAACACGCAAGTACATACAGCACAAATATCAACATACGCCTCAGCGCACTACCGCGCGAGGACCAACAATGGTCACGCAATGGACACACCCGCCGCGGTGGCTCAGTGAAAGGCTAAGGGGTTGTGCTGCTGATCCCAAGAACGCGGGTTCGATTCCCGGCCGCTGCGGCCGCTTTTCTGATGGAGTTGAAAAGCGGAAACGCCCGTGCGTCGGTATTTAGGCGCTCGTTAAAGATCCCTAGGTGGCCGAAATTAATCCGGCGCACTGCACTACAGCGCGCCTCATAGCCCATGCATATATATCTTCGGCGCGTTAAACACCACAATCTGCAATGGAGAACGCAGGAGACAGCCCCATTTCGGCACTTAGCGGCATTCAGTAAAGAAGCTTATGGTTTATAAACGTAAGCCGGTTGTGTTTCAATCGGTCGCCGCAGCATAAAACAGAAATGGACGGTGTAAACTGCGGTAAAACAGCGTCTCGTTTCCGTACATGCTGGAGCCAGGACCGTTCACAGACGAGGGGGAGGTGGTTCTCTATGTCCTTCCAGCGGAAACTTCTCCTGGCCTCAGTGTGTGACCTTGTTCCATTTCGGGGCACCGACGATTTGGCCAGTGTGTGTGCGCGTGTGTGCGCCCCGCGGTGCAAGGAGGAATTTTATGAGTACGGAAGGCCCAAGCAGCAGCTAAGTAAAAACACACCCAGTGCCTATGCTGTGGACTTCAGTAGCAGCTACTGACCGAAATAAGAATAATGTACGACCCGACCATGCAGCTCAAGCGGGTCGTGACATCGTCTTTCTCTAGCTTCCCAGTGACTGCGGCGTTGCCTTTTATTGACACACCTCTGCTTTTCTTTCACCTCCTTCCTTCCTTCCTTTCTTCCTACAACTTGAATGACAAGCCAGTGCCGTTGCGACAAAGAAGCGCATCAATAACGCCTCCTGTAATCGGGTACGGGGCGCGCGGCGAGTCGGCTTTCCTTTTAAGTGGCGGTTCCGGGCGCCATCGTCCCCGTGCGGCACCATCGGCGTGCCAGCACGTGCTCCAACAGGTTGCGATACCTGGCGCGGTGGCTGACCCGCAAACAGAGCGGCCGCTGCCATGGCGACCGCCCCCTGACAACAGGCCATCGATATTACCTTCGTGTCCCTTTAACGATTCCTTTGCAGGGCGTTGACAATCAATTGCAGTCACACCGCCGAGGTATTTTTAGGCACTCGCTTAATGAAGTCAGCGAGGATCTCAGACGCTGGCTGAGCAAGAAGGATCAGGGCGCCAGCGACAGCACCGAGGTTCGGCTGCTTTGTCGCGAGAATTATGCAAATAAGGGATCCGAGGGATGAAGCAGGGATTTCTCTCGACCCGCCTTGCATACATGGGCGCCCGCAGCGAGGAACGCGGAAGGCACTATGCATACAGTCCGCGCACGTATATCAACCCCGGCTTCTCAATAAAGTAAAGCAAAGAAAAAGAAGTCAGTCCGTGCTGTCTTTTTTATTGTGTGACGATAGCAAGCACGAATCTTATTCGAGACCTTTCTCCACGTATCGGCGAGTCGGCAGGTATACTTGCTTTGCCTTATTTCGCCGTAATTCTTTCTGCGCAGAACACTTTTTTTTTTTTTTTTTAGTTAGAGCTAACGAGGTCCTCAATCACCGTGGCATTGACGCCAAAGGTTCCGAACTGTACGCCATTCGTTGCTCAAAAAGCCTACGTCGTCGTAGATATAGAAAGCCTACGTCGTTGTATTTTTATTTGGTTCTGCCGGCATTATAGGCCGCTCGTTTCGCGCCCACACTGCCTTTTCTGGGGCGATGAATATAAGAGCACACAATGCAAAAAAAGATGGGGAGGCGGTGGATGCAGGAATCATTGGGAAAGCGAAAGAAGTCGATTTTTTCTCTCTTGATTGGACGACTATCTTTCCAAGCCATCGCTTAAGCTACCTGGAAAAATAATGTCAAAGGAAAGAAACAAAGTGCCATGTATATCGCCCGGAGGAATCGATCAAATCGCTTCCCCGAGACGCACGCGGGCAATTAAGACCGACCATTACGGGTGAACCAAGTCGCTACTTGTACGCAGAGAGCACGCGACAGCCACGAATTGCTCACGCTGCTGTTTCTTTCGCAAGCGGGATATTTGCACAGCACAGCCGCGTCTAGTTACCGCGGTTCATGCGAAACTTCATTTCTACTGAAGCAGCAGAAAGTACCTTGCACTATTTACCTTACCTTGCCTAGCTTACGGTCTCTTACAGTCTCTGTACCTTACAGTCTCTGCTTGCTCACTACAGTTTTTCAGTTGATTCATTTTTTACGTATGGACGGTTCGCTGTATCGTGGAGGGCACACCACGCGGACTTTGGAAGGATCAGCAAAGGCTATGAGCTAACGGTGTTGAAGGCACGGCCAGGAGGGGAAATACATGCGCCGTAGGCTTCGCTGTGCTGGTTCCAAAGCCCTTTTATTTCCATAGTGTGGGTAAAAATCCCCCCACCCCTTCCCCATTGGAACTACAAACTTCCAACGATAAAATCACGATGCTTGACTTGTTTGCTTAGAGAAGGCAGTTTATTCTCGGAAGCTGCCTGTTAGAGTAGTTTCTTTACGCATTTCGCAAAAGGCGAGCTTGCGTGCGAACTATAGCCGCCCGTGTGGTAGCACAACAACAGTAAAAAGAGGCAATGCTGCGCGAGTGGGTCATGAACGGAGAAAGAAATGAGCCTCTTGAAGCCCAACTCGCGCGATCTACAATGGGGACTCTAGGGTACACGCATGGTGGGCAGCGGTGATTTCTCTCGAAAAGACCTGCATTTGCATGCCCTGTGACGAGTTCCAGAAAGCGACGTTTATGGAACCTTGTCCCGCACTTGTTCTTGCGTTTCCCATCTGGTGTCAACTCACGCTTGGGACAGGAAACATTTCATATGCTTACATACAAACACGAGGAACCGATATTGTAAGATGCTAACTCTTGCTTCGTTGTGTCGGGATGCGAGGATAAATTTTCGCTGAGGGCACGTAAGCACAAGAATGGCACAGTTGTTTGTCCTCACTGCAAAAAGAAAGCAACGAGTATTTAAAAACAAAACGATTTCAGTGAAATGAGCTTACGCAAGCGGTAACAACAACCAGTTAAGAAGCTGTTTTTTAAAGCGAAGCTTCAGTGTCCACACTGATGCCGTTGTACGCCAGTACGCCCTGCAGGAAAGCCGACTTTCTCTGACAGTGATGACGAATGATCGTGGGTGAAGTGAAAGAAAAAAAAAAAAGGCTCCAATCCACGCTGTGAAGGTGGTTGGAAAACAACGACACTAACAACAATTGCTCATGCGACGTCACTCGAATTCACACACGTGTCTCTACAAAGAGCCAAACGAGAGATTCGGCCAGCCGTTACCTAGGATTCGCGGGGGTGGCGTCCCGAACGCAGCAGCGTCGGCCACGGCCGGGCTAGAGCGGCGGACCCCGTCGCTGTAGCCCAGCCGTGGGTCGGCAAAAAGAAAACGGAGAGGAGCGTCTTTGGAAGGGCGAGGCAGCGGAACCTAGCCACCCTGATGTACTAGCTTGGGGCTACACCCCCGCGCGACACAAGCGCAGACACCGAAACAATTCGGCATGTGAGCTTAGTGATTCTCATTTATACCGATTTGAACTAGTCAGTTTAGCAAGTTTGAGAATAGCGAGAAAGCTGAGGGAACTCTTATAATCGCTATTTATCAGAACGAGTTGCTCCTTTCGCCTTTTGCAATACTTCTTAAAACACAACCGAATTGGTAGCGTTTCTCTAGCGGCCAGATGTCTGTACATGGTCTCTACATTTTGTTTTCCAGCACCTGCAAACCAATCCTTAGCGTATCTTTGCCGTACGACCACTTAATTCCGTCGGGTCCGGGTTACCCAGGAGGTGCCGTACAACAAGTTAATCAAGCCCTGCTTTCTTTTAATTTTGTCCACTTGCTCTTCATATTAATTTCATTCTTTGCACCTTTCTTGCTTGGTAAGCTGAGCAACACGTAGCCGTGAGCTGTTGTAGGCCTTCAGCGTCCGCTTACGTCACCCTCAGCTACGTCTGCAGTATACGGCGGGGAAGAACAAATAAATGGCGAAACGCCGAATTGTTCATTCGCCGCTTCTCTTCGTTGTCTTTTGTGGACTGGTCCGGCGAAGCGACTGTGAGAAAGAGCGATGCGGATTCGGCAGCTGCGGGGACGAGAACAGCACCAGAGGCAGCTGTGAAAGAGCAGAAGCTTCCTGTTTGTGCATCCACTTTCAGCACACTAATGGCTCTTTCCATCCGTGAATTCGGGAAATGCGGTCCAACATCGTTGCATCGAACGAAAAAAAAAACCGAAGGAAAGTTTGGAATGGCTGGTAATGGGTTACAAGCGAATGGGGAAATTTGGCGAGGTAAAAGGCAGCTGTGTTATCAAAAACATTTTATTTACAACTTTTGGCTGTAAATAAACTGGAATAAGGTAGTTTATGATCTTTCATTCCAGCAGTATTTCATTCCTCATGGTCTTTCAGCAGTACCCCAAAGCGTCGACATTCTACGCGCACGTTATTCGTGCGGCATTATATAACGCGCAGGTTCGCCAAGCGAGGCGCAGCAAATAGTAACCAGTCACGAAATGGTCGAGCACGCACGTTGCAGGCCACTGTTCTGTTATCTGTTGTTATCTGTTGTTTTTGCTACGGTCTCGTCATCTTCCTATTTCGTCTGGATATTTTTGTGTTCTGATTGATGCGAATCGATTGATTTTCTCTAATGGTTGAGGGTTGTTCCTGACAAAATGGACGTGTTCCGCAGAAGCCGTTTGGAGCATTGGGAATGTGAAGAGCTGGTAGAGGGCAGTTGAGTAGGCTGAAAATGACCGAGTTTAATGTGCTGTTGCCGCTACAGTGCCCAGTATACGGCACTGTGGCGGTAACAGCAATGCCCAGTAGGGCGCCTGGGAAACATCTGGAATACGTAACTCAAGATCAATCTATTAAGTGGAACACTTTAAACAGCACATTTTATCCTAATAATTTCCTTGCATCTATTCCCCCCTGGGAGCGACCCGCCCTGGACCATCTCAGGCGGCGACCCATTTCCTGCGCTAACCGGTACGCACGGGAACATGTTCGCACTTTGGACAATGACAAGGCTACTGATGAAGTTGATATTTTCACAGACGCAGCAATCACCGACACCGCAGCAGCTGCTGCCTATACATGCCCTGACGTACCCCAGCTGGATGGCTCTTGTTACATCCCTAACACGTACGGTCTCACTGATGCAATCGAGCTCTTCGAAGCCTTCGGCGCCATTCAAACCATGCAAAATATACCTCGTCTATCGACGTCAATGAGTTCTGAATCGTCACTGACCCACATTTCGCTCTTCGAGAACTCAACAGGACCTTCTCATTCAACTCTGCTGGCGCCGAAATCGTTGCAATATCCGAGAACTCAATAACGATGGGTTCAAGATACTCGTACGCCTGGTGTGGACCCCTGCGCACGCATGTGGAGCATACGGGAGCCAATCGGTGCATAATGCTCCCCGGGAGTGTTTGAACAATCTTCGCCCGATTTCTGCGTGCGTGCATAATCGAACCCAACACAGGCATCTTAACTGCACTGACAGCAGGAGTACCGCCAAGTTAGGACTTTGAGCTGACCAAGACTTGCTGAGGTCTCACTCCCTTGCTTCCTTCTCCGCTGCAGTTGCTAACCCGAACAGCAGAAACGTTCATCAATAAAGTCCTTGCCGACTCTGCATATACTGCTGAAATCATGTCTGGGAGGCGACAAAAAAAGATCATTCGCGTGTGACAAATTTTACTGCAGATTAAAAAACCGCTCGCGGTCTGAATGATTACCTGGCCCTCTGCACACAACAGCTGGTCCCATTGGCTAGCTGTTCCTTGGATTGCGTGATAAACCTCGAACATTATTGCCTTCATTGTCAAATTAACAGCAGAACTACCAAGCTGCAGACACGGAAAGAAAATGCATCAAGGTGGCTATTGCGGTGGTTAGTGAGAAGAAAGAGTTTATGTCCAACCACTAAAGTATAGGCTGTTCTAACTGGTGTTTTTGACGACTGAGTGTGCAACGCACATTCTTGACGAGGACGAGGATTGCTGACTGGAAATAGCCACACCGAGGCCCAATGTCCAGGTTGTCCAGGCTGCAGTGGAGGCTTATGTGTTGCGCGCCTCGACGTGAGGACGAGGCAAACGGTACGCGGTGTGGTTGCGGCACATGCAGCTGGAAGTTGGGACCGTTGGTAAAAGTGCGGCGTTTTTGCCGTGTTGACGGAACCAGTGAACCTGTTTCATGGCAGGACAGGCACTCAATATCTGACTGATGTTATGAGCATGCTACTGGCATAATAACATGCTCATCCGGTCACTGACGCGTTGAACGAGCCCGACAGTGATTGAAACACCACTGGTATCGGTTTGCACCTCTGTATAGGTGCTTTGGGATGGGTCCTGACATCAGAGATACTCCAGGTGGCGAAACGCCATGGCACAGTCGGAGCTCAATGTGAATGGAAAATTATCTCTAAACGGCATGTCAGAGGGTAAGCTATGTTGGCAAATCCAGGCATAAAACGAAAAAAATAGAAACATAGTCCTAAGAAGGTGTGAAAGGACTGTGTTATTCCCAGCAGCTAACGGCTGTGATCTTCTGTAGATCTGGTCGAGTGCCCTATCTGCAACGAGACTTCGCACAGGACTTTGGTGCTATCCGAGTGGACATTCTTTAAAGGAGCCATGAAGATAGAATACAAGTTTGTTTTATTTGAAAGATTTCGCGTTTTATAGTGCCCCCAGCGCTTGTCCGGCAGCAAATGATGCCGTATTCACTGAGAAATTGATTAATTTAGGTTAAAATTTTGATTCTCCCGCCAAATCGTGGGGTTTAGTGATGTCAGCAATGACGTCAGAAGCACGTGTATTCAAGGGAACTTCCACTGCGTCATTCGGGTTTGCGGCCTTGCTGTCCGTCAGCCCTCCCATATGGCGCTGATAGTCATCCACGAACCGTTGTCCGCCGTTGCTTTGTTTTTGAGCGTATTTGCACCTGGCTTGTTTTTGCTACTGTAAAAAGTGACCGTCTCGTGAAACCTGGGGTATCTTCGACAAACAGGGTCACGTAAGACAACACCGCTTACGCCAATCGGCCAGTGTCCTCTAGAACAACTTCAAAGCGGCGGAGTGCTGGCACTGCTGTGCAGCTAAAACAAGCATAGTGCGCCCATGCAGTGCCAACAGCAGTGCGCATCGGTACTTCTATGCTTACGTGCGTTTTCGTAACTTTCATTGTTTACCGCACCATTCTTACTGCTGTAAAATGAATATGCATTACACTTAAGCGCAAATAGTTCGTTCTGAAAGCCTATAAGCCGTGCCTAATTTGAGCTTGCTTTTTCCCTCCTCAGCCAATCGCACAGCTGGGCTCATATAACATCATAGATTCTGTTGCGGGAAATGAGCTAGTGGGTCGCATGTCCATTCCCTTTTTTCCTAATTACGTAGCTTATTTGAGCGAACTGTGCGTTAACAGTGGTGTCAGTATGATTCTATCGAGGCAACATTTCGAATGAACCGAACTTGTGTTTTGTCCTCATGGCTCCTTTAAAGCTCAGGATGAGCCCAGCTTTTCCCAAACGGTCCAGAACAGTGGCTAAGAGTGTGCTTGGGTCACGGACTGAACGACCAAAGTCCCGCTATTTACAAGGTAGCACATGCACATTTCCTATATAAGTCCCAGAAGTACGTGTCCATGAAACGCTCAAACGTGACAGAAGCGTTAGAGAGTCCCAGGGGAATAACATTAAATTCGCAAAATCCATCAGGTGTGCCAAAAGCGGTTGTCTCGTCATTGTCAGGGTTCCCAAACATTTGCCAGTATCCTGATAATAAGTCATGAAGAAAAGTACGAAGCTGCTAGTCAACGCATATCACGCACGGACGCACATAGATATCTTGCGGGGGCATCGTAATCAGTTAGTAGCCCTTACCCATCTAACATATGAATTCTAACATTTTGGCTATCTGAGTAATCGCAACAACATCAAAACGAAGGCCTTTTACCTTATTCATATATCCTAACTTAAGAACTACACTCGTTTTCCATTCAATGTGAATGTTCCTATATGTGATCACCTTTGCGGTGAACGTCGTGATTCAAGCGGTATTTACATGTCGTGCCAATCACCCTGGATCCTCTGTCACGAGGAGAGCGGCGGGTCGCTCTGTCTTCCGCGGAGATTACGCAGTTCCTTGCAATCCTCGCGGAAGTACGGTGGTTCTACGAGGAGCCTGATCCTACCCATATTTCAAGGAGTTCTTCATAGTCATCACGAATGCAATGCAAATGCCGTAATATACGCAAGCCACCGTTCGACCGTACTGCGAACATGCGGACGTGCGGACATACGAATGGAAAAAAATTCCTTCGAACCAGGCGTAGTTCGAAGGTGTGGTACGATATACATCTTACGCTATGGTAAAAAGCCCCCATCATCATCGTCATCACCACCGCCATCATCATCATCCTGATTGTGTCCACGCAGAACGAAAAATGTATGTTCCTCCAACCGTTCTCATCTTGCGACCGCATGCCGGCATGCGGCAGCCAAAATACTGTAACGCGGGGTGTGAGTTGTAACTTGTAAGATGTGAGATGTGTAAGATGTAATGTGTAATGTGTAAGATGTAAGATGTGTAACTTGTAAAGAAGCGCTTCGCGCCCAGGCCAATAAAATGGCAGCGCCCTGTATCCTTGGGACGTCGCACTGCGGCTGTGCTCGCCAAAACAACCCATCAGAAAGAAAGAGAGGGAAGATAGCGAAATACAAAAGTAGAACCAGCGACAAGGCGCGAAAACACCGATACGCATGCACGCACACGGGCCGAGACTACATGGGGACATCCTTTCGGGAGCGGAGTATTCAGTGCCTACTACCTGTCGTGATTGCTTTATTTTCTTCTTTTGCGCTGATCGACAGCCGTCAGGTGAAACAGAGCGTTATGACTGGCGCGTACGAGGGCTCTGCAATGCTACGTACGTAACCGTACAGGAGAAGGAAATAAGAAAATGAAGGGAGACGAGGGGAGGTCCCGCAACGTGTCCTATTTAAATAATATTTTCTTGTTGAGCGGCCCCACCTAATAGCAATCATTCCATGTACAACGTAGCATCAAATTACTATTATGATATATATATATATATATATTCTCTCTCGACGTTTCGACTTCGAAATAAATCTTCTACGGGAAGACTTGTCTCGAAGTCGAAACGTCGAAATAAACCCTCCATTGTTGCTGTTACGGAGGTTTCTTACTTTGTGTTCACCACGCCTTCGGCCCCATCGCCAGCATGCCAGTTATATATATATATATATATATATATATATATATATATATATATATATATATATATATATATATATATATATATATATATATATATATATATATATATATATACATATATATATATATATATACATATATATATATATATATATATATATATATATATATATATATATATATATATATATATATATATATATATGTAGACAGAGAGAGAGAGAGAGAGACGTTGACTATCACAGCTCTTTGTAAGTGATATATTCGTCCAACTACTATAATTTGCAAAGAAAAAAAAGGAATCATGCACCCCTGATTGAACGCGAAGCTCTCTCGTGACGGATTTTTGATTGGCGTGCAAGTTTTGCGAACCGCTTCGACCACGTCGAAACGGAGCAATCGGGTAGACGCCGGCTTCATAACCCGGGGGATCCAGGTTCGATTCCGGCCACGGGAAGCGTTTTCGCGTTACAGACGTCATCGGTGAGAAAACTAAAGCTTCGCTTTAAAATCGGAATTACTAACCTACGTTAATTAAGTACACTGTTCAAACACGTGCATGTACGTTGCGATTCAGAGTACGCTCCGCAACCTTGTTTTGACTACGCTGATGTAAAAAATAATACAATAAGAACAAAGAAATTACGGCCAAATTTAAACCCATCCAGTTTGGCTCCAGGGGTGTCCAGCCCAGGTGTGACAAATTATGCCTGCTGGTGGATTTTCCTTTCAATTTTTTGCCCAATAAATCTAAATTTATAAAAAGAAGTGCCCTATACAATGACTGACTGACTTACTGACTGACTGACTGACTGACTGACTGACTGACTGACTGACTGACTGACTGACTGACTGACTGACTCATCAACTCCCAGCCAAAACTGCTACCCTGGAGACTTGAAACTTCGGGAGCACATTTCTATCATGAAGGAGGTGCTGGATAACGCGGGATTTTCGGAAATTTTTAACAGATTAGAATTGGTAAACTGCGTTTTCACAAATTTGTGATCATTTCGCTCACCCTGGTAGACATAGAAGAGCTTTTTGCTAATATATGTAACCCGTAAGAAACTTTAGTGGTTTCGCCCTAACCAACGCTAATGCTGTGAATCTGCATTTCGGAGAAAACTCTGTGTGTTTAGAGATTTCCCTATACCTGCCTGACTTATTGACATACCCCACTGCTTTTTGCTGATAAATGTTACTCATACAAATGCACAAAACCAATTTTGAGGATTTCGTAACGCGACACTGGTAAAAGCGCGAAGAGAATGTTTTAAATGACACACCTGACGAGACGAAATGCCTTACAGGTGATGTACACGCCTAGCCAAACTGCAGGATCCAGCGGATCAAAATTTCATGAGCACATTCTGATTACGGTTTAAGAGCTCAACTTCACTGAATTTTTTTTTTAAATTACACCCGGAAGAGAGTGGAAAGCGCTGAAATAATTTTTTTAGATATTTCTTCTTTTTTCGCAGGCTAGTTCAGATGCTGAGCTGGTTTTTGTCTATATATATAACTTATACAGGTATCAAAACACTGCTTGAGAAGCTTTTTCCTAACACCCACCTAATACGGAAAATCAGGATTTTGGAAAAATTACGGTTTTAACAAATTACTCAACACCTATGCAGATATCCAATTCGTTTTTGCTTGCAAGTGCTGCTAATACAATTGTCCAAAAACTGGTTTCAGGACTTTATCCTAGCACGCGAACAAAGAGACGAGCGGGATTTTTTTAAATTACACCCTCTGGAAGTGGAATTCAGTTCAATTTTCGCGCGTTCGCATAGCGCTCGCCACCTGCTGAGACTTCGTGAAACCACACGCCTCCCGTAGGAGCCCATGTTATTCATTATAAAACTTTGACTGATAGGTATCATTCACAAACACTGAAGAAATTACTCAAGTTTTGTATCCATTAATGGCATTGCTATACTGGCCCACCCGGCATCGCCGGGTACTACCGCTTGTTCATTCATAAAAAAAACAACTAAAAACACTCTGCAAAACTGTCGTGGGTCTGCTGCACCCAAAGATCCCGACTTGACCATATCATTGCGATCTAATTTAATTAGCGACGCAGGCCAATGACGCAAAATGTCATATGCGCTGCGACATTACTCAATGCCAACATGACCTCTTGCTGTGCATGATGTGTCAGCGCAGATCAATATTTCGTAGTCAAATAGTTTGTTTTAGGTCGCGTTATTCTTAGAATTCGCTCCTTTAGGCACAGCGACAGGTTATTCAAGCGAATTCTGGAGGAGTTAGATTACCCTCATTGCATGCATGCTTGTGCATTGACGTCAAGGGTTGCAACGAAGCCAGCCCGGCGGTGTACGTATGAATAATAGCTAATCGCGGCCATTGTGTGACTCGGAAACCGCAGAACGTTATAGACAACGCGTGGCTGTGCTCGAAGTCACTGCCCCCCCCCCCCCCCTCCCCCTTCCCCCGTTTGTGCGCCGACCGTCGTCTCGAGGGAGGCAAGGCTACAGAAAAACATGTGCCGTAAGCCGCTTGTCGCCAGCCGTGCGTACACGCACCTGCCACTATCGGGAGCGAGCAAAGCAAACGCCCCTCAACCCCATGCATGCACTGTGTCTAGAATGCCCAGTCGGCCTCTGTAGATAACAGCTATCATTTCTCTCGTCTTTCCCTGCCGCATCGGTTATACGAGTGGAGGCCTAAAAAGAATGGCGGCTTGCCAACAGCATTTGCAAGGAGAGTACAACAGACAATGAACAAATAAAAAAAATACCGTTAAGAGAATCTTTTTGCCGCGCATTTCATTACGACGCACAATAGGAGCAAGTGGTGGTTCGGGAACTAGCACGGAGTTCCGAAAAAGGGAATGATAACAAGCTTGCAAATTCTTTAGGAGTTCCGCGTATTGTCTGCGGCCTATCAGGCGGGTTGTTGCACGTGACGAACCCACATAGGTCAGAAAAAGGTGAAGAGAACTGCTATATTTTCTGCCGACCGAATCGGGAGCTGGACCTGCACTGTTCCGCTGTTCTTAACCGTGAGTTGACAAAATAAAAATATAACAAACGGTGAATTTTTGTGGGGTGAGGCTACCTGTGATAAACTGCCTCAACCCGCCTTTCCATTGCTGGGCCGTCAATTTCTTCCGGCCTCAAATTTTAAGATGGAGATCTGAAGACGAAATCATAGCAACCGTCTTCATTAGACTACGAGGCTTCAAAGTTTGTGCAATGGACATGTTTGCTGCGGAGGTCGGTGTGGTTGCAGCTTTGGAGGCTGGAGAGGCTTGCGGACAACCTCAAGTATAAACCTAAACTTCACCATACGAGGTGACCTCTAGATGAGGTCAGAGGTGGCGACCTTCTAAAAGAGCGACGTCGCACGTTTCGACCTCAACACCAGCGGATGATTGAGGATGATCGAGTTTAAGGTTGGAACTGATATCAGATCGAGAGCCGCTCTCTAAATAGTTCTTTCCCACAATACCCCTGATAAACCAAGCGCTACGTCCAAATGAGCAAAGCTAATGAATACAGAGGTCAGATATACGAGTTGACTCAAACATTTCATTGCTTGGTGACACCATACAATAACCCGCCGCGGTGGCTCCGTGGCTATGGCGTTGTGCTGCTGAGCTCAGGGACGCGAGTTCTGTCCCGGCCGTAGTGTCTGCTTCTCTGATGAAGGCGAAAAGCGAAAACGCCTGTGAGTCCAGATTTTGGCGCACGTTAAGGATCCCCAGATGGTCAAAATTAATATGGAGCCCTCCACTACGGTGCGCCTCATAACCCAGGTGTAGCTTCGGCGCGTTAGAACCACACAATCAATCACACCATACGACAAAAATTGACAGGGATAGGCTGGCGGTTGGTTCCGGCAACCAAAGATTATTATTATTATTATTATTATTATTATTATTATTATTATTATTATTATAATTAAACATGATTGATTGAATATTATTATTATTGCTGGTTTGCTGAGCAGGGCTTAGTTTTAAACCCATCAAAGACCAAAGCTATCATCTTACAACAGAAAAGCACATCCCTTCCAATTTTCTTACACTCAACGATTGTCCTTCAAAAGTTTCTGAGGTTATAGACCTTGGAGTACTCTTCGACAGTTCACAATGCTGTATTCGGGTGGTCGTTTTAGAGCGCTCTGAAGCACCCTGGAAAGCTACTCCGTGTTCGGGTGCTCGAAGTCGAGCGCTCGACGTATGTTCGGTTGGTCTTCTCAGAGCGTCACCTCCACTCTAAGCGCCTCCGACTACTCTGACTTCGAAGTCGGAGCGCCGCCGAAATCTGGAGGCGATCGGGTCATGTGACCCCGGCCGCCACCGATACTCGCCCATACCCGTCTGCCTAGTCGGTGGCGATCGCTGAGGCCTTGCCAGCGGTTTGTTGTGGTCGTGTTTCGACGTTTTTGCTTCTCATGCTATTACTGAAGGGATGTACGCATCATGTCGAAAAGGGCGCGTCCGTTCTGATGGCCGGCCTGGCTGTTTGCAGTAGCCGTGCTGGCCGCGCCGCGGCGCCACCGTCACTTGCTGCTCCAAGATCGGGTGCGCGTTCGGTTGGGAGCGCTGACTCTTGATTGGGGGAAGCGTCTGCATCGGAGTACTCCGAGCCAGAGTATCAGAGCGACCACCCGAACATAGCATTAGTTTCACTCCTCATATCAGACAGATGGTCGGACGGGCACTCCGCTCTCTGGGTGCGGTGTGCAGGTTTAGCAGAGATTTCACTTCGGCTGTTCCTTTCTTAAAGCTTTATAGATCATGGTGGGAAAAGCGCTACGACGACGAGGGCAAGCAAGTACACGTGCTTGTCCTCGTCGTCGTAGCGCTTTTCCCACCATGAACATTTACCAACAACCCCAGCTCGCAGTTCTTCTTTATAGATCAGTCTGCCTTCCCCGGTTAGAATACTCTTCCATCCTTTGAAATCGAACCTGCACGTCCAACTATCAATATCTAGAAAGGGTGCAGAAAAAAATTCCTATCAATATATATAAACACCGGCTAGGACGCAGTTCTGCTTCTACCTCTAGTCAACATCAGCCTGTTAAGCTCCTTCCTTTGAGTTGTCGGAGTGATCGAG
Organism: Haemaphysalis longicornis; assembly: GCF_048455015.1. NCBI lineage: Eukaryota > Metazoa > Arthropoda > Arachnida > Ixodida > Ixodidae > Haemaphysalis > Haemaphysalis longicornis. The sequence goes on along the minus strand of NW_027526203.1, from coordinate 435,761,262 downwards.
GCGGTCTTTTTCTGCATAAGCATCTATGTACACCGAGCCATTTCCTTCCCGGAACTTCTGTCCCAGCTTATGCTCCGAGTACCCCTGAAGTGCACGCGGCCGCGCTATCATTCCACACTAACAACTGGTAGTCGCCACTCGCCTGTCCACCGATTGCAAAGCCTGTACAATTTACTTGGTGACAATTTGGATGTTTTCAATGGATCATGGCTCCCTGAAACGGTTTCGTGCAGGGCTGATCACTGCCTTCCGTAGCTACCGGTATATGTTCTTGCTCCGTCCACAGAATCTCGTTATGCCTCCAACCTTTATTTGCTAGTTTTCTTGCATACTACTGCATTTTCTTCCACTTCTTGTTTCTGTAAGCTTTTATCCTTACTTCACTATCTTTTGTTTGTGCGTTCACTTACACACTAAATTTTTTGTGACAAAACGATTCCGTCTATTGTGTGCCATACCATTGTTATTAACATTCCTTCTGCTTGTATTAGTGTAGTAGTAGCAGTAGAAGACGTTTATTGGAGCAAAAGGGGAAGGGAAAATAGCGGTGGTGAAGCGTCCTTAGTCCAGGATGCTCTTGACCGGGCCGACACGATGGCCCGAGAAACCAAGGCCATCGGGCGGGCCGAGTCCGGGTTGGTGAGCTCAGTCTACCACAGCTCCGGGGTGGGTAAGGGGAGGGGGGGACAGGAGTATACGAGGTTTAATGGGGTGAGTCGGGTGTCGCAATGTTGGTATTGACTGGGGTAGACAGTGGGGCGATGTGGTGGAGGATGACGTGATTGTAGAAGGTACCGGTCTGAATGCGACGATAGATTATGGTTTGCTGGTTGGTTAGGGAGGCGTTTGGAGGGATGTAGACCCGGCGGGTAAGGATGTAGTGAAACAGAAGGGCCTTTCACGTGTTATGTTCGTGCGGGGTGATGGGATCACTTGGCCATCGGTGTAGAATGCCCTGGAGTGCAGAGCTCGGGCTGCGGCTTGAGCCGCTTCATTCCCCAGAAGGCCGGAGTGCCCGGGAGTCCAGATGATCGTTACACCCGCCGCGGTGGCTCAGTGGCTAAGGCGTTGTGCTGCTGAGCACGAGGTCGCGGGTTCGATTCCCGGCCGCGGCGGCCGCTTTTCTGATGGAGGCGAAAAGCAAAAACGCCCGTGTGTACGAGATTTCGACGCACGTTAAAGATCCCCAGGTGGTCAAAATTAATCCGGAGCCCTCCACTACGGCGCGCCTCATCGCCTACGTTGCGTCGGCGCGTTAAACCCTACAATCAATCAATCAATCAGATGATCGTTATGGTGGTCTCGTCGGGTAGGCGTTGGAGGAGAGGAATGGCCTGGGGTGGGGCTAGACCTCCTTGGTAGAGGCGGCGTACCTGCTGCGAGTCGGAGACTACAGTGATGCGGGGAAGCTTGATGTGGGTGGTGGCTGCGAAGGTGATGGCCAGAGCTTCTGCCGTTTGTATTTTGTTGACGTGCGTGGTGGCGGCCGTAGAGATTCGTCCGGCGTGAATGAGGGTGATCGAAGTTGCGTGTCGAGTGCCGGAGTCAGAGGCGACGTCAGTGCAACGGACCTGGGGATCATCCGCCAGCTTCTTCATGAGAACAGCGGACCCGTGCTTCCCGACGGCTTGGTTGAAGGTGGGATGCATATGGCGCGGCATGGGGAAACGTGCATGCGGTGCTTGAGGGTAATTGGGAGACATTGTGGCCGGTCTTAATATGGCGGCACAGGGTGGTCGAGCGTTTGAAGAACGGCATGGACAGTTGGCGTGAAAGTGAGGCGTTGAAGTTGGGAGATTCTCGAAGCCTGCATGAGCTCTCGCGGTTTCTTGTGGTCGGAGATTTAGGTATATGGTGTGGCGCAGAGCCATAGCCAGAAATTTTTTCGGAGGTGGTTATGGCTTATCGGAAGGAAGGAGTTTTGCTGAAAGGAACACTAATACTGGTATTCTGAGTCCTTCCTCCGCTCGAGCCTCCTTGAAATCGATTTTCCCGTGCATAAGCATCGGGGAATCCTCCTCTTCAGCCGAGTGGAGGGAGCAAATGTAGTGGAGGAGGGACTCAGAATACGGTCCTAAGTATCCGTTATGCACGGCCTGGAAAAATTTCGCAGGGGGTTCAAACCCCCTCTTGCTACGTCCCTGTTGTGGCGTAGGTGATTTTGCTGATCAGGAGAGCCTGGACCAGACGACAGATTTCCGACCCTGTGAGGCCGTGACGTCGGCTGTGGATTCTGCGGATAAGATGGGTCAGGTGAGTGATGGAGGTCTGGAGTTGCGAAAGGAGTCCTGTGCCCGTGCCGTCTCGGTGGAGGGGGCGCCGAGGACGGGGAGGGTGGTCACCAAGTGGGGGAGTTCGCCTTGTATGGACACTTTAGGATCAGTTGTGGGAGGAGGAGGGCGGACACACGTGATCGGGCCGGCAGGATGAGAAGGGCTGATTTGGCAGGTTCACAGGTTAGCTCCCTGGGACGCAGGTCAGGTGGTGTCTACAGCTTGTTGGAGGGCGTCTTGCTGTTCTCCACTGGAACCATACCTGGTCCAGAGGGTGGTGTCATCGGCGTATATAGTACGCCGCAGGTTGGGTATTTTGTTCAGAAGAGTGGGTTGTTCAAGTAATGCAATATTGAAAAGCAGGGGGAGGGGGGTGGGGGGACAAACGATCCTTGCGGTGTGCCCTTAGGGGGTGTGCTGATTATGGGCGAGTTCAGGCTTCCGAGCTTGAAGTAGGCCTGTGATCGCGGAGAAACGCTATTAGTGTAGCGCATTTTACTGCGAAGCAGTATACCTCTACGAGCCAGGGAAATTTCTGTGTCCGCGTCAGCATCAAGCTCCAAGGCTAAATAAAAAAACCTGCCGGCACAGCCAGGAATCGAACCTGGGCCCGAATAGAGTAACCGATCGACAGTCCTTCGTCTTACCGACTAAGGTACGCCCACACGAGGAGACGGGGAGACGGACGGTGCACTCAACGAGCACAGCGGCGGGTCTACCACCTGCGCTCATTCAAAGCCCTCGTGTGAAGTGCAAGCCGCATAATGTATACGATAACGGCATTCACATGGTTTGGATTAGCGGCTACCGGAACAGCGTCTGGGGAGGGGAGGGCGGGGAGGGCGCTTTTTGGCGGCAATGGATGAAACAAGAGGGAGAGGGAGGCAGTGAGATAAATGACGCCACAGCTGCGCGTGCCGCCCTCCTCCTCATTCTTCGCCAGACGCTCCTCTCTGTTTTCTTTCTGCCATTGCTGCTGCGTTCGTGGTTAAGTACGTTTCACTGATGTCTCAATTCACCCGGTAGAAACACGTGTGTGAATTCAAGTGACGTCATTTACAGCTTTGGGTGTCGTTTACAGCTTTGCAGTCCAACCACCTTCACAGCGTGGATTGGAGCAAAATGTTTTCTAGTGATCCGTGTTCTATATATGTGTCATGTCATTGTATGTTATTTCTTATTTTCGTCAGTTTACCAGCACTAAGACGTCACCGTCGTTCCTGGGCACTGAAAATAAAATTATTATTATTATTATTATTATTATTATTATTATTATTATTATTATTATTATTATTATTATTATTATTATTATTATTATTATTCATACTATATGCACACCACTGAAGCCTTTCAGAGGGCGACATATCTTCATTACCCAATGGACTTTCAATAATACTTCTGCAATAACTCCCCACGTGAGTTATTGCAATCTCATTGACTGTGCAACCTATTTCCGCATCTTTCCTACAGCTCCGCAAAGCAATAGGAATCGTACGGAATCCAGTTACACAACGGCTTGCAAAGGCAGATGTACGCTGCCCATGTAGCTGCTGCTATCTGCACCAGTGCATCGGCTCGCATAAACAAGCTGTTATCGTGCACTTCACGTGCTCGCATGACAACTCCTCTTGCAACGGGAATCCAACTCCACTCCAACGTTTACGACCACCTCTCTGCGCCTGCTGGCCACCGTTTTTGCACTGACCGCCGACGGCGACGCGCGTCGCCCCTCGGCGCGCAAATGCTAGCGTTCCGAGAAGCTCGGCGCGCTGCCGGGGCACGTTCCACGCGACGACGGGGCGAGGGTCTCGGTTGTCACGGCCACCATTGACCTCTGAAGGAAGTGTGCCGCCGTTAGTTTGCGCAAGAGCAACTTGGCCCGGGGACCTAGCTCGCCAAAAATGGGCTAAGGTTGATCGGTTTCTGTGTCCGTTTGCGTCTGCTGGGAGTGCGTTCTCGAAACGATCGGCACCGACAACGCTGTGTTTGCGCGCCTTTTCTATCTCTCTCTCTCTCTCTCGCTCCTTGGATGCCTCGGTGTGCCGTACCGGCCGCGCTGCCCGGAGCCTTATTGTTTCCCGGGGAGAGCAAAGTTCAGCCGCCCCCGGAAGGACGAGAGACGGGGCTTGTTAGGCGTGCACAGCTGCTGCAGGATGTGTCGGGCTTGTAGTAAACGTGCGTGTGAAAGCGTCTGTGCGATGTCGCTGTTGCCAGTGCGGGCGTAAGCTCCATTTCCGGCGGGAGCTTGCGTTTCATAAGAATGCATTTATGAGTTTCATGTCCCATGTGAACATACATGCTATATGAGCCAAAATGAAAATTCAGAAAAACACTTAAAACTGCATACGCTTGGGAATGCAGAGGCATTACATTTTATTTCAAGCTGTGCGATCCTGTACGTTTAATAGTAGGCCTGTCGTTATTATGTCATATTTTGTTGCGACGACGTCTTCGTCATCAGAGCGATATATGTTTGGCGTGTAATCTTCTCGTCGTAACGGCTGCGGCGGTGGTTTTAGCTGTTCATAGCGGGTACCTGCTTCTTTGCTCGCCGTGCGGCATCTTTGTGTTTCCTTGCATTTTCTTCTGAGACGTAATTCCATGGACGACCACATTTCACACTTACCGCTGAGGTAGACGCTTCAGAGTCCATCGCAGTAAGGAATGGCAAGCAGAAGCGTGTACAGGGATGTCATTATGTCCTCTCTGTACACTCTCTACCATCGTGATGATATCCCTTTTCCTTTGCATCGTTTTCTTCTTCTATCTTGTTTCCTCCTTCTTTGGTCTTGTAAGCGCTACGCATACGCTATTAGCGTAGACGTGCTTCGCTACTTATGCAATTATCATGCTCAACTAACTCCTGTAGGCCTCAGCACATGTCTCTAACCAACGTTTTTAAGTCGAAGGAATCAACGTAGTTACTAAGTCCAACTTTTGTTATCTGGAGTTTAGGATTGGCCGTGGTGAACCGGATGCGTGTGGGACTCACATTCCGTAAACTCCGGGTTAGAATCCAATGCCCAGATTTACCCAACGTTCTTTTCGTTAGCTGGGCCGCTTGCGCCGTCGGCCATTTTTGTAACCATCTCTTGGACACGCCGATGCTGGGACATTTAATATTTCCGGATTAGAAACAGACCTCTCCGGAGCCAGCAGTATGCATTTTCTTACAGATTATGCCTCAGCATAGCAGGCAGTTTTGGCTTGAACGGGGAAGTAAATATACGAATAAAACAATCCCTGGAGTCTTCATTGCACATACAAAGCAGCCCAAAAAGGAACAAGAAGCTATTAAAGCTACTTCTATGGCTACGAGGCTCGATCCATGCTCCGGGAAGCACGTGACGTCTTTTTTAAACGCCAGCGCACCAATTGGGCTGGAGCAGCGGAATGTTTTGTATAATGTTCACGTCCATTCAACGTTTCTCAGCGCTAGCTGCCTGTTGCACGCCTCGGCGGCGGGCGCGAGAGGCGCGCTGAAAGCCGCGGCCTTCGCTTACGGCATTTATACGGGGACACACAATGCAGCCCGCACACTTGCGCTCCGCTGCGTGCGGCCTTCGCGGAAGCGCTCCTCTGCTCAGCCGGTCGACCGCCGGTCGTCACTTGGGCACCCGCTGCGGATCCGCGTTCCCTGGCTCGCGGTCCGCTGCTATGGCGGCTGCGCAGCTGCTCTTCCCGCCTGCGAGCACGTCACCCTAGCACGCAAAGGTGCCTCGCGTCACTCAAGCGACTCGGCGCTCCCTAGGCGGCAAGGAGCGAGCGCAGTGCTCCTGCGGCCGATCTCTGAGCGGGGGAAGAGTGCTCTACACAAGTGACCTTTCACTTGACGACGGCCACGTGGATCGCCCATACTGGTGGTCCATTTAGTTATCGGGTCAATGAATACATGTGTGTTTCCTGATGAGGGTATATACAGCAATGCCTCGTGCTCGACAACGAGCGTAGCGCCCGAAGCTCCTTCTAAATGGGCATTCGCAGCTGCGGCGCCGCTCGTGCGGCAGAACGATCTATTCTCGTTGCTATGGCAAATTTTCAAATGTTAGGAACAGTCAAGCTTCTGTGAACGCCGCTTGACATTAGGCAGATTGTCGCAGTCCTTCGCAGTTGCAAGCGTTCTGCACCCGTCTGTGTCCTCTGTGTCTTCCCTGCTCACCAAGCACGTTTGGCAAAAAATGGAGAAACAGAGAGGTCGATTTTAACCATGTACGGGCCAGTACACCTGAAACAGAGACTTTTGTAGGATGCAACAGTGCGTTTACTACGATAACCGCCACACTATATACACGTGATCACACTACTCCGGTAAATTTGTTCGCCTTGGTACGGAACAGCGCAGAATGACGACGGCTAGAGAAGATATGTGCACAGGACGGGCTTTGACTTGCAACTGGTATTTTATTCGGAGGAACGAAATATATAACATACACGTGCTGTCGTCTGGAGTAGAAAGAAGACTCCAACATAGGGGCTCTAGATAAAAGGGTGTCTGAAACTTGCACATGGCTAGGACGCACCAAGAGGAGCTTCCTCCGCTTCATACGACGTCATAAAGCGTCGTTGCGTCCCGGCATCGTTGCGACTGCACATGGCTACGGGAGCACCAAAATAACTCAAGAATGGCAGCTTTTGCTCACACTCATTAGCGCACTGCCGAGCAGTGGCTGTGGGCGTGTTTTGTAGGCAGCGGTATTGTATTTACACGCGCACGCACGCGCGTACAAACAAACAAACAAACAAACAAACCAACAGCTGACGCGAGAAGCAGTTCAGGCGTATCATATATGCAAGTATGTGGGAACGTGTGTTAGTCAACCTTCTATGACGTTGTATGAAGCGGAGGAAGATTTTCTTGATGCGTTTAAGCCATTTGCAAGTTTCAGATACCCTTTTATCTAGACCCTTTTTTTGATGTTTCGTTTCATACAGCCGAGTGCACATGTGTGTCATATATTCTGCTCCTTCGAATAAATTACCCCGTGCGAGTCAGCGCCCGTCCTGTGCACTTCATTCTGCATTGTTCTATACACGTAGGTGAACACTAACCAACTCGCCCAACTTTATATTTTGTCGCGTAAATTTGCATTGCTCTATCGTTTGCGTAGCTTTTCCATGGGCGCACAATATTACATAAAAATTTCACGTCAAAGGCGCACATTTTTCCGACCGAAAATAAGCCTTGTATTGCGGTTCCACAATCCCCCTCTCTTTTTTTCCCCGATCTCCACAACAATAAACGGTCGGTCCTTACGTCAGCCAGCCTGCCTGTCCGTGCCTGAATACAGTGCTACGTCAGCAACATCCGTCACTTTTTTTATGCATACTTGTGCGTAGCAACCTAGGTACGACGAAGAGAGACCTTTGTGCCTCTTGCTGATAAATGAGCTGTTGCTGAAGCGCTCAGCGATGAAAGCAATGCGAGCAGTGGCCCGCCAATATAATCTGAAGTGCGAATGCGTTTTGGAGGGGGAAAATAACTGAATAATCTAACCGCGGTAACAGTACTAGCAGCCAACTGTTTCCGAAAGGACATGCGTCATTGTTCCAGCAAGTGGCGATCATTTTTGTTCAGTTGTGTGAGAGTTGCTGTAATTCGTAGAATAATCAAACTTAAAGGAAAATTTAATTTGGCAGCATGTAGATATAACTTATAAATGTGTATTAACCAGATTCTCAGAAAATGTCAGCATTGCTCGCCATTCCTGCGTGTAGTGTAAACAGACGTATAAATAACTACTTAAAAATGTGAGTCTATAGTTGGCGGCTGTGGAGCCTGTAAGTGTCTCACACGCCGTCTGCATATCCAAGATAGTGATGAGCGAAATGCACTGCGCAGAAAAAAATGACAGGCAACATTTTTTTGTGGGTTTGCTAGAGGATATGTAACCGTATGCGGGGATATAGCCAAAGAAATAAAATATACTCTGTAGGTGAATTTGTACTGCCAGACTGCCTATTGCACGATTGCAACTGAAAAAAAAAAGTAGTTGTAAACTATTTCTCCGGTACTGAGTTTGGTGAGATTGAGAGAACTAGAAACGAGCAAGTGCCCAAGGACATTCTTTTCCATCCATGTCTTATGACGTCGTAGCCGAGGATGCGGGGGCTCGGGGGATCACTCACCGCAGTGGCCCAATGAGAAACAGCTTGTGCATGACAATGCCTGGAATTATGCAACAGAATTCGCGCCGAGAAGAATTTTCCAACATTTTCGCGCCCATCTGCACGATGGCTCTGCATCTCGTTGCTCAACCCCGAACTCAAAATTCCTTGGTGATGATGCTCGCCAGACCTAAAAAAAAAAAAATTAAAGCCACTTTCAACCAATCAAAGCCCCTTCCTCCCCATGCAACCTGAGTGAAACCAAAGTCGAAATACAAGCAGCTTCGTCCATGGCGGAATGGCGCAGTTGGATAGACGTCGGCTACATCAGCGCGAAGGACCCAGGTTCGATTCCGACCTCGGGGCGCGTATTTTTTTATTTTTTGAGGTGCTCGATGGGCCCTTGTGGAAACCCGTTGTGTGTGCTGGTGTTCCTGCAGTGCGTTTTGGCCGTAACGATGGACGGCGGTGTAGAAAGCTTCACTTTGAAAACCATGAGCCATTCCGCTCTGTGAAGATGGATTACGGGGGAAGCTGAGGAGACTCAGAATTTTGAAGAGAGGTACGATCTCGCGGCGACGATAGATCCTTTTCCCCTGCAGCTGGAGTTGCAGTCGTGGAACGACCTCGGCCCTTATTGCAGCACGCAGGCAGTATACAGCTGCGAGTATTGGCGGCGACGCGTGATCGGCGGCGGAGTTAAAGTTTCTGCCCCAGCGGACGCTTCATTCGGCAGCAGCATCGTAGAAGCCAACGCACAAGCAAAAACAGGCACATCAACGCACCGCCACCTTGGTGGAGCCGGAGGAAACTAGTCCGGCACGTGACTGAAACGTGGGCGCAGAACAAAAGTGCGCGCAACCCAAGCCATAAACAGCTTCACCGTAGAACACGAAGCCGCTGTGCCATTTCACTGCTGAGGCCGGGTGTTGCAACATAGTACTATATGGTCTCAAGCGCACCTTCTGTTCCCCCATTGAATAGTGCTTGGCTCCCCGTGGGCTCGTTTATTGTAATTCCCGCTTTTTCGTGCCGTTCACTCGCTCTTTTATTTGTTTTTTTTTTCTTCTTGATTTGCCTCTTTTTATTGTTCAAATTTAACGCTAAGTAGCAGCTGGAGTTGCCGGATATCAGGGAAAACCGTCGAGCAATTGCAATTGCCTTCTGCATTCTCTTCCATGCTTCTATTCTGCTTTCACTTTAAACGTGCCGCGTTCTACCGCATTCCTCGTCGATCGGAATTCCTCGCTGTAGCCGTCACCGCGGGGACAGGTTTTTTTTTGTTGTTGTTGTTGTTGTTTTTTTAGCGCAGAAAGTTACCGCCCTGAGTTGTGACGAGGGGACCTGAAACGTATCATCGTCGCGGCAGTTATTAGCCTTGATCATAGGCCGAGAATGTGTGTGTGTGTGTGTGTGGGGAGGGGGGGGGGATGATAAAGAGAGGGCGAAAGATGCCTGCTCCTGAGCTGGGCACTGTATGGGGAGGGAAAGGGAACGTTTAGTTTTCAATGCCATGCACAAGATGACCATGTAATCTTTTAAGATGACATTTAAGAGGCTCGGCAAAAGCTATTTAAAACAGCTCCTCAAAGCGTGGCCTTATGCCGAAGAAGAAAAAATACCGGTACCGAAACAAAACCCAAGCGGCACATCTTCCGGCACACTATGATCGCCCAAATTTCGAATACCCTGGTTTCTTCCTCCCCCAAATGTGGGTAAAATGCCTTAAGCGTATGTGCATGGCGCTACTACATGCCAGCTATACGGGTAGCGAATAACTGACAAAAATGCCTGTCCTGCTTCATTACCACGCGCTACAAAAAAAAAAAGTAATAAAAAATGCAAGGTAATTTTTTTTCTCCATTTGGTGTTTCCCTCCTTGTGGGACTTCGCTCTCGCCACTGGCGTCCATCTGAGAATGTAAAGTTTTCCCAAATTGACACCACCCACCCCACCCGCCCCCCATAAGCCGAGTCGCCATTCTTATGTCAATAAAGTTTTATTCATTCATTCATTCATTCTCTTTGGAAGGAATTGGCCAGAAGGCAGAATATGATGTGACAGGCGTTTTATAGCGAAATCATTATGTGCTCCGTGATGCAGAAAACACGGCGTTGTGATCAGCGAATGGCCCGAAACATACCTTGACATCAATACCCGAGAAAGTGTAGGGGAGCACAGTCCCGCCGGTAGCGTAGTGGTCATCGCACCAGACGCGGGATCCGAACCAGGTCGTGGGTTCGGATCCCACCCGGCGGGCATGTTTTTCTGCACTTCCTTTAAAAAAAACTATCTGTTTCAGTGACAATAAAATGACCTACCCGATTTTCCCCCTTGTTTTCTCTTTCTTTGGCTTTCTTGACTGCCTACACTTTATATATATATATATATATATATATATATATATATATATATATATATATATATATATATATATATATATATATATATATATATATATATATATATATATATATATATATATATATATATATATATATATATATATATATATATATATATATATATATATATATATATATATATATATATATATGCTATTGTGAGGGAGTATGTGCGCACTAGCTGCACTACATGTTTTCCTTTGTCAGCGACTAAACAAACGGCAGACGCACAATATAAAAAAAGTTCAAATTTGCGCCGTCGCCGAATAGCAACAGGACATTTTGGTGCTGTTATATGGCTGCGATATGGCCAAGCCAGTATACAGTGACCGACTGTTCAAGTGTGGACACTTAAACAGTCAGACGTATCTAATAGCGTCCTACATAGAGGGTGCGAGGTTCGAGCACATCCGGTCTGATACCGACGTTATAGTAACGCGTGGCGTCGATAGCGCTCTCCATCAGTTCCTACATGCGACGGCCACACCAACTCACCAGCTTTTGCTACAAGACTTGCGGGCTTTAACAAAAGAAGCAATAGGCTTTCACTATTGTGACTTCCTTGCTGACAAATGGTCCACGCGCTCTATGGGGGCAGGAAAGGTCGTGGGTTTCTTTGCTTCCCACAGCGGCTACTTTCAGGACCGAAGCAAAAACAAAAACGCCTATATGCACGAGATCATCTCACGTCAAACAACCATTGGTGGGCCAATTATACCAAAAATTTGAATTGTTCTCAGCGATGGTATACTTTGAGCGAAGACGGAAAACGCGCTATAAACAACGTTCGTTACGCCATCTGCTTTCTGTTTTCCAGCTGTTTTCACGCTTGTTTTCGAGTCGAGGTGGACGGCGGTGCGTCGTCAGCTGGCGGCGATCACGGACGCCGGACAGCGCGGCGTCCTTCAACGTTTCCCCTTTGGTTTTGAAGAAAAGCGGAGAAATGGCAGATGTGGGCGACAAGATTTCCCGACAAGTTTGCTTTATTGTTGCCGCCCCGCTTCCACGTGGTGCGGCGGCCGATGCAACAGCGGTACGGCGGCCTCGGCGGGGAAGAGAGCTGCGCGGACTCGTGCGGCTCCCTGGCGCGACTGACACCTGTCGCGCGCTGGCTGACGCTCGGCGCCCGCGCAGGTGGCGAGCGGCCCTCGCCCGCGCCTCACTCTCCACGCGGCGAATATGCGCAGCTCACCTAGATCCCAACAGGAGGGAAAAAAACACTCGAAGCTCGCGGGTTCTTGCTTGCGGATTCCGTGCCTTCGTGTCGTACAGTGCATTGTCCCTACGGCCTGCAGATTGTGGAAAGGTCGTTTTAGGTTCAATGTACACTCCCGTGAAAGGTTTTTCTGAAAGTGAAGTTGCTATCCTCTAGTCGGCCTTCCCTTTTTGTATCTTACAAGCACAACGGTTTTTTTTTTTTTTCATTCCGGCCGTGATAGCGCAAAAACTGTTACTAAGCGACATTCACCCGATAATGATTATCGCTATGCTTAAAGTTACGTTTTGAGGTCTAACGACTTTAGCGGGCACCTAGGTGCATCTTGACGCAAAATGAGTTTAACATTGCTTGGTACGCCGTTATCCCCGAGGTTAGGGTCACCAAAGTCTAAGCCTGGCCAGGACCCATAGCACACACCCTGTGGAGAAGCACTGGCCAACGTTTACCACGAGGTGTTATCTTGGACAACTTTGGAGTCGCATGCTACACTACCCTAATGAAGCAACCACATGGTACGCATTGTATTTGGATTCGGTCTTGGCAGCAAATTGTCACTACTATTAGTCAGAAGCAGCAAAGCAGAACATCAACCCATCAGCAAGTGCGGTAACTTTGCTACAGCTTCGATGGCCGCCCGCTTTCGCATGGTCGAGATGTCGCATCAACTTAGTACTTAGTTTCCGTTTATTCAGTTCTATCAGAACTGTCTATGGTTATGCAACGACGTTCACGCGGTATACGCGTTTGCGACTGGAGTGTATCATCTGCCAATGGTTCCCGGTATATCACCAGAACTAGAAAGCCATGTAATATTAGGGAAAAAAAAAAGAGTTTAACCGGGTAATTCTACATTGTTGTCAGCGTTCACCAGGTACTGCTGATACACGCCGGCCACGTGGATTTTCTTTTATATTACATAAAAAAGAACATTCTGCCTCCTTCCCTCAGCGCCACAAAAAATGCGCTCGGTCTTTTCCAAGCTGGAGCTGCTCTCACGCAGAAGCTGCAACCCTTGCAATTAAAGGCGGAAAGTAGACAATTGCACAGGCCCCACCATACGATTAGACTCCCAGATACAAAACAGCGAGGGGTGGCTTCGATATGCCCTGGAAAATAAAGGCAGATTTGCTGAGCACCACACACTCTTGGAAAAAGGGTACGGTAGTTTCTCCGTAAATGGAGTAACTGCGATGTCCCATTTTGTTCCCCGAAAGGAGAAACGTTTTTCCCTCACAAGAAACTTTTCTCCGTAGCGGCCGATAAGTGCGCCGCATGATTTTGAAGCACTCCTTTTTGCTTGCGATTAGGTATATCTCATCGCTGACAGGCTCTGCGCGTCTTGAGTGCCGTCTAAAGTATTCAGAGATGCTGCTATGGGCGTGTTTGAAGACTGCGAGCAGCGCACGGCCGTCTGCATGGTTCGCTGAATACAAAAACATTTTTTCCTGCCAACTGCACGTCGGCCGTATTGTCAATCGTTCTTTCAACACAAGCATTTTATCGGACTCGTTATATTCTTGCTGTAAAAAATCGCGTATTTTTATAAAAATGACAACGCCTCCCCTAAAGAGAACAGAGGTGCGTGCGAAACTTCTCACTATAGTCAGTATAAACCACCTCCAACGCTCCTCATATGAATAACCTGTAGATATGGCGCAATCGGATAGACGTCGGCTTCATAATGCGAGGGTCTGCAGGTTCGATACCGACCACGGGAAGCGTTCTTTTTTCTTGGGGCGTTCATTGCGTAAGTTACCTTTCCTGCAGTGCGCTTTGGCGTAACGATGGACGGCACCAGCGAGGCATAGAAAGTTTCGCTTTAAAACAAAATAAAGGGAAACACAGCGCGCGGTTGAGATCGCCCGAAGAGTGTTTTGCGAATACTTCAAGGTTACTCAAAGTACTAACCCGCCGCGGTGGCTCAGTGGCTAAGGCGTTGCGCTGCAGAGCACGAGGACGCGGGTTCGATTCCCGGCCGCGGCGGCCGCTTTTCTGATGGAGGCGAAAAGCAAAAACGCCTGTGTGTACGAGATTTCGGCGCACGTCAAAGATTCCCAGGTGGTCAAAATTAATCCGGAGCCCTCCACTACAGCACGCCTCATCGCCTGCGTTGCGTCGGTGCGTTAAACCCTACACTAAATCAATAATCAAATTACTAAACAAACAGCACAGTGTCACAAACGTACATCAGCGGAAGCCCCAGAGAAACAAAGCGCGAGTTCATAATCATGCGTGACAACCCGGCACGCATCATATCCGTCATCTGCATAAGATACCGATGCCAGGATGAGCCGTGCACGTTGAAAAACCTGTTCAGCCGTGCTTCTAAAATAATATGTGGGTGTACGTTACGACTTTAGCATGTGCCCAAAATAATTTAGAGCGAGCTTCATGCTGTAATAAAATAATGCATAATAACAAAGGGTGTTACACGAAAGGAGCGAGGATCGGTGTTCGGCATGTGAGCGCCGCAGTTTCCTTTTTGAATGACTGGCCCTTTATTTTACCCGACGCTCGAACGGGTAACCAGCAAGCAGAAGGTCTATATAACGAAACGAAGGACCAACAGTGGACCTTTCGGCTCATTGAGCATTCAGGCTGGATTATATCTTTCGTTTCGTTGGACCTTCAGGCTCTTTCGTCCGGTTGGATCTTCATGCCACAGGCGCTATAGAACGCGCCGACTTGCCAACGCTACCGTACGTCATGAGCAAAGAGGGAGGTGCGCCCTTGGAGGCCAAAACGTCTGCGCCGGCTTCGACTGGACCTAGCGTAACGGATGATAATCCATAAGCGCTTTTACTAGTGGTAGGTACAACAGTCTCTGGTGGAAAAAAAATTTAAAAACTTCGAGTAATTGATTGATTGTGGGGTCTCATCGCCTGCGTTGCGTCGGCGCAACGCAGGCGATGAGGCGCGCTGTATAGTGGAGGACTCCGGATTAAATTTGACCACCTGGGGATCTTTAACGTGCGCCGAAATCTCGTACACACAGGCGTTTTTGCTTTTCGCCTCCATCAGAAAAGCGGCCGCCGCGGCCGGGGATCGAACCCGCGTCCTCGTGCTCAGCAGCACAATGCCTTAGCCACTGAGCCACCGCGGCGGGTTAAAAAAAAAACGACTTCGAGTTTAGGACTTCTTATGAGTTGCTAATGCGTATACATTAATATTCAGCTGAACGCCACTGAATACCTCTCCGAGTTTAGGGCTGTGAGTTTCAACATTGGTGAGCTTTTGTGTGTGGTACGTTTCTGTGTCTGGTCGTTCTGACTTTCTTGTGTTTTGTAGTTTTTGCGATGTTTTTTTTTCGTTTTAGTATGTTTTCAAGTTTTATGATTGTATTGGTGCGGGTTGCATTTCATAATCGCTACGGTAGCATGTTGGCTGATAAGTGCTACGAAGCCAATGAGAGGTTTAGGAGACTCTTCGCTGCTACGGAGCCTGTACCCGCGCCCTGCTGAGTGTCCGTGAGCTATGAAACATGCTGCAGTCAACGGGCGCGTTCTTTTTCGAACACACCACATTGATGCACATCATCCGGACCTGCACCCAAAGACACTCATCCCACTACTCATTAACATTCCTATTACAATACAATACAATACAATACAATACAATACAATACAATACAATACAATACAATACAATACAATACAAGACAATGAGGTTTATTTTCCACCAATGTCACTACAGAGGTGAAAAAAAGCGGACGGAAAAAAAGCTGCAACCATGCAGCTTGACAGAGCAGTGTCCACCCACGCAGCAATGACAGGCTAAAAACTTAAGGTGTACATTGAGAAAGATGATTATACAAAATTACAAATGCAACAAAATGATAAAATCACAAAAAGGCAAATGCGACACTAAATAAACATATCTATGATGCGGCCATCCTTTAAACCAGAATGTCAATTTTTTCCTGTTTGTGAAAATAATTGAGCGTACTGGGAAGTGTATGCTTTAGTAGTTGCTGTCCATAGTGAGTCCATGATGATGGGATTTTCCAAGGAGGCTTATATCGGCGTGCGTATACATATACAGTTTCCTGTAAATGTGCTAGGTCCATAAAAGTATCCAGTTTGCTGTGTTTTTTGCATACCTGTAAGTACGGACGAGTTTATATCGATATATGTTTTCAGCTTTTAATATTCGGTGTTTTTGAAATAGTTCTTTCGTGTGCGCTAGAAAGAGAACATTTTCAACTGCACGAATGGCTTTCTTTTGCAGTGTTCTTATTTTAAGTATGTTTTTCAAGGTCGTGTTTGCCCAGACTAATGCACAGTAGTTCAGATGTGAGTGAAAGAGCGCCTGGTATGAAAGTCGCTTTACGGCGCGGTGGGTAAGAAATGACGACACCTATGTATGATACCAGCGGCTTTTTGCGCTTTCAGGCAGACTGACTTAACATGCTCGTTCCACGACATGGGTTCTGTAAAAATTACACCAAGCATTTTCACCCTTTTGACCATAGTGATTTTATTCTCCTGTTGAGGTGAAATACCACAACCCCTCCACTCTAAAGTAACAATGACGTGCCACCCGCTGCTTACTAAGCTGAGCATGGGTGATGCCGGACGCCGCTTTTTTCGCACAGTGTGCCATTAAATGATTTCGCATTAAAACACTGTGGGTATCGATTACGGATGGTTGATGCAGCTTGCTGGCATTGGTTTGGGAAAGGAGCGTCAGTATGTTATACCGATGCAAGTCACAAAAACATTGGACTACTTCGTGTACAAGCATCCTTCCACTTTAGTTGGGTGGCTGAGTCGGGTGGGCGGATGGACGGACGGGCGGACGGACAGACAGACAGACAGACAGACAGACAGACAGACAGACAGACAGACAGACAGACAGACAGACAGACAGACAGACAGACAGACAGACAGACAGACCAAACATTTTGCGCTTAAGTAGCCCAAAAAAACAGTTCCGGACGCGCCGGACATTATCGTATGACTCGTTTTGAAGTACCATTGACCGGGAAAAAAACGTCAGTGCGTTGAGGGCAGTAAGGTTCGGTGTGACTTCGAGGAAAACAGAAAAGATAACGTAGCAACACCTCCCCTTTTCACAATGCATCGAGGCGTTATCCTGGCGCCGTTGGACGGAGCTCGTATCAACGTGTACCGAACCACTTCTATTGCAGCAGTCCACTTCGTATGGAAAAAACTGCGTGAGATGCGTTCCTTGCTTAAAAGTTGTCATTTCACTATTATGGTTTATGACAAACAAACTGAATAAAATGACCCCTTCTTTCGGTGACGAAAGCGATAGCAACACCACAAGCAATGTAAAATTAAAAAAAAACAAAAACAATGTAAAGGTCTTACAAGACCAATCCGAAACCCCCCATTTTTTTGGTGACCGAGGCGGTATAAAAAGCCCAACAAACTGTGGATAAGTTATAAAAACCAAATCGTCTCCGTCTAACGACGAGGATGGTTGTAGCGCGAAGCTTTCCTGAGTGCGAAAATCAAACGGCGAAGTTCCAAAGTCAAAGCCGCTGCAATCAAAGTCAAAGTGTCGACCATCAAAATGCAAACCGCCTGAGAGTCAGAGGCCAAACTCAGACGACAGCAAACGAATCCCTCACGAAAAACCTGAGCGCTTCACCGCCCCAACCCGTCGTCGACCGTATCCGAACGGCGCAATCGTATAGACGTCGGCCTTCATAATGCGGGGCAATCAGGTTCGACTCCGACCACGGGAAGCGTTTTCTTCTTGGGATATCATCCCCACCACGATCGACCACCATCATTATCATCACCATATGCCCTCCCATTGCGTAAAGTTGGTTTTCCTGTAGTGCGTTTTGGTTACGGCACCGCCGTCAGTGAGACCAAGGAAGCATAGCTATAAGAAGAGTGTGAAGCCCTTCAGGACCGGTCCGAATTCTCTACTTACACAGGTCGCCAGAGCCGATTATTTCACATCTTTAAGAAGCAATAAAAAAAAGTGCGAAACATCTATGCAGCTTTTCTGAAGGTGCACACACTTTAGCGCTTTTGTAGTCGGCCCGAAACGCGAGATGACTCATATTTGTCGGCGTTTCAGATAGCAACTATAGCATCGTTCACGGGCGCGCACGTGTTTTACGATTTTACGCCGATTTTACATGTTTTACGCCGCGCCTAGTTTCAGGCAGTTTGAGCTTACTGCTGCTACTCCCGTGGACAACTGTTGTGAATGCCTGTAGTAGCTCGGCTGCAGTGGACTCCCCTTGTCCGCAAAAAGGGAAATAAAATTTCTCGGGGAACTTAAGTCCGTTTACGTGCTTCGAAGGTGTACGCCAGGTGGTACGTATCGAAGACTTCCTTACTGCTACATCGTGCTTGCGTCTCTTTCTTCGATTTTGTTTCTTTGTCTTTCGGTGCGGATTACTTCGACAGGCAGACTGACCTCAGCTCAAGCCTCAGCTTCCCCAGAATAGGAGTTCTCCGTGGGTAGGGTGCGCCTGTTCTACTCACGTGCCGTCGCGCTCGCCTGTGATAGGACGCAGTGGCGTACGCCGGGGTGGGGGGCGGGGCGAAGGGGTCGCGGCTTCCTGCCAAATTCTCGGTTAAGGAGGGGGAGGGGGGGGGGAAAGAAAGAGGGCACTTTTATTTCGAGCAGCAAACATTTATTCTGCCTATTACCCAATAGTGACTACTGATTACTTTTTCGGTCGCAAGTGAAGCACCCATGAAATTTATGTGAGTTCGATGTCTTCTCTCAACCAGACGATCAGCCATTTTGCAATGCCTCTGAAAAAATGTAAACGGAAGGTTAACCGGAGTACGGCCCAAGAATTCCCTTTTTTTTTTGAAATTATTTCTGGTTTCTTTATTTCGTTTTATTTTACTTTTCTCCACAATTATTTGTTCCACCCCCCCCCCCACCCCCCACCCCCCTCTTCCCGCTATCTTTTCCTTGGGGGAGGCGGAGGCTCGGCCCCTCCGAAACAAAATCCTGCGTATGATACGCTACTGATATTGGTCCACCCGTGGAAATGTACTAATGTAGCATGTTGGTAACACACTTTGCTTATACTCTGGAGAACCGAGATAAATTCCCATACGAAGTAAAATGTGTTTTCATATTTACTCTTTAGAGCGGCGCCATTTCCTTTACCGGACAACAATGACAACCTCGTTTTTTTTTTTTTTGTCACAATGGATCGCTTAAAGCTTTCGCCTTAAAAAGCTTCTTCTTGTTTGGCTTTGTTGGTCTGTCGCATATCGGTCAATACGTGCTGACCAATTGTTATTTGCTACGCGTACGAGCTCGTGGTGACCCTACAACGACTGTATAGCACGTGCGGCGTACTTGGCGGCAACACTTCGGGTGATTTGCGGGCCCGCATAACGCGAGGGGCTGTTTTCGCCGTTCTCGAGCTAGACGCTGACAAGTACAGAAGCTGTCTGTTTATACATAACTTAGCCTGCGTGGCGTGTACGTCTCGAGTGTCGAGGAAAAACCCCCCGCCAAAGAGCAAAAGCACGGTCGGAGTCAATGGGGGCTTACGTTGGCTCGTTCGTATTTGATTGCGTAACGAATTTGTTATTCTATGTTCCCAAACCAATACCTACAGCACTCGTCCGAACAGTGTTCGAAACAGATTCCTTCCTCCTTGCGGGATATCGTTACATTACCGTGGGGCAGACTGAGTGGCTGAGGAGTTCTGCTGCTACCCACGGGTTTACTGGACATCTCCAAGGTGTGGCGCTTCCACAGCTTGTTTATGGGTGAATTTGGCGGGAGGTATTTTTTTTTCGGAGTTGGTTATTCGGTTAGGGAAATTAAGTCTTTTGGAGATTTACACACAAAATTCTGAGGTCTCCGAATGTAATTCATTCGATTTCAATCCTTAAGCAATTGCTTTTATAGAAAACCATTGCATACGCAATGGTTTTCTATAAAACAAACTACTTGAACCAAGCAAAGCAGTGCATCCGTTTTTTTCATTGGACCCGTTGCAGCTGTTACAAGCATGTTTCGTGGTGTTTCTGTCGGCGTTTCCAGCCCTAGCTATCCGTTCATAGCAACAAAAAGGTCCCTGAGGTATTCGCACTAGCCAAGGAAAATGCTAGAAGACGGATACCTTTCAACGTCGAAATAACTGGCCAGTCCACGATTTGCATAGGCCGGTCATTCCATGCCATGAAGTGCTATAGGTATACATCCATCCCGTGTCCTTGCGACAAACGCTTACGACCGTATTTCTGATGATGGTAAACCTAAAAAAAATCCTGCTTGTAGATATTTTGACGTACGTTAAGCAAGCATACACATAGCCCTTTACTATGTCCCTCCACATTTTTTCCCAGTTAGATTGAACAAAGGACACAAGGGTAAGGGCGGGATGTTTGTTGTACGACCACTTGATGCTGTCATTTGCTGCGCCTATCCACATTTAGCTAGCTGGTGTTGCAGCCGGGCTGCGTATTGGCATAAATCACGTCGCATTAGGTTCCTCAGCGTGCATGTCCATATTGTACGCGTGGGCGTTTTCGCATTTAGCCCCCGTCAAAAATAAAGCTGTCACTGGCGGAAACCAAATTAACGACGCCATATACGCAGCTTCAAAATCCTAACCATTATCCCCACCTCGGTGGGATATTCGATTTTTTCAAACATATTTAGAGCAAAAAAGGTACCGCTCGTACGTTTGCAACGCATTTCCGCCTTCGTAGATGCTTCAGGGCGAGCCTGCAAGCTATTGCACCCCTTTTCTACAGCGTTATCAGCCGGCGCCCAGCGTCGACGCCGCGGGCACTTCAGGGGAGCAAACAATGTACGCGCACAGCGTTGCTCATGCCAACCTTTTGCCTTTTTGCATGGCGATATCATAAATTCCCCGAACAGTATTTAGTGGGTCTTTGGCCTGATAAGTTGATATTGAGTCTCATTTGCAAGATATACAATTAAGGCAACGACATCGCCTGGCGGCGGATGTTGTGAACGCGCCGAACGCGTTGACCGCTATGCTCGTTCGATAGGCGAGTCACACATAGACTAGAACATTAGAAGGGTAGACCGCGCCCTGCGAGGCCGGCACCTACCCCACGCAGGATCCTGTGAATAAAGTCTTTTCTCTCTCTCTCTCACACGTACGCAACTATTTCGGACGTTGCCCGCTGTTGTTGCTTTAACACCGCTTCTCCATCATATGTTTTCACAAAGTTCACAGAGCTCAATGCTTCAAGAAGAATCTTCCTATGCAGTTCCTACACTATTGCAACATCACAACCGGCTGTTCAAACGGCGTGCGGGGATGTATGTATGTATGTATGTATGTATGTATGTATGTATGTATGTATGTATGTATGTATGTATGTATGTATGTATGTATGTATGTATGTATGTATGTGCGTACGTATGTATGTAACATACATACATACATACATACATACATACATACATACATACATACATACATACATACATACATACATACATACATGTAAGTACGTTCATACGTATGTGCACCGCTGTTTCTGCAATCATGGCAATAACATTACAGCCTGAGCACGAGGGTGCGGGTTCGATTCCCGGCCGCGGCGGCCGCTTTTCCGTGGGAGGCGAAAAGCAAAAACGCCCGTGTGTACGAGATTTCGGCGCACGTCAAAAGATCCCCAGGTGGTCAAAATTAATCCGAAGCCCTTCACTAAGGCGCGCCTCGTCACCTACGTTGCGTCGGCGCGTTAAACCTTATCCCACAATCAATCAATGAATCAAAAACATTACAGCGAGGCAGCCGACTGTATGATGTCTAGTAGCTGAGGATTGTGTCTTCAGTAATATCCACTGGGCAGAAGTTGCCACCACAGGGCAGCAAACTTTCGAATTAAAAAAAAGAAGTTGCCAGGCATATTGATTTCAAGTCTGAATGCTCCTACATCGCTCTTCTTAATTTTTATTTTTTTAAACGCCCAGGCAAGTTCCGCTGGCACTGTTCCACCATTCCTGATTCATGATGTAACAAACAGAAGTGCGGAAAAATATATTGGGCGGCGATACCCGTTCTTACTTCTTTGGTTATGTCTGCGTTAGGTATCGCTGCGAGTAGTATATTTGTCTTCACGACACTATAATCTACTTATATGGGGCAACATGCTTTTACACTTTTAGTGTTTCTAAATTTAGGCAAGACAATCTTGCGAAAGCACATGACTTCTCTGAATATTTGACAGGTTTTAGTAGGTTTTAAATTTCGTTCGAAACCATGTTTTAAGCGCAGCGGAAATGGAATAGAACTTCCAGGCAGGAGGGGTGGACCCTAAGCACCATCTTATCAAGCAGGAAGCACAATCAAAGTAAAGCGAGGCCATAATAGTTGACTAGAATTATCCCTGTAAGCCAAATATAATGCCAGACTCCAAGCACCTCCCCCCCTCCAACTTCGCACACTTTTTTAGCAGTGCAGCGCGTTGCACACTCGTTTGGCTCCGCGCCCAACTCTGAAGTTGTGGAAAAGGAATACAAAGAAGGAAGGGTCCAAAAGGTGTCCCTCTTCCTACTCTTCAATAAAATTCCTTTCCTCATTTATCTCCCGCTTCCAGAGCTACACTGTGGTGGCGGGAAGTTAGGTATTCGTGACATCTGTAGTGGCAGATCATGTCGCTTACCCAAACGGAATCGCTTGTTCCGGCACGTATCGCACATTTCATTACGAATTCAACAGTGGGGAGCACATATTCCGCACGCCACGGTCGGCAGTATTGCAGCGTAATGAGACGCTGAGGTGAAACCGACGTGAGGTACTACTCGGAACCAGCCCTCAATAATTTATGTTCTTCCTCATTCCCACCCATTTTTCTCGTTGATGTTGCACGAGTGTGAGTATACTTGGGCGTAGCCTTCAGCCTGAACAGCACCGGTTTGCGCTGCCAGCATTGTACGCATGGCACTTGGACAGAAGTCCCGCTGCAGGCAGCACCAAAGGGACTGGCGGAAAGGAAATTCGACATCTTGTCCCTGCCCTGCTGAAAGCATTATAAGAAAGGAAGGAGGTGAGTTTTTTTTTCGGGGTACCCTTAGTCCGGGGTCCCTTCTTGGGAAGCTGTGGTCGAGGCTTTTCCCGCCCTGGACGTAAGCAAAGCTGCGCCGCTGCTCTGGGGGTCAGCCAACTTCGCCTCCCAGGATGTTAGAGTACTAAACTTTTGTACGCCCTTTTTGTCCGAAAAGTTTGTAAAACTCTTGCCCCATGGCACACACCTTTAAAAGGTGTTTTGGTTAGAAAAGGCTGTAAGGGTGAAAAAAAGGCGTGCTTGTGAACGCCCTAAAATAAGGGTGTGGGCAGCGCAGCTACGCGTGACAATGTGGATCGGCTGAGCGCGCACTAGGACATACAGACACATTAAACACGCTCAAGTCAAACTTGGACCACAAATGAATTGAGCAAGAAAACCAACGGGATGCATGGGGAGAGCGAATACATACTTACCTTGAAAGTATAAACGCTCTATTTTAGCGCTAACTTTTGAATTTCGTACTTTAATGTGAGCATATACAAGCTAGCGTGCGCATCGTGAGGTGGTTATTATTTTCATCAAGCCATGAAAATTTTACTATACTATACCAAACACTTATTCTACACCTTTTCAACACCCACAAAAAAGGGTGTTCATTATGTCAACACCCTTTTTGCCACATGGGTGTAAAGATACTAATTAGGGCGTTGGAAACTAAGAAAAAGGGTGTAAAAGACCACCAACTAACAAAAGGATGTGAAATACCTCCAACTAAAAAAAAAAGGCGCGAAAGACCTCTAACCTTGGAGGTATTTTCTACCCATTTACAGGGGTGTACTTGAACATTTTCTACTATCGCGGGGATGTTTTGTATCTCACGGTGTTTAAAACAATAAGAATTGGCATACCTTATTACCAGCGGAGCTGTTTAAGTTTGATCTTGGTTCGGTGGCGTTAGCAAAAAAAAATACAAAGAAAAATAACAGCGCCGCCTGTAAAGTGTGCACCACCACAGATACGGTATTAGAGCAGTGAAGCCGGCTTTCGCGCCAGCTCTTACTATACAATTTCAAAGGTGATAGTCTTCTTGGGCTACAAAACGCAACAAAATTGGCGCAGCTTGCACTGCTGGTGCAAGGCTGGAGAGGCAGCGGAACTGGGAGTCGACCTGGCTTGTTTTTCCCTTGCATCCGCAGTCCGGTCTGGGGACACACACTGGAACAGCCTTGCAAAATCCGGCAAAACTTTCCAGACAAAAAGGGTGTAAAGCTACAAATTAGGGCCTTGGAACCTAAGAAAAAGGGCGTAATGACTTCCAAGCACCCTTATTCCCCTTATACTACACATTTTTCAGGTGATAAGGGTGTAAAATGTTTTGTGTGTAGAGTTGGAGATGCGGGTCAACGTTGGGTGCCGATAACAAGATCATGACGGGTGGTAGATGTTAGGGTATCCTCCACATAATAAGCACGGGGGGTTCCTGGTTATAAGTAGTCGTGGGTTGGCTTGTAGTAAGAAATGCTTGTGTTAAAGAAAACAAAAACACGAAATCTGCAAACAAATAACTAAGTCGTTTTTCGACGCAGGTGTTTTCATTTGGAGACCTACAATGAATTCTCGAGAATGACGCCAGTTCAGTGCTCAGTCGTAATGACACGTAGCGTGCCATGCAGAGTTGACAATACGAGCCGCCGCAACAGTCGAGATATATATGTTGTCCGATACCAGTACTTGAGTCACCCACCTGATATAGCAATCACCACCGGGGCTACAAGGATGCGAGCTTTTACGAGCCAGCGCGGGGATACGGTTATGTTGATCTTTCTTCCTCCGCTTCAACAAAAGCCGTTGGTTGTGTCCACCTTCCGATTGTTCGCGAAAGAAAAAAAAAAATGGAATGCACCGTTTGTGGTACATCTTGCACGGTTTTAATTTTAGGAGCTTCAGGGTGTGTTGCGTGCGTGCGTGTGTGCCGAGCGTGTACTCGTTAATGGCTAGCGAGCATGTTGGCTGCGTCCTGACTGGTGTAAATCACGTGCGCCTTTGTAATGAGGCACGTTTACAGAAGATATCAGAGCCCTAAAGGCATGAAGCCCTTGCCGAACATCAGTGAAACACCGGGTCGCCAGTGCGTCTTGGCCTAAAGATGGCAGCAATACGCAGAGCCAACAGAAAGCGCAAGACAAACGGCGCGTTGCCGGCGCGCCTGCAGCGCTGCCAGTCGTTGAAGGACACCGTGCCGCCGATTGCACCCACTGCCCGGTTCCCACAAGGCTGTGAGAAGCCCTCATGAGTCACGCTCGCCGACGAATGGCTTGGCGGCCGCCACGCACGTATACCTCCGCTTTCACCGCTGCTTTCTTGCAACCACACCGGTTGACTCCGAGGTCTCTCGAGCGGCCGCTTAGCAGTAGCGCCTCTCGGGCAGACGCGCTCGCCAGTATACGCAAGCGCCATCGCAACGAGGTAGAGACACCACGAGCTCGGGGAGAGCAACACAGCGAAGAGGTGGAGTCGATTGGCACATGCGTTTTAGCAAATAAGCCAGCCAAGCAAGAAAGAGTTGGGAAGTGCTTTGCGCGACGCACAATCAGACACATTGCGCAAATAGTGATGAGAATCGGAGACAACGAATGGACCCGGTAGGCGTCATTAAGTCGGAGGATGTCCGTCTCGCACTCGGACCACGTGATCATGTCAGTTTAACCATGGCCGTCGCTTTGACGAAGTTCCACGTTGTCCTGAGAGATCACGTTTGGCGAAGGCACAATCTGTTCTAAAAATGTGGTGGCTAGAGCTTTGTCTTGGTGAACTTCGCCGTCACCGTTAAACGCATCCATCTCTCTCTCTCTCTCTCTCTCTCTCTCTCTCTCTCTCTCTCTCTCTCTCTCTCTCTCTCTCTCTCTCTCTCTCTCTCTCTCTCTCTCTCTCTCTCTCTCTCTCATACGCTTTTACGAGAGAAGATCTGCGTCTCTAGGGCGTCATTGAAGCGGCTGCACTCCAATAGCACGTGTTGCAAGTGCGGTCTGCAGGCGTTGCATGTCGTCGGCGAGGGGGGCTGTAGTAGTGCTGTGTTGTTTCATTTTGCAGAAGCGTTTAAGCCAATTCTATTTTTCTCGAATGTCGCGTGTCGTTCAGAAACCGGATCGTGTTTTATGAAGCAGGACGTGTAAAACCCGACTTTAGTAAACGTGATTAGCATTGTCACCCCGCCAGCTCGCCTCCGTGAAGAAATTCTGTTTCAGACAGCACGTGACGACACCACTTCAAGGCCGCCGCAAGGCCATCCAAGGCCACTTCAAGATCAGCAGATCGAACAATGCAGCGGAAACTTAAGTCTGCTTACGTGCTTTGCAAGCGAAAGTCAAGCGATCATCAGACTCTTTTACTGCTACATCGAGTTTGCGTCTCTTTCTTCGCTCTCGTTTCTTCCTCTCTTATTAACGCGAATCACACCGACAGGCACAGCGGCCACAATTCACGCGGCAGCTTCTCTACAGTCGACGCTCTCCTCTGCGTGCATGCACCTGTTCTACTCACGTTCCGTCACGTTCACCTGCACGCGGCAGGCATTCTTTTTCTCCCTCTTTCCAGGTTAACGCAGCGGCAAAGCACTTCGTTCCTGCCCTGGTGACCAGGGCTCAAATGCCATACGAACCCGTGTGTGTTTTGTGTAATTATTTTCTCTCGACAGCGGCGGCAATTCGGGTACCATTCGTGCTGACCTACGGCGACGTCGGTTACTTTACACATTTGATTAGATATCTAAGGCTTTCGCCTTAAAATCCCTCTGAGCACACCAGTGGTCCTGCCACAGATTAAACTACGATTGCCCCACGTGTTGCAAGTCATACGAAATTCAATTACTGACGAAGCGAAAAATATCTTTGCACTCTCGGGAATCCAGAAATTTTCCAGTGTCGAACATTCCATGCGAACTAACTGGTATAGCTAATTTGACTTCGAAATTACTCTGAATACGTTATCACAATTTTTTTTTTTTCTGGCTGTAAAATTTGCCTCTTCGTTCCAGCTGCTGAACGAGACAAATGAAGTACCGGAAGCACGCTGTTCTAGAGCCAATAAAAGAATGACAGACGATTAGGCTGCGGCAACCATGGAATTTCGTCCCAAACCAGCGTGAATTCCTGCCTGTAAAAAATTGTCCAATACCCCATCACGGGTGCTCATAGGTTGGCAGGCTCACCTACGAGTGTACTCCCACACACACCCCACTCACCACTCACGAGTGAGTGGTGTGCGAGCCTCGCAATCGTTTTGGACCGGCGAGTGCGAGCGTAGTGAGTGCGAGCCCCACTCGCAGTGAGCCCCGCTAACCACTGGCGAGTGCGAGTGCCACTCGCCATGAGCCTCGCTCACCACTCGCGAGTGCGAGTAGACTCACCACTCGCGAGTGGTGAACCCCACACGCCACTCACGAGTGCACTCACGCTACTCGCGCGATTTGCGGGGCTTACCGCGGTGAGCGCCACTATTGCGTTTGTACTCGCTGTTGGCTATTCGTCGCAGGCGCCGTTCGCTGTGATGGTTGTTAACAGCGCGATTGCTATTAGCTTCAGAAATATGTCGTCATTGAGCTCCTGCTATGGGGCATCCTAGAAAAAATTCTCTGGTGGCGGGTTAATTTAGGAATACGATTTAAATGGCCTTCTGACTCCGTAATGCACTAGTACTGTTCCATTCCAGGACTCGTGGAGGGTCTGCTGCGCACACTCGCATGCGAGGGGTGACGACGCGTGATGAGTGTGAGCACGGTTGAGTGGGAGTGGTAAAGGCGACGGGTGAGCGTGAGTGAGTACGAGTGGTGGGAAAAAGTGGTGAATGTGAGCGCGAATGAGTGCAAGTGGTGATGGCGAGTGGTGAGCGTGAGCGCGAGTGAGCGCGTGTAGTGGCGGCGAGCGGTGAGCGTGAGCGCAAGGGAGTGCGAGAGGTCACGGCGAGTTTTGAGCATGAGCGCGAGTGGGTGCGAGTGGCGATGGCGACTGGTGAGCGTGAGTGCGAGCGAGTGCGTGAGGAAAAATATATTTTTCTGTGTGAGTGTGAGTGAGTGGCGTCCTCCAGTATTGCCGAGGTATGCGGGTGCTGGACCATTCAATCTATGTAACACTTTGCAAAGTGTACGAGCACAGGTTTCTTCTTCTCGGCCTTCATAGTGTTTTCGCTATAAGTAATTGATTGACTGAGTCATTGCTTGCTTGGTGCAGGCCCGTGCAGCCTCTGTAGCAAGGCGCTCCAAAAAGCGTTGTGTGCATGCAGCTCTGCGTGTACAGGTGGCCACAAAATAAAACGCACCAAGCGAGCCGGTGCGCGAAAACTATCGGCGCGACACCGTCCGGGCCAGCGCCTGCTGTCGAGATAGCTGAGTGCGCATGCGGTACTTCGCTCAGTCACTGCATGTCAATTTTCTTGATTTCGCCGGCAGCGCCTCGTTTCTGGGGGATAAGGGACCCGGCGGCGACTTGTGCTACGCGCCGAGCGAGCTTCACGATTCTTTGCATCGGCCTGCAGTCTGTGACATGTGGCGAAGCTGTGTAATGGTTCGTGTTCAGCTGCGAAATAATATGCGCCTCAGAACCTCGGTTCTTATCATTATGTTGGCTCTACAACAGATTGCCGTTGGAGCAACTCGGCGATAAGGCTTCGTGCGTGACTGAATGGTTGCCGGTCAGTATGCAAAGGAAGAAACAGATAATATCAGGCTTTACTGCGTCACTTCTCTTCATTCTAAGATTGTTTCCCTGAACTGGTAGCAGAGTCCTTCAAATTGAAGAACTGTGGTGGTAGCTTCGCCAGTTATGAATTCTTACGTGTATGCAGGGCGTCACATGGTCGGTGGATTGTCATTAAACTTTTTTTATTTCTTTTCGGTTTGCTTCTTCAGGGCTTTTTATATTTGTCTTCTTCCTGTGATGGCGGTGTATAGGAGGCATTTTTGATTTCGTTAGTTCATTTTCTTATTTCTTATTTTTTTAATTTCTTCTATTTTTCGGTTTTAAAAATTAGACGGAGGATTATACGTAGGAAAACGGAGGAGTCCGTACTCTGCAAGGGGGATTAATTCTGAATTTAATTACTGCAGGATGATAACAGTGCATGAAGTGTAGGAAACATATATAAGATCAAGCACAAGGTCGTCAAGTGAGCATTGGGTGGTTCTCTCCATGGCACGTTGTATACATGACCGGACGACATAAACCTTAGTGACTGCAGACAAACTGCAAGTGGGCTAAAAAATGTTCGCCGCAAAATTAGGTCATAGTGACGGCAAATTTACTATACAGAGTGCTAAAAGAGGACGAATTCAATCGTTCTTGGAAGGGTGTATGAACACAAATTGATTGATTGTATACGGTTTAACGCGCCGACGCAACGCAGGCGATGAGGCGCGCCGTAGTGGAGGGTATACGGATTAATTTTGACCACCTGGGGATCTTTAACGTGCGCCGAAATCTCGTACACACGGCGTTTTTGCTTTTCGCCTCCATCAGAAAAGCGGCCGCCGCGACCTTGTGCTCAGCAGCGCACGTTAGCCACTGAGCCACCGCGGCGGGTTGAACACAAATCCCACACGAAGCACACATGTTCACGTGTTCATGTGTAGATATGTGACAAACGAATGTAATATTCAGATGAAACGGAACGTTCATCGAGCCCAAATACCCGACAAGGCAGAGGATATAACAAGGGCTTGTCTTGGTGCTTGTCTGGTTGCTTAGGCAAAACAGCGCAAAAAAAAAAAAAAAGAAAGACAAGGACAGAGAAAGATACACGACAGGGACTTCACTAAACTATCAACCAACACGCCCAGTTTTCCACGTTAATCAATTTCATTTCTGGTTGCTTGTTTTGTCTGGCTGCATCTGGGCGCGGAATGCAGACGTTGTTGTCCGCCGAAGCGCTATCCGTGCATTAGCGCGCGAGGAGATAAACAGCTGCTTCCGTCTGCCGTTCCGCCGCCACGCGCTTAGATTGTTTCCATATTACATAATGACGACCATCTGACGCAATAGCAGGAAAGTCGCTCGTGGTTGCGTGAATGTATGAGAATTTGTGGGTGTTAATTTCCTGAAGGGTACTTCTGAAGTTCTGACATGAGAAAACGGCAATGCAAGACAATAAAAAGCATCCCCTATAAAAGGGTGGTGTTTGAAGGCTGGTGTACTTAGTCCAAGCTAAGGCAGTGTGATTTAATGTTTGGTGGGATATGATTGAAAACAATTTCGTGGGCATTAGAAACCGAAAAATAAAAACGAATGAGAAAGTCTGGGCCACAGAACGAGCAGGGAGCCTACCACCACGAAATCACCTGCCTTTTGCCTCCTTCTGGTACTTGGAAGACGTGGCAGCGCTAATAGACGAGCACGTGGGAGGACACACGACAACATAGTGGGATGCGTTTTCGTCTCTCCTCTCACCTCTTTATCCATTAGCGCCGCCATGTCTTCGGAGTTCCACCTCCAACTTTCTGAACAATCCGCATTGCTATACACGCCTTTTGGTGTTGCCTGCTAGCCGTTTTCGTTTTTTTATTTTTTTGCACGTAATCGTTTTCTTTTTCTTGCACGTGGGTTTCGAAGATTCGTTTCGCGGGTGCACGCACCTCAACAATAAAAGTTAGCACAGCGCAAACAAAGAGGACAGCAGCGCTGCTGTCAGGGCGAAATGATGTAGATAATTGCGCCGTCTTGTAGCGAATCTTGTTTGAAAGGTGTGGCCTCAGACGCGTATTTTGAAGATCGTTAGCTCGGGTCCATACGCGGAGCCTGTTTTTCTCCACTTTCTTTCGTTCAAACATTTCAAAAATAAGTCTAACAAGCAAACAGTAATGAACCATTTCTTTTGTGCCTTCCTTCAACGAGCCCCGCATTCCCAATTCTGATTAACTACATGCATAGCGAGGGCCTCGGTTCTGACTGTCTTGGTGGCATAGGTAGGGTTATCCTCTTGTTGGCTGCTTCCGACGCGCCGTGCACGCCCGAGTCACGGCCCGGGAGTTAAAAAGAAGGTCCCCTTCACCCCGAGTTGCCGAAGCGCGCTGACTACCACCCCCAAGAGTAGGATACAATTTCATTCATACAAGTACACAAGACAGTGGAGGGGAACACAGCCTCCCCGTTAGCCTAGCTGGCATAGCATCAGACACGTATTCTGAAGGTCGTGGTTCGGGTTCAACCAGGGCATGTTCTTTTCCACTTTCTTCCAGACATTTCAAACATAAATCTAACCAACAAAAATGATGAACGATTTGTCCTATGCCTTCCTTGGTGTTCTTGACTGCTTGCTTTCCTTATAAATGTATATAATCAGGCACACAGGCTCAAAACCTCGTTACGTGTTGTTGTTCCCCATTTACCGCCACTCTTTTTTTTTTTTGAAACACTAATGGCTGAAATAGTTGCGCCCCAGTAAGGCCAAAAACTTTTTGGCAATTCCTAACCACCAACTTTCGTCACCAGAGCCGGATTTATCCTTTGCCACCACAACCGCAACAATACGCCAGCAATGACGAAGTCAAGAACGTACAATCATTCTTTACTCGATCTACACCATTCTGTTATTCAGTTTAACTCCCGCGGCCTTCGAAAATAGTGCGACGAGTTTCATGCTTTAGTATGTTCTGCAACACATCCAATTTATCTGTGCTTCAGAAACCTGGCTAAGCGATAGCCGTAAATGCCTGTACTTTTTCCGCCATTTATTCCACAGTACTCTCATCGTTCAACCTCGAATCCCGTTAGCACCGTTAAATTAGTATTATCTAGAGGCGCCGCACAGATCTACGCCTACGCATTCTCTGTGTCCTGGGAAAACAAAGCTGCTATTATAGTGGGCGTTAGCCTTTCAGACAGCGGTACTTCCAAGCATATCGATTACAAGCAATTGTTTTTGTGGCTACCGTTATGAATCCTTCATTACTCTGCCGACTCGTCGCCCGAATAGTATTTCAGGTACTCCAATCAGGTACTCCAATCGTATAGCATGACTCCAATCGGTCATGCTATAACGAATACACTCCTTCAACAGGAAGTTTTTACCATACGAATTGACATCGCCGACCACTTACCAATCACCGTCCGCTTCAAGTATTCGTATCCCAAATGCAAAATACATTCTGCAAAGTCAACTTTTAATAAATCGAACATCATCGAATTAGTTGGTAAGTCAAAATGAACCAGGGTGCCATCCCTTCAGGATGCCTAGTCCTCTTACACTCAATTTGCATTAGTTATAAACAACAGCGTACTATCTTCCACGTCATTCATGCCGGTAAGGAAATAAACAAAAAACATTCGTCTCCAAAAAACGGATGGCTAATAGTGGATTTGTTGAAAAGTCTAAGTAAAAAGGATGACCTTACCGAGAAACAAAACAAAGCAACCATTCAACAGCGCCTTAAAATATTGTAATTTACTCGCATCATCACTAAAAATGTTCAGAAGGAATGACTACGAAAGTCTAATTTTGGCAACTGTAACGATATTGGAAATCAATGGCATTTATTAAACGAGTTCATGCACAACAACAATAACAGAAACCTTATAACTGAAATACAGCGCAGTGGTAGCACCCTCCCACACAGCCGTGGGCGTCGGCACGGGGGTGCTAAAGGGGCACTTGCTCCCCCCAAGCCACACCAGCACTTGCCCACTCCCCCTTAGCATTTCTTCTTTCCTTGTCAAACGCACTCCTCGCGCCCACTTACGGTTATCCGCAACTCGTGCTGCAGTCATGCTTCCCACTGCCTATGCGTTTTACAATTTTATGTGCCGGACCTGATAACGTTCATGCAAGCTATATAATAATGAAATGGTTGGCATCATGACTGATACCTACAGCTACATCGTAAACCTAATATTTGAGGATGGCGAGTTCCCGAAACAACTGGATAAAGGGAGATAACCCCAGCGTCTAGAAAGAACCAGCAAACCATTCTTTTCTAACCACCGACCAGTCTCGATTCTTTCATTCTTTAGTAAAGATGTAGAAAAAATTATTCTAACAGCGCCTTTATAATTACCTCTACAAATACAACATACTAACTGAAAGGCATTCTAGCGCTTTTCCACTAACCTTGCTATACACAGGCAAATTTTAAGAGATCGATAAAGCAAAAATTGTTTGGTTCGTCTTCATTGGCATTGCCTTTGATATATGACTAACCACAGCATTATTTTTAGTAAACTGGCTTCGTATGGAATAATCCCCCCCCCCCCTGGAATTGATCTAAAGCTATTCATACAACCATGAGCAAAAATTTATCTACCAGGTATGCTTCCAGGTACTAAAACAATAAACAATGGCGTTCCACAGGTTTTCATACTAGCGATTATTTTATTCTTATTATATCTCAACGATCTACCACAATTAGCCCAACAACGGAATGCCTGCTTTAAGCTGGTGACAATATTTGCGTCCCATGAGGGTACTAAACTTATAACACAGCAATTAAACCATGATATTTGTAACCTTAACATATGGTGATACAAAAATAATCAATTAATCAATTAATCTGGCAATAACTCAAATCATGTTATTCGGTTCACGCTTCAGCTAAAGTAATATAGTAGTTCAAAAATTAGTAATTTCCATCCCATAACCACCCGCCGCGGTGGCTCAGTGGTATTATAAGGCGTTGCGCTGCTGAGCACGAGGTCGTGGGTTCGATTCCCGGCCGCGGCGGCCGCTTTTCTGATGCAGGCGAAAAGCGAAAACGCCCATGTGTTCGAGATTGCGGCGCACGATAAAGATCCCAGGGGGGTCAAAATTAATCCGTAGCCCTTCACTACAGCGCGCCTCATCGCCTGTGTAGCGTCGGCGCGTTAAACCCCTTATTAAATCAATCGATCACATCCCATAACCTGTACAATTCAGAGCTCCTTCCTAGGCGTTCGACGCGATCTTCTTCTTAAACTTAATGTATATACATGTTCACTCCCTAATAAAAAAATAAGTACTTGGCATTCGAGAACTACCCGCCGTGGTGGCTCAGGGACTATATACGGCGTTGCGCTGCTGAGCACGAGGTCGCGGGTTCGATTCCCGGCCGCGGCGGCCCCTTTACTGATGGAGGCGAAAAACAAAAACGCCCGTGTGTAAGAGATTTCGGCGCACGTTAGAGATCCCCAGGTGGTCAAAATTAATCCGGAGCCATCCACCACGGCGCGCCTCATCGCCTGCATTGCGTCGGTGCGTTAAACCATACAACCAATCAATCGATTCGAGAACTAGTAGACGCTTGCCCTTATTTCAACTCGTACACGTTATTACGCTTGATAGTGCTTTCATTCGTAGCCACATAAATTATTGCAATGTTATGGGGCTTATTTCTCTTTCTGATCTCACGCCACTGCAGCATACTAAAAACCAAACATCCCGAATAAGCACCTTCAGTCCTAGGCCTCCCATGTACCCCTTCCTTTATGATCTCTTAACCTTCTTGCAAACAGTGACCTCGTCCTCTGCGGCTTAGGAATTAGTGCTGCTCAAAACTTGCTCAGCTGCAACGATCTTTATGCTATAGGGCGAATGCATCTGATCAATTTTAACCGCACACTGTTCTCTTTGAAAAATGTTTTTTGTTTACTTTCTCCAGTGTGCACTAACTACAAAACCAAACCAAACCAAACTACAACAACCAAATGTCTGAATTTAATATAAAAAAATGTTCCAATAGAACTGTCTAACGACGACGATAGTTGAAAGGCGAGGCTTTCTGGCGTGCGAAAATGAAATGGCGAGGTGCTAAAGTCAAAACCGCAGCAATCAAAGTCCAAGCGTCAACGATCAAAGTGCAAACTGCCCCTCGGCGAGTCAAAGTCCAAACTCAGACGGCAGCAAACGAAGCCCTCACGAGAAAGCTGAGCGCCTTCAACCTACCCATCGTTATCGTTAGACGGAGGGAATTTGAACTTTGTTTGAAGAGAGAATGCGCTAAAGGTGTATGTAGTGCGTGGTGTTGTTTGAATGAAGAGGCGGAATGAAAAGTACTTGTAT
Source organism: Haemaphysalis longicornis (assembly GCF_048455015.1). Lineage (NCBI taxonomy): Eukaryota > Metazoa > Arthropoda > Arachnida > Ixodida > Ixodidae > Haemaphysalis > Haemaphysalis longicornis. The sequence goes on along the minus strand of NW_027526203.1, from coordinate 435,726,290 downwards.
TTTAGTGCCTTCAAAAATTATTTGCTTTCCCACTTCAATTTGAAGCGGCCAAGTCATGGGGTATCCCGGACTGAGGATACCACCTAAGAACAGAGTCAATAATATCCTACTCTCTTTTCTAAATTAAGTTTTTTCCTCCCTCCTTCAAAGCCCACTTCAACTCAGCTATAGCCAACGCCCGCGCAACGAACCCAGAGGAAATGCTGAGTGGCCCCAATGCGATGATGGCGCTATCGGAGCGTTACACTGCCCGTTAGAACTTGGATGCAGGAGAAAGGCTTGTTTGTTGTTGGTGCTACAACGTGCACTTTGTGCAACAGGCCGGGAACTGTTGAACACGTTTTCACGGAGTGCTGGGAGCCTGGAACGCCATCTTTTTCTGGCATGTGTTACAACGAACGTTAAAGATAGACCTGCCCGTTTCACCACACGGCACCGAGCACGATTTCTTCATGCACCTAGCGACAACAGTGTGCCATATGACCTCACCATGGCTCTAGGCTTGCATGCAATTTGTATATCGAGGGTGCGCCACGCTGACCCTCACGCCCTCACTGTGAGCAAATACTTCACAAAGTATTAGTTTGCTCTTCGAAGTCCCTAAGTTGCAGACCCCTGATATAGAATTGTTAGCTGTTCTAGAAGAAATATGTACGTTTGATGTTTATTTTAAGTTTCTCCGTCAGCCGAAGTTCGGCCGACGGTTTTTAATATATCTGTGACGTGGCTTGTGTGAAAAAAAGGTAATAAAGAAAAAAAACTGGCGCTATCGGATAGACGTGGACTTCATAACGCAAGAGACACAGGTTCAACTCCTACCGGGAAGCGTTTTTTTCTTGTTTCACCATGATCATTGTATCCCCTCCGATTGTGTAAAGTTGGCTTTTCTGCAGTGCGTATTGGTTACGACACCGCCATCAGTGAGACCAAGAAAGCTTTGCTTTGAAACTGTCGAACAATATCCGGAAGCTATTGTCTTTTCAAGACCATTAAAATCGTTTTGCTTGAATAGTACATTATTCAGGCGAATGTCACCAGACAAAAGAAAGGGCGGCAATAAAAAAGGGACACAAAAACGAGCGTATAAAATTACGGAAGTTCTGTGTTTTACTCGCCATCTCTGCTTCATGCCTTGACGCTGTTTGACTGTTGATCTTAGTATTTAAACAGTTTGTTTATTTCTTCCTTGTTTTATTGCGATTGTCTAATGTAGATATGTGGTCGCCTTGTTTTTTATGGATATTTCGCTCACCTTTATCTGTCATTGTTCAATAAGGAACTGTCGTCTGTTTTTTCATTATCTAACCTTTTAAATGCATTCTTTCTAGTTTTTTTAGTAATGGCGTCGTTCTACATCGACGAATGTTTATCATCGCACCGTTGTGCACCGATTCATTTCTGCATAAAACTACATTATTTGTGTTTATTGACTCCGACTGCTGATTTTTGACCAGTTGTTGCGCGCTTATTAACGGGAGGTCCCTCCACAGTCAGTGAGGTGAGTACCTTTATTCTGTACTTCTTGAGTTTATGCACAGTCAAGGTTGCAAAAAAAAAATATTAATAAAACCGAAACTGCAAAGTGAAACGGCATGAGCAGCAATACCATCAATTTTAATTCATTTCTTTATCCTAACACGAGAGGAGGATTGGGGGACATGGGCTGCGCCTAGTGAGACGTTTTTCTAGAGCCCCTGCAACACTTTTTTCCAACTGTCTTTACCGCTTGTAGAACATGTTCAATAGGCACGTCAAGTTCTTGCGTGCCCATAAAATGCCCAAGCGAAAAATTACTCTCCTACACCCCTCAGATAACTTACGAAATCGCTCAAAAGGTGTTTCCCTCTCTTCCGCGTTCCTAAAAGTCCGGGCATTGTTTGTGTACGTTTGTGAAGCCGTGCAAGCAATATCGCTGCTACTGAACGCATTTGTTTCAGTTGCACCAATAACAGTATTCCATAGCTGCTTTAAACACAATCGCACCATAAGAAAGCAGACTCAAACACGGATACCAATCTGCTATGGCAAGCAATTTGCGAAGTTCCGTTCTATGCTGGCCATAACTATAGACTTCCTGGGGTTCCCGGGCACTAAGAAAAGATAGGAAGCGTGTATTATATAGTCCGTATTCAGGGTCACTTTAAGGTTTCTCTTTGTAAGCCTTGTTACCTGCGGCGTTCCCTTCCTCATGCCGTTTCTTTTTCCCGCAGTTCTTCTCCGGTCTGAACGTTTTCTCGGTGAGTTATCCCCGTGTCAATAATCCCTGCTTACACAACACTGCCCCATTTAAATTATTTATGGTGCTAGCATTGCGTAGCCATACCGGAGATAGGCGTGAACGCATGTCAACACCTACGTTTTGAAATCGCCTTCAAGGCCATTGTGTTTCCTGTATTTTTACATTGCTCTTTAGAATCGCCTACCACGCACGCGTTAGCGCTCAGCGGGAGCGCAGCCGTCTTCAGACAACACCGTCTGCCTCTATTTACGTAGGCAACAACCTTGGAGACGACCTCTTAAGAGCAATTTGAATGCGAACCTTCGGGTACGCGCTCCGGTGCCGGTTGGATACGTGCACGTTTGAACGACTGGCACCGCAGAAGTAGAATGGTGAGTCTGCGGAAGCGAGGGCCGGGATCGGTTCGCAATGCGCTGCCAGAAAAAAAACATGTTTCCGTATGCAGCTCCCCGCGTTGAAAGAATAAAAAGGAAAGAATCGCACCGGAAAGGGATATAGCGAGAGCGCACTCCGTAGAATATCGCGCACTCGCGCACAATTAATTGCACGCACAGCTTCACGCAGACCAAATGTTTCACGATGCCAGCATATTCACAAGCCTCAATTGCCGTTAGCCTGCTCTCGACTGCAGACGACTGACCATGGCGTGATTGCCTTGCCGGCGCTCAAGGCAGTGCGATCGCTTTTCGTTCTACCGTCTAACGGAGGGAATTCGCGTGGTCGACCTTCACGAATTATAAGATAATCAAACAAACCAACAATGGCTGACATATTATGCATACGAAGAAAAAAAGAACGGGGGCTTTCTCGGGAACAAATGAACTTTTGCTCCAACTGGCTTTTAAGTTGTCGTGAACAAAACAAACTGTATCTAAGAAGCACATTGAAAGCAACCGCGTTACTACAGCAGTTGACACTGTTAACAGATGGCACTATTATGACGAATAATCCCGCCCGAATTCCCAGCTCATCCAGGAGCTGCAAGCTATATGAAGAGATATTTTTGTTACGACGTTACAACCGTTACGACCGTTACAACCGTTACAACGCGAGGATTACAGGCCAAACTTATATCCTGTGATTACGAACACATTGTCTCAACCGAAAATGCCATAATCATGACAGACCTACCATGAGAGATATAGGACTGCATAGCTTGAAATAAGTTGTAAAGCTTCCGCTTTCCCACACGTATACGCAGCCTTATCTAAATTTTTGGCAATGGCTCTGATGCAGGAATCAACAACGACATAAGCATGGACAATAGCAATGGACGTCGACAATGGGCATTCGCATTGGGCATTGATACTATAAACATTGGATTGGGAACAGGTGGGAGTAAGGGTTAATGGAGAATACCTCAGTAACCTCAGATTTGCTGATGACGTTGCCTCGCTGAGTAACTCTGGGGACAAATTACAAAGCATGCTTACCGCACTGGACAAACAGAGTAGAACCGTGGGCCTGAAAATTAATATGCAGAAAACTAAAGTAATGATCAATAACCTCGGGACAGCACAGCGGTTTGAGATAGGTGGCGAGGCAGTGGAAGTGGTAAGCGAATATATCTATTTAGGCCAAGTAGTGACCCCGCATCCCAACCATGAGGCAGAGATAATTAGAAGAATAAGAATGGGGTGGAGTGCATTCGGCAGGCATTCTCAGATAATGAATGGCAGCCTACCATTGTCCCCGAAGAAGAAAGTGTATGACAGCTGCATCCTACTGGTACTCGCCTACGGGGCAGAAACTTGGAGGCTCGTCAAGAGGGTTCAACTTAGATTGAGGACGATTCAGCGAGCAATGGAACGGAAGATGATAGGTGTAACATTAAAAGACAAGAAGAGAGCGGAGTGGGTCAGGGAACAAACGCGTGTTAAGGACATATTAGTAGAAATTAAGAAGAAGAAATGGACGTGGGCAGGGCATGTAATGCGAAGGCAAGATAACCGTTGCTCATTAAGGGTAACAGAGTGGATCCGTAGAGAAGACGAGCGTGGCAGGGGGCAGCAGATGGGCAGATGGGCAGATGAGATCAATAAGTTTTCGGGGATAAATTGGTCGCAGTTATCACAGGACCGGGATAATTGGAGATTAATGGGAGAGGCCTTTGCCCTGCCGTGGGCGTAGATAGGCTGGTGATGATGATGGATGACTATACACGTACGTTAATAATGCGCGCATAGCGGGTATAGTGCGGGCCAGTTTGGCCGCAACGTTAGCAATCTGGAATGAGCATTGCTTGCTGCAATGGGGATGGGGAATGGGTGTAAATAATCCTTTGGCTTTTCTTTCCCTCTTTTCATTATTTCCAATTTTGTTCAATACGCAAAAAAGGGCTCGGGCATTGTCTGGGGCGTAATTCCTTACCCGATAGGTTGCTCAGCGAGGTATATCGTATAGACGGAGGGCTCCGAGTAGCGCGCATTATGTAGCGGCCGCACAAGTGGCATAAAAAAATCGATAATTTTAAGAGGCTCCGGCTTCGAGGAGCGGTGACGGGTAAGCTTTCCGAAACGTAGTCGAGCGTTCTGCGCACCTCCGTTGCCATGCCTTACTTCAGTTTGTCATTTGTCGTGGGCGCAATGCACCCCGTATTTATTCTCTGAAATAAAGCTGATTACATTGTTCTTGTTAAATGGTTAAATCCAATAATACTTGTAAATCACACTCAGTTTGGTGTTGTGGACGTGCGCTCATTTGACCTACTGCCACTCACTTTCTGGCGTACCCAAGCAACCATTCTTGAGCTTATTTTATTTATAATTTGCGTAAACGGTATAACGTTGGTCGTTCATTCAGACGTTGGCCCAAGGATCTTCGCAGACGATGATGTTTTCAAAGCAACAGAACATGATAGCGACCGCGTAGCTTTAGACAACAGTTTATCGGGCGTCTGCAGATGGTGCAAGCAATGGCAACTTACCACTGAAGACCAATTCTCAGTAAACAATCCGTGACCTTGAAAAAATTTATTTTTGCCTCAAGTTACAAACAAACAAGCAAGTCAACAAACGGTGAAGCAAAAAATAAAACCCTTCCAAACTGTTTATTACATTGATGGCGGACCTACAAAACAAGTTACTGAGCACGAATAGTTAGAACTCACAATTGCTGACAGACCTTTCACGGTCCAAGCAACAAATAATATACGTGCTGCAGATACGCGTACTGTTTTTTTAACCACAAAATAAAAATAGCACATAACTGGAGATGGAGCTCCCGGCATTTATTTTGCCCTAGAATATTGATATATACCACGGGACCCTTTATACCTAATATGTAAATATGGGCTATAAATGGCTGAGAGGCATGCTGTTCGCTTTATTTTTACCTAGAGTGAAATAACGAGATAAAAGTTTTGTGTGCGTGCTTGCGTGTGGGTGTGCGTGTGCGTGTGCGTGTGCGTGTGCGTGTGCGTGTGCGTGTGCGTGTGCGTGCGTGCGCGTGTTCGCGCGTGTGCGCGCACGCGCCCCACCTATTTCAAATGTAACGCAGACCCACACATCAAACCCTTCGTGCATCCATATGTCACCATACACAAAATTTACTGCCCTTCAAAACTCGGAATATAATTTCTTCAAATTTTCCTTTCCTTTGGCCGTGCGCCATCGTTGAATGGAACGCATTGCCCGCTTGTATTCAGGCCTAAACATACGCATGAATATAAACACAGTTGCTGTCGCTCTGTGAACTGCTATTGCGCAATCATGACTACGCTACCCATTATGTATACATTGGTTCACTTCTTTTGCGTATTTCTGGATAAATATGCACGGTGTTTTGATTATGCAGTTGATTGTTTTGCTTTTTGCTTTAGACCAGTTGCTAGGTCCATTATGACTGCAGTGTGATGCTAAGGAAAAAAAATCATTTGTGGTAAATAATCTACGGCCCAGTTTAAAGGCAAAGGATTTTTTACAGCTTCTGGAATGGCCCAGTTTAAAGGCAAATGATTTTTACAACTTATGGAACAAGCGCTGTGGCTGGAGACATCTGCCGGTGTAAGCATGGCCAGATACAATGGCACCCCAGCTTGTATCAGCGCACAGTTGGTGCAGTTGACTTAAAATTTGAATGTCAGCGAAACTGCATTTGGCGCAGTTGTGGGGATATCTCAAATAGCACGCAGCTTTCGGTAGTAATGGAAATTCGACTAGTCGTTAATTAAAACCGGGGCTATCTTCATCACTCATACCGGTGCGTTAGAAACCGGAATGATCCTTTGAATTCTCAAACGTTCGCTAAAATTTTCAGCACTGTGCGCTTTTTTTTTTACATCTCTTGCTCTAGGCGGATCAGCCTGGATAAAATCGTTCGGAAATTTATTAGCAATTTATAGCTCGCGACGTAGTGATATCCCGTCTTACACCGACCATTACGCGGGGTGACTACAGCCCGACAAAACAAGAATCCTATATATAAACCAATTGATATTGGTCCGCAGCCCTGTATACCATGCACCTCTTGCCCCTAACCTTCCGCCCGGCCAAGTCAACAAATTGTTTGACCACACAGGACAATCATACATATATTTATGGGTGTTAATTGAATAAAAATAATTGGTACCGCTTCAACAACGCCACTCACTGCATCGGTGAACCGCTGGGACATATATGTCGCAAAACTCGCATTCCATACGTACGCGCCGCAACTGACACTATCTGACCGCGAGAACATTTCGCGTGACTCACAGCTGTATTTTCTCTCTTTTTTTCTAGTCCATCCTGCTCGTGCCTTGCGTTGTCAGTAGCGCTGCAACAGCCGCCGCCACTGCCGCGGTCAGCGAAAGTCTTCCACATGTGGCTTTGCCCTGAAAAGGCTATGCGAGGCATCGCAAGCACTACACTTATCTTAGGCGGCAACCGCCATGCACACACCGCACATTACCTAGCTGTCAAAAACGACGCTTCGGTACCGCGACGCAAACTTCAAACGTGGCGACCGCCAAACAATGCGCGGAGTGAGAAATACCGGCGGGGCCCGCGAGGAAGGAGCCTCTAGCGCTGCGTTTCTCGCCAGAGAGCCGCGGCCCTGCTTTACGGGCCATAAATACGCGTCGCAGCGTGCGCGCAGCTGACAAGTGGGCCAAGGAGCCATCGGAGACGCGCGGCCCCGCTGCCGCCCTCGCCTCCGGCGTCGCAGCAGCAGCCGCCGTTGCTTTCCACCCTTTTCTCTGACCGTGAGCGCCGCGCTGCCAGACGCTGCAGGCTGGTCGCTGCTGCCAGGTCAAGGGAGCGCGGCCGCCCTGACCACGAATCGAAGCGACGAAGGTGCGGAACCGTCGCCGCTCTTCGCTTGGTTACACGGGACAATGCACCCAGTGCACTCGGTACGGAAAGAGAGGGCGTTTCAATGCGCAAGCATTCTTGGCCGAGTACCATGTAACTACCCAAAAAACACGCAATAGGTGAAGTTAAAACATTGCATCGTTATAATGGGTAAATGTAGCTTATTGTACAAAAACAACAGAAAACAAGAAATATAAATAAGCGAAACTAAATTTAAGTCCCTAATCTGGCTATTAATAGCTTAATCTGGCAACCATCGTCCGTCGCGGGGAATTAAAAAAGAGAAAGCAAACTGAAAATGAAGCAACGAAATCGCAGAGGTCTGCCTAATCCTGCACACTCGCGTAATTAACTCAAAAACAAAACAAAAACTTATCAAAATAAAAAAAACTGAGATCTACCCCTCGAAGTCACAAAAATATATCTAATGCATTGTCCTCACGTGATCAACTAAAAATATTTAAAGAAAAACAAAGACAAAGACACTGTCTGAATTGACATGTTCCTTCAATGCCACCAAAGAAACGTCGGGTTGATGAAATGGAGAAGTGACGTAAGAATGCTTACGCACTAGTACGCAATTCTCAGAATTTCTCTACTTTTTTCTTTGCTCACAACAAGGTCATGGAACATTGAAAACGAACTAAGAACAAATAAGCTCCACAGCCATTGGATGTGCTAATCGCGGGTAGTCCTCCTGAGACGTCTTACGTCTTTTATTTCTTGCTTTTTTTTATCGGACAATGCAAGCTATGGCTAGAATCTCACCAAGTCTTTATAGCCAAGGGTGGCAACATCCTGGTATGCAGCATAATATGGATTAAACTGCAGACATATTTTTATCTGTGCACCTTTCCCAGCTCTCCGAATAGCCAGCGCCACCGTTGTAGCCCGGGCGTGTTGGTTTTCTGGCTCGCTTATTTCTGACAACTTGTACCGAAAATTGCGCACACAAATCTCGCAGGGATGAACATCACAACGTGAAGTTTTATGTTGGGGATGTCAAAAAGCCAATGCGAGCATATCTAGCGCACTCTGCGCTCTTTTTACCTTGCGTACCTGCGTTCAGCCCTTGTTGTATAAGTATTTTGATTTGCCAAGCTTGAGCCTTGGGAATAAATCAAATGAAAACTTAGAGGCTCTTACTTGCGCAGGATTGACCCACATGCCATTTCTACGTGCTCCCAGCGTCCTGCTTCCGGCTCGATGATAATTTACCGCTCCCTTTTCTGCCCAGTGGAGTGAACAACGGAGACACTAACACCCCTCCATCGTGCCCCGGCGGTTTACGGAAGCAGTTTGGAGGGGCTTAAGACGCTGGCTCAAACAGGGCTTTCTCGCTCCTGGAAGAGGGAGCGAGCAAGGCTTCCGTGTGCTTGTGGGGAAAACTGGTGGGAAGCGTGTTGTAGTTGTAAGTGGCTTTATTAGACATGATGAAGACAAAATAGCGCCGGGAATTTGTCTCTCAGAGGGAGGATGCGGATCTCAACTGGGTGCTAGGGAAGGAATGGCCAAGCATGCCAGATTCCGTGCGTATACAGAGAACGACACAGGGAAGCCTCTCGAAAGGACGGGGGAGGGGAGCACCGAGGGCGATCGTGCACTCCTCCTCCACCACGTCAAGCCTATGGACTTCACCACCTGGCTGAGCGAAACATGAATCAATGAGCTGGAAATAACTTGAGAGACCCTTATAATAAGAACGGGCTGACATAGAGTGTTATCCCTTTTTCAAGAATGCCGCAACGTTTCGGCCCAGCATTGTTCGGAGTGAAGAGCACTGCAGACCAACTTGTCCTGAAATCAGCAGCTTTCCTTAGCTCCTATTGCACTGAGGACACCGCCACTACTTTGTAAAGAGGACCCCAAGACTGGAATTGTGCTCATCGTGTGAATTGTGACCTTCCCCTTCCTCACAAGGCTTTATGGCCTCTCGTTTTAATCAAGTGTTTCACTCGCTGACCATTTATCGAGGTTCCACTTCTAGCACCAAATGTATTAATAAAAATTCTGACCTCCAAGTGTCACAGTTCCCTCACCCGGAAACAAAGGAAACAGGGACATTCAAAGACCGCAAGCTTTTTGTATGTCCCTGCTTGCGCCGCAATGAGCTCTTTAAAATTAAATTCGGCACTCAGAATCTCAGATACAGCTCCGGCTACTTTCGTGCTCTTTGTTCAAGTGTCACAGTTCCCTCATCCGGAAACAAAGAGGGGAACTGTGGCAGAACCAATTAGAAGAGTTTTGCTTTTTTTTACAACAATAAATACACTTTATTATCACCCATGCGTCCATTGGGGCGTGAACTTTCCATGTTTTCTTTTCATTTCGAAATCCTTGAATGGCTTTCGCAATGAACGGAAAAGCTGCCGTTCGGCGTCGGCGTTTGTAGCAGTGAAACGGCTCCTCGAGGATAGTTCAAGGAATTCAATTGAAAAAAAAAAAACAGAAACAAATGATATGAATCGCAACCAGAGAGTGCGAGTCGAGCACGCATCCACTACGGCTTCATGGCTACAGCTAATTCGACTGAACCTAGTAAATTCGCTGTGTGACGAAAACCTCTACAACCGGTACACGCAGCTTGACGCACAATGATTCTGAAATCGCTTGGCACTCCGTAAGGCTCAACACTGAGGTAAATACACGTTAAGACTTATTACAGGCGTAACAACAAACCCACTCAGATGGATTGCAATGCAGCGACGATCACAGCTGCCGACAGAAGCCCCCCGCCGTATCACCAATTGGAATTTGGTCGCGACTTCAACATACTTATATACCCATCTACAATTCTCGCAAATCCTTCACCAATGACGATAACAGCTGTGGTGAGAATCTTACGGCCAATTCAGCTGTTCCCATTCGGCTGCGACCTCAACATACCCCCTCGAAGGAGCATTCAATTGTACAGTCATGGTCAAATCAAACGCGAGCACAAAAATATGACCCAGAAGAGGGAAATAGCGCGGTTTCTTTCCATGCAGATCCCATTGACGCGTGGCGTAACTACAGTAACAAAGTTGGGAAATGTGGCTATCCAGATATACCAATAGCGCGCCACAAGTTGACCTCCACGAACAGTATTTTTCAACTTCGCGTGTTGCGCTTCATATTTTCGTGTTGGCATTTCATTTGTCCATGACTGTACATTCATTCATGATACATTAGAGTGGCGTTTTAATATTTATTGCTACAAAGCGCGGGGTGAGGAGGCTGAAGCACAAAACATTCGTCAAGCTAACAAACCTGCCGCCAATCGGGACTCGCACTGACGCACACTGCGCTGGCGATTTCATCTTATAACACGGAAGTTACCGAACGCGTCCCCACGGCTGCTGAGCTCTTTTCGTCCATGTCGAGCTGGCGTCTGCCGGAGTCGGAACCCTCAGGGCCCGTAGCGCAACGAATTAGCCACTGCGCCACTCCTAGCCCCGATATGCGCGGTCTCGCAGAAGAAAGGCGTCGCGGAGTGCGAGGCACCGCTGGGAATGCGATCGACTTGTTTACGACGGCGTAGTGAACGCCCACGTGACCTACAGTGGGCGGCTGCGACCATTTGCATAGGAACGCCGCTTTCCGGAGGCTGCACAAAGGCAGGCAGGCATAAATAGCTGCAACATGGGCTTGCAAAGACGTGCACAAGTTGCAGCTTCCGAGTAACCGGGGTCTGTATATATACGCGCATTAAGTAGTGTGCCCCACGCAGACACTCGAAAGAGACGTCGGGCAAGAGGAGGAAAGGAACAGAGCGCCGACGACGGCAGAAAGGAAGCGTTAATACTAGCATGACTCGCCGCATCCTCAAAGGCCGTGAGTCAGTATAGCGCTCGGTGAACCATGGTACATTGTGCGCTGGCGGCCGCCTTGGCAGGAGAGAGCGTCGAAGATCCTGGAAAGCCAAGGTCATTAAACGCCCTCCTGACTCCGCCTTAATGTGACGCAACGACTTCAGACAATCGGCTTTCGTCAACTGCCGGCGCTTTTTTGCACGATGCTGAACGAACTTGCTCACAGGGAATCCGTAAAATGTCATCCGAGCGCACCTGTGTCGTCTCATATTGAGAAATTTCCTACGGAAGTAGTGCTGGCGCCCTAGGAGCCCATTCAAATTAGTTTTGCGCTATAAAACAAGAAAAGGCATAACAAGTGGGAGGGGACAATGGCTGGTCGGTGCTCCCGCACAAATTAGATTGTTATGAAAGCAAAAACGCCTAAAAATGAGCATTGGGTCACGCGTCATTCATAAATTGTTGGAAAACCGTCCCAGTCAGTGCAGAAGAGCGACAAGGCTGCAGTTCAATTGCAGTTTGCAAAATCCACACCGGATCAGCGAATTCAGCATGCATAAATAATCTGCGATCGGGCTGTCGTGCAGGGAGAGGAGTACCCTTGGTTTTAAGCCTTCTGGCGCGGCTGTGGTGCATTCTGAACCTCACTCCCTTCAGTACGCCCTGCCCTAGCTACCGACCCCTGCTTTCTCGTCGTATGCAGTGATGACATCTCCCGTCCGTCGCCGGTTACCAGCGAGAAAAAACGCGCGCGGAGGACGCGCACATTTCACGCCCCGATTTCGCGGGCAGCAGCACGACTGGCACGCGTCGCGCGCTGCAGTTCGCCTTCGTGACGCTCGCAGCGCATTTGGCGACGAGTTTCGCACGCACGGGGAGACGGGGCCCCAGCGCGTGGGGCCGCCACGCTCACGTTTGTTTTCCGACGCTTCCTGGTGTTGCGACGGAAGCGGAAGCAGCATGTTTCACGCAGGCGGGGCCGTCAAAGCGACGGAAATCCGCCATTTAGGCATCGCGATATAAGTCCCGCACGCAACCTTTGTCGAAGCAAGTGAATGTCAGCGACTGATAATTCCGACACAGCTTCGAAACGGGCTTGTCGTCAGTTCGCCCAAATTACTCGACCCGCTTGCAAACAACGCTGGCCGGAATTTTTCTGCGCCGTACCTGAAGCCATATAACATACTTCGCTTTTAGTCAAGAGCAGACACCCACCACGGAGACGCTTACAGACGCGTCCCCCTGCGTACGTACTTCTCGCGGCGCTGACGCTGACTGCGATAGCGATTCTGAGTCACCTTTGGACGTCAATGAGTTGCCGCCCTCTGTGTACTCTGTGACTACCAACGCGACCTCGTTCCCCCGCGCGCGTATGTGGTGACGAGTAGTTCGGGAAGGCGGCAAGTGTGGAAAGCCGTTTCTCGAATGGGCGCGGTACTTCCGCGCGCAGTGCGATCTTGCCATTTCGCCGCAAAAAAAGTCGCTGAAATTCAACAAGAACTTCTCGAGGGAGAAGTAAAAAAACAAAAAGGCAGAGAACGCCGGAAATGACGCTTTTTAGCTTTAGGTAGCACCGTGCACTCTCGCTTCGTGAAGGCCGGATTTTTATACGTTGGCAATAAAATTTCCTGCGGCACTTCTGGTTCACGCAGCGCGGGTGCGCGCGCCTATTGCGGAAGCCGGAAGTTTTCAAGCTGTGCGTCCAATATATAGTTTCTTCTTTTTTCATCTTTCTTTATTACGCGCTGCTGCTTCCTTTGTTTATATCCCGCGCTACTTTACGCTTCCCTGCGCTTTCAACTGCTAGTCGAAAGGGGCAATTTTGGCGCTTCCTTGCGACTCCTTTTTTTCTGTTTTTGTATTTTGTAGACAGTAAAAGGCAAATGATATCGCTTCGTTAGCACTCACTTACCCCTTATTTCTATATATATATATATATACAGAAAGAAATGCCGGCAGTCTACAACGCCAAAGAAGGCATAGGGGAATGGTTAGACTATTTTTTACCGTTAGTGACATTACATTATTATTTTTTTATATTAATTTTGTCAGAAAGAAAGAAAATCACGCGCCCAGAGTGGGGACCGAACCCACGCCTTTCGATTAGATCATTCGAGATCTAATCGAAAGGCGTGGGTTCGGTCCCCACTCTGGGCGCGTGTTTTTCTTTCTTTCTTTCTCACATAATTAATAAAAAAAATAATGTAATGTCACTAACGGTAAAAAATAGCCTAACCATTCCCCTATGCCTTCTTTGGCGTTGTAGACTGCCGGCATTTCTTTCTGTATTTCCTAACGAGCCCCTCATTTCCAAACCCTATATATACATATACACACACACACACACACATATATATATATATATATATATATATATATATATTAATATATATATATATATATATATATATATATATATATATATATATATATATATATATATATATATATATATATATATATATATATATATATATATATATATATATATATAAGTTTAGTAGAGACAGAGACAAACGAGAAAGACGTAGAAAATAAAAATAAGTTTGCTGACGTTTAAGGGAGAGGACTCCCTCTCTTCAGAGAAACGGAGTCATCTGAAAGGGAGTCCTCTCCCTGAAACGTCAGTAAACTTATTTTTATTTTCTACATCTTTCTCGTTTTCAGTTTATTTTCAGTTCAGTCTATATATATATATTCTTTTTAAACGGGAAACTATATTCCGTTTATGAGGAGTTTCGTTTACAGAGAATAGATTCAGCATCGTACTCCTTAAGGTCCCTGAATTAGGGACCTTAGTACTCCTCACGCACGCCCGCCGCCTGGCGGCGGGTGTGCGCGCAATTGGTCTCCGCGGAAGCGGATCCCGATATGCGAAATCTGGGCAATGAGGAGAACCGTACATTATGGGCACAAACCTTATTGCACAGAAGTAACCAGCGAACTTTTTTTTTTCAAAGTGCTATGGCCTGAAAATGGCCTGGGTCCTACACGCCTTACTGTTGGCCTGATATGAAACGGGTAAGCTTGCGACATTTCTGAAGCAGCGCGGGTGCTTTGATTTTCCGATCACTAGCGGCTTTGTCACTTCCCGTCATATTAGTACCGATGAGTACGGTGAGCCTGTCCTTACTCCCCCCGGTGCATCGCTCTCCTTTGAATGAGAGCAATGAGAGGCAAGATTTTTCAAAGTACTATGGCCTGAAAATGGCCTGGGTCCTACACGCCTCACTGTTGGCCTGATATGAAACGGGTAAGCTTGCGACATTTCTGAAGCAGCGCGGGTGCTTTGATTTTCCGATCACTAGCGGCTTTGTCACTTCCCGTCATATTAGTACCGATGAGTACGGTGAGCCTGTCCTTACTCCCCCCGGTGCATCGCTCTCCTTTGAATGAGAGCAATGAGAGGCAATATTTTTCAAAGTGCTATGGCCTGAAAATGGCCTGGGTCCTACACGCCTTACTGTTGGCCTGATATGAAACGGGTAAGCTTGCGACATTTCTGAAGCAGCGCGGGTGCTTTGATTTTCCGATCACTAGCGGCTTTGTCACTTCCCGTCATATTAGTACCGATGAGTACGGTGAGCCTGTCCTTACTCCCCCCGGTGCATCGCTCTCCTTTGAATGAGAGCAATGAGAGGCAATATTTTTCAAAGTGCTATGGCCTGAAAATGGCCTGGGTCCTACACGCCTTACTGTTGGCCTGATATGAAACGGGTAAGCTTGCGACATTTCTGAAGCAGCGCGGGTGCTTTGATTTTCCGATCACTAGCGGCTTTGTCACTTCCCGTCATATTAGTACCGATGAGTACGGTGAGCCTGTCCTTACTCCCCCCCGGTGCATCGCTCTCCTTTGAATGAGAGCAATTAGAGGCAAGATTTTTCAAAGTACTATGGCCTGAAAATGGCCTGGGTCCTACACGCCTCACTGTTGGCCTGATATGAAACGGGTAAGCTTGCGACATTTCTGAAGCAGCGCGGGTGCTTTGATTTTCCGATCACTAGCGGCTTTGTCACTTCCCGTCATATTAGTACCGATGAGTACGGTGAGCCTGTCCTTACTCCCCCCGGTGCATCGCTCTCCTTTGAATGAGAGCAATGAGAGGCAATATTTTTCAAAGTGCTATGGCCTGAAAATGGCCTGGGTCCTACACGCCTTACTGTTGGCCTGATATGAAACGGGTAAGCTTGCGACATTTCTGAAGCAGCGCGGGTGCTTTGATTTTCCGATCACTAGCGGCTTTGTCACTTCCCGTCATATTAGTACCGATGAGTACGGTGAGCCTGTCCTTACTCCCCCAGGTGCATCGCTCTCCTTTGAATGAGAGCAATGAGAGGCAATATTTTTCAAAGTGCTATGGCCTGAAAATGGCCTGGGTCCTACACGCCTTACTGTTGGCCTGATATGAAACGGGTAAGCTTGCGACATTTCTGAAGCAGCGCGGGTGCTTTGATTTTCCGATCACTAGCGGCTTTGTCACTTCCCGTCATATTAGTACCGATGAGTACGGTGAGCCTGTCCTTACTCCCCCCGGTGCATCGCTCTCCTTTGAATGAGAGCAATGAGAGGCAATATTTTTCAAAGTGCTATGGCCTGAAAATGGCCTGGGTCCTACACGCCTTACTGTTGGCCTGATATGAAACGGGTAAGCTTGCGACATTTCTGAAGCAGCGCGGGTGCTTTGATTTTCCGATCACTAGCGGCTTTGTCACTTCCCGTCATATTAGTACCGATGAGTACGGTGAGCCTGTCCTTACTCCCCCCGGTGCATCGCTCTCCTTTGAATGAGAGCAATGAGAGGCAATATTTTTCAAAGTGCTATGGCCTGAAAATGGCCTGGGTCCTACACGCCTTACTGTTGGCCTGATATGAAACGGGTAAGCTTGCGACATTTCTGAAGCAGCGCGGGTGCTTTGATTTTCCGATCACTAGCGGCTTTGTCACTTCCCGTCATATTAGTACCGATGAGTACGGTGAGCCTGTCCTTACTCCCCCGGTGCATCGCTCTCCTTTGAATGAGAGCAATGAGAGGCAAGATTTTTCAAAGTACTATGGCCTGAAAATGGCCTGGGTCCTACACGCCTTACTGTTGGCCTGATATGAAACGGGTAAGCTTGCGACATTTCTGAAGCAGCGCGGGTGCTTTGATTTTCCGATCACTAGCGGCTTTGTCACTTCCCGTCATATTAGTGCCGATGAGTACGGTGAGCCTGTCCTTACTCCCCCGGTGCATCGCTCTCCTTTGAATGAGAGCAATGAGAGGCAAGATTTTTCAAAGTACTATGGCCTGAAAATGGCCTGGGTCCTACACGCCTTACTGTTGGCCTGATATGAAACGGGTAAGCTTGCGACATTTCTGAAGCAGCGCGGGTGCTTTGATTTTCCGACCCCTAGCGGCTTTGTCACTTCCCGTCATATTAGTATCGATGAGTACGGTGAGCCTGTCCTTACTCCCCCCGGTGCATCGCTCTCCTTTGAATGAGAGCAATGAGAGGCAAGACTTTTCAAAGTACTATGGCCTGAAAATGGCCTGGGTCCTACACGCCTCACTGTTGGCCTGATATGAAATGGGTAAGCTTGCGACATTTCTGAAGCAGCGCGGGTGCTTTGATTTTCCGATCACTAGCGGCTTTGTCACTTCCCGTCATATTAGTACCGATGAGTACGGTGAGCCTGTCCTTACTCCCCCCGGTGCATCGCTCTCCTTTGAATGAGAGCAATGAGAGGCAAGATTTTTCAAAGTACTATGGCCTGAAAATGGCCTGGGTCCTACACGCCTCACTGTTGTCCTGATATGAAACGGGTAACTTGCGACATTTCTGAAGCAGCGCGGGTGCTTTGATTTTCCGATCACTAGCGGCTTTGTCACTTCCCGTCATATTAGTACCGATGAGTACGGTGAGCCTGTCCTTACTCCCCCCGGTGCATCGCTCTCCTTTGAATGAGAGCAATGAGAGGCAAGATTTTTCAAAGTACTATGGCCTGAAAATGGCCTGGGTCCTACACGCCTCACTGTTGGCCTGATATGAAATGGGTAAGCTTGCGACATTTCTGATGCAGCGCGGGTGCTTTGATTTTCCGATCACTAGCGGCTTTGTCACTTCCCGTCATATTAGTACCGATGAGTACGGTGAGCCTGTCCTTACTCCCCCCGGTGCATCGCTCTCCTATGAATGAGAGCAATGAGAGGCAAGATTTTTCAAAGTACTATGGCCTGAAAATGGCCTGGGTCCTACACGCCTCACTGTTGGCCTGATATGAAACGGGTAACTTGCGACATTTCTGAAGCAGCGCGGGTGCTTTGATTTTCCGATCACTAGCGGCTTTGTCACTTCCCGTCATATTAGTACCGATGAGTACGGTGAGCCTGTCCTTACTCCCCCGGTGCATCGCTCTCCTTTGAATGAGAGCAATGAGAGGCAAGATTTTTCAAAGTACTATGGCCTGAAAATGGCCTGGGTCCTACACGCCTTACTGTTGGCCTGATATGAAACGGGTAAGCTTGCGACATTTCTGAAGCAGCGCGGGTGCTTTGATTTTCCGACCCCTAGCGGCTTTGTCACTTCCCGTCTTATTAGTATCGATGAGTATGGTGAGCCTGTCCTTACTCCCCCCGGTGCATCGCTCTCCTTTGAATGAGAGCAATGAGAGGCAAGATTTTTCAAAGTACTATGGCCTGAAAATGGCCTGGGTCCTACACGCCTCACTGTTGGCCTGATATGAAATGGGTAAGCTTGCGACATTTCTGAAGCAGCGCGGGTGCTTTGATTTTCCGATCACTAGCGGCTTTGTCACTTCCCGTCATATTAGTACCGATGAGTACGGTGAGCCTGTCCTTACTCCCCCCGGTGCATCGCTCTCCTTTGAATGAGAGCAATGAGAGGCAAGATTTTTCAAAGTACTATGGCCTGAAAATGGCCTGGGTCCTACACGCCTCACTGTTGGCCTGATATGAAACGGGTAACTTGCGACATTTCTGAAGCAGCGCGGGTGCTTTGATTTTCCGATCACTAGCGGCTTTGTCACTTCCCGTCATATTAGTACCGATGAGTACGGTGAGCCTGTCCTTACTCCCCCCGGTGCATCGCTCTCCTTTGAATGAGAGCAATGAGAGGCAAGATTTTTCAAAGTACTATGGCCTGAAAATGGCCTGGGTCCTACACGCCTCACTGTTGGCCTGATATGAAATGGGTAAGCTTGCGACATTTCTGAAGCAGCGCGGGTGCTTTGATTTTCCGATCACTAGCGGCTTTGTCACTTCCCGTCATATTAGTAGCGATAAGTACAGTCAGCCTATCCTTACTACCCCCGGTGCATCGCTCTCCTTTGAATGAGAGCAATTTTGACAGAAGCAATTAAATAAAATTCGCTCCAATCCACGCTGTGAAGGTGGTTGGAAATCAAAGCTTTAAACGACACCCACAACAATTGCCCATGCGATGTCACTTGAATTCACACACGTGGCTCTACAAAGAGTGAAACCAGAGATTCTGCCTGCCGTTACCTGGAATTCGCGGGGGCGGATGTCCAGAACGCAGCAGGGTCGGCCACGGCCGGGCTAAAGCGGTGGACGCCGCCACCGTAGCCCGGCTGTGCGTCGTCAGAAAGAAAACGGAGAGGAGCATCTTTCGAAGGGTGAGACAGCGGAACCTAGCCAACCCTGATGTGCTAGCTCGGGGCTACACCACCGCGCGACACAAGCGTAGACACCAAAACAATTCTTCATGTGAGATTAGTGATTCCCATTTATACCGATTTAAACTGTTTAGTTTAGTAAGTTTGAGAATTGCGAGAAAGCTGAGGGAATTTTTATAATCGCTATTTATCGGGACCGTTGCTCCTTCCGCCTTTTGTAATGCCTCTTAAAACACAACCGAATTTGCATTCATCAATTTAGAAAACGGAGTCCAATTCGTGGGAAGAAGTGCGCGAAAGGTAGCGTTTCTCTAGCGGCCAGATGTCTGTATGTGGTCTCTGCATTTTGTTTTCCCGCCCTTCAAACCAATCCTTAACGTATCTTTGCCGTACATCCACTTAATTCCGTCGGGTCCGGGTTACTCAGGAGGTGCTGTCGAACAAGTTAATCAAGCCGTGCGAAGGAAGCGCGCAATGGACGCGAAGCTGCGCCAAAACAGGCCCAAAACAACCGTCGCTAAAGCAGATGACAAAGCCGTACCGCCGAAGCGCCCACCGGCGCGCCCACCGGCGAGCAGGCACCTCCGCGCGGGGAACGCTGGGTAAATTCGCCGCGCCATCTACAGTGTGCTCCGTGAGTAAAACCCTTGCCCTCCCCCCCGCTGCCTCCGCCGCGTTGGGAATTTATTGTCCCGCACGCCGCGAAAGAACCGTTGGCTGGTAGAGGTAGAAAGCTTTGCTTTAAAAGAGTGCCGTCTCATCTACATTGTAGATGCTCTTAGGTCACAACTTGGCCTAAGTAGATATATTCGCTTACCACTTCCACTGCCTCACCACCTATGTAAAATCTCTGTGCTGTCCCGAGGTTATTGATCCTTACTTTAGTTTTCTGCATATTACTTTTCAGGCCCACGGTTCTACTCTGTTTTTCTAGTGCGGTAAGCATGCTTTGCAATTCGTCCCCCGAGTTACTTAGCAAGGCAACGTCATCAGCAAATCTGAGGTTACTGAGGTATTCTCCATTAACCCTTACTCCTGCCTGTTCCCAATCCAATGTTCTGAATACTTCTTGTAAACATGCTGTGAATAACATTGAAGAGATTGTGTCTCCATGTCTGACGCCCTTCCATATAGGTATGTTATTGCTTTCCTTATGGAGGACGATGGTAGATGTGGGCCCATTGTAGATATCCTCTAGTATGCTTATGTAATGCTCGTCTACACCCTGATTCCACAATGCCTGAATGACTGCTGGGGTTTCGACAAAGTGAAATGCTTTCTCATAATCTATGAAGGCTTTTACTGGGGTTGAGTATACTCCGCACACTTCTCTATCACCTGATTGGTCGTGTGAACATGGTCCATTGTTGAATAGCCTTTACGAGACCCTGCTTGTTCTTTAGGTTGACTGAAATATAAGGTGGCAGAAATTCTGTTAGCGATTACCTTGGTAAGTATCTTGTAGACGACTGACAGTAAGCTGATCGGCCTGTAATTTTTCAAGTCCTTCATGTCACCTTTATTATGGATTAGGTTGATGGTCGCGTTCTTCCAAGATTCCGGTACATTCGCGGTCATTAGGCATTACGTGTATAGGTTTGCCAGTTTTACTAGTGCAATTTGCCCGCAATCCTTCAAGAGGTCTGCTGTTATCTGATCTTCACCAGGTACTTTGCCCCCTTTCATTTCTTTCAAAGCCTTCCTTACTTCTTCTGTCGTTACTGGTGGGATGTCTATATCCTCTGAACTACTTTCTCGTTCGGCATTATCCTCAATGCCCTGGCTACTGTACATATCTCTATATAACTCCTCGGCTACAATGACTATTTTATCCCTATTTGTGATGACATTGCCTTGCTTGTCTTTAAGTGCATCATGGGATTTTTCCCCACGCCTAAACGCCTCTTCACTGCTTTCAGGCTGCGTCCGTTCTTTACAGCATATTCGATCCTCTCCGTATTATACTTCCGTATGTCAGCTGTCTTACGCTTATTGATTAAGTTCGAAAGCTCCGCTAGTTCTATTCTGTCAGCTGGGGTGAAATTGTCATGGTTTGGCTTTTTCTAATTAATCTTTCGTCTCCTGGGAAAGTTTACCTGTATTCTGTCTCGCCATCGTGCCCCCACTTCTGTACACTCCGTGATAATGCGTGTAAGATTGTTGCTGGCTTCCTGTGCCGTAAACTCTGCTTCCTCGGTAAGAGCTGAATATCGGCTCCGCAGCGCGATCCTGAATTCTTCACCTTTACGTCTTACTGTTAGCTGATTACGTCTTACTGGTGCAGCGGGGGCGTAGAGGTAGATCATCCACCTCGCGTGCAGAAGGACCGTGGTTAGAGTCCCGGTGCCGGACAATTTCCACCGGATTAAAAAAAAAATCCGCGGGTTGATGGATTTGCAGAATGAGGCTTGGGGTGTGGCCTGACTCCGGCGACTATTGCCGGTAACACCTGAGCAGGATTGGCCCCCCTGGTGTAGTAATGGCCACAACCTCCCATGAATACGCCAAAAAACTGTCCCAATCATGAGGCAGAGATAATTAGAAGGATAAAAATGGGGTGGAGTGTATTCAGCAGGCATTCTCAGATAATGAATGGCAGCCTACCATTGTCCCTGAAGAAGAAAGTGTATGACAGCTGCATCTTACCGGTACTCACCTACGGGACAGAAACTTGGAGGCTCACTAAGAGGGTTCAAATTAAATTGAGGACGACTCAGCGGGAAATGGAGCGGAAGATGATAGGTGTAACATTAAGGGACAAGAAGAGAGCGGAGTGGGTCAGGGAACAAACACGTGTTAAGGACATATTAGCAGAAATTAATAAGAAGAAATGGGTGTGGGCAGGGCATGTAATGCGAAGGCAAGATAACCGTTGGTCATTGAGGGTAACAGAGTGGATCCCTAGAGAAGGCAAGCGTGGCAGGGGGCGGCAGAAAGTTAGATGGGCAGATGAGATCAATAAGTTTGCGCGGATAAATTAGTCGCAGTCAGCGCGGGACCGGGGTAATTGGAGGTTAATGGGAGAGGCCTTTGCCCTGCAGTGGGCGTAGATAGGCTTGTGATGATATATATATATATATATATATATATATATATATATATATATATATATATATATATATATATATATATATATATATATACTGTTCGACTGGCAGCAGTCTAAGACCCCGAGAAAAGCCTAGGGGGCAGTTAAATGGCGAAATTTCGCGTCCGATGCCCTACCGCTTCTGGGCGGCTGTGTTTTCCGTAGCCAGCGGGAAAGACAGCTAGCGGTCAAAAACGCCAAAGAAAGCTTAGGGAAGTAGTTCGTCACTTTTAACTTGGAAAAACAACAATCTTTAGACGTTCAAAAACAAAGAAGTAAAGTTTCCACCTTTGCCAATATTTCAAAATTCTCCTTTTCAACGAAATGGAGCCGAACTACTGCCCCCATGCACGCGTTCCTTGCCACGTTCATTAAACGAGCTCCTCATTCCTCATTATATATCAGGGTGTCGAACAAAAACAAATACTCGCTAACCGGTTCACCTAAATTGATAACTAAGTGCGAAAAATTAAATTGTACGGTTTAAGGCCCCAAGCCGAGGATGTACTAACACGACGCAAAGTGATAACGCCAACCACAGACTTCGGCGCGTTCATGCATCGAGCTGCTCCCACTTACCACGAGGTAATGCTACCTGCTTCCTTGTAACTCTGAAAAGGCCCCTCTAACCCGTAAGCCGAGATTGAAAAGGAATTATTGATCTTGTCTTTTTTGTTCAACAACGCGCACCAAGAGCGTTGAATATCTTCTCAGCCTCTGCAGCCCAGAAAGCCCTTTGAATTTTGTTTTTTTTTGTTTTCGTACAGCTACTGCTACCCAGGGCAATATTCAGACGAATGCCACAAATGTAAGGAAAGGGCAGAGCTAGCACATATGCTACGGGCTTGCCCGCAGGCGGCCACACCGGCGCGCAGAATCCCTCAGGCGGAGCAATGGGAGACAGTGTTGCTCAGCTCCGGCCCAGCAGATACCCCCCCCCCCTCCCCCTCCCCCCTCTCTCTCTCTCTCTCTCTCTCTCTCTCTCTCTCTCTCTCTCTCTCTCTCTCTCTCTCTCTCTCTCTCTCTCTCTCTCTCTCTCTCTCGAAATCATTCTCGAATTATTCTCGACACAATTATTCAAAGCAGTTTGATGTTTTATTCGAATTTTATTTGATCCAACAAACCTCGCACCACACAAGCTACATCTGAAGTGCAATAAGTTATCCGTCGGCTGTTTTTTGCTGTCGTTTTTTTTTCAATCGAAATTGCAATCCTTTCTACAGAATCCAGCTTCACTCCGGGTGTAACATCGCAGAAAGTTAAAAATGTGTACTAGAGTGCCTGCTTATATCAGAAGGCGACACGGACAAGCGGTAGCTTTTTAAAATCAGTATTAGAACAAGAAACAAAATGCTTGCGTACAAAATGCAGATAAAAATATTAAAAATGCAATACAAGAATAGCGGTCCTAATGGCTCTATTGTGCTAGATCCTCGTGACAAATCGGCTCGGTATAGTAAACACAGAAAGCAAGTGTGAGGAACAAATAGCGTGGGGAAGCGGTGACATACAGTCCAGCATAGACAATAATAGCCCAGTATCGGGGCAGTGCACGAAAGTTTGTGGGAAACGAGGATACATGAAAAAGGAACAGACAGCTTACAGGAAGAGGTCACAAAAGCCTTACCTTGCACTTTGAAAGTTCAACCACAGCAAATTCAGAAATGTGTGCAGCCGAAGGAACTTCTCTGAACCATGGCTCCCATGGTTGGAAGCGTAACGAAAAACATGAACGGCGAACACAAAGTAGGGAGGACAGGCGTTAACTGCCAACTAATTTTATTGCACTTGACATGAGCTTATATTCTTCAAACCACCCAAGTAGCACCAAAACATTAGAAGAACGTATTTTTTTTGTTTGGTGCTTACGTTAGAGCAATGTTCTTAATGTCATTTTTTTGAAATGTTTAACTAATGTTATCAAAAACGTTACAGTAATGTTTTGTCAAACATTATTTAAACGTCCACAAAACATTTTTACAACATATTATTAATGTTAGTGTTACATTTCCCTAACGTTGCAGCGAACAAGCTAATAACGTTCAAAAAACGTTTAAAAACAATGTAAAACGTTACATCACATTTCGCCAAACGTTATGCGAACAGTAAGAAAGCATTTCTACAACATATAAATACTTTTGGAGTTACGTTTACCTAACGTTGCAGAAGCACCCTACAAAAACATTTTAAGAACAACTAAAAAACGTTACAGTAACGTTTCGTCAAACATTATTGGAACTGTGAGGAAGCATTTCGACAACATAGTAATTATGTTGGATTTACACTTACTTAACGTTGCAGAAAACACGCTTGAAACAATCTTTTAACGTTGCAAAACCTTTTCAGAATGTGGACCAGGAACGTTACAGTGACGTTTTGCCAAACGTGTGGAATGTGTATCGTGGAGCATTGTTTCTGTTATCCACGTTTGCTGGTTACGATATATTTTAAAGCATTTTCAAAATAACAAGGAAAAGTGAAATTTCAAATAAAATTTTATTTTATTTTTGCATGGTTACAACATTTTTTTAATTTACATTCCATTGCTGCTGCTGTGCAGGAGAGGAGGCTCCATCCAGGGGCTGGCTGCGTCTGTGTGGAAAAAGCAAACAATTCCTACTTCAGTACGCTGCGGCAGTAGGCGGTTTTTGCGCGAAAAAGTAGTCGCCGCCTAAGGATTTGTTTAGTTAACGAGCGCACACACGCACACGCACATGCACACACGCACGCACTAAAAGGAGAGTAACTGAACAAGCAGCTACGCAGCAACTCGTGCTAACCATATGACCAGAAGAAAGCAAGCGCACAAAATTTTGGGTCACCTGACTCCCAACTTGAATCTCCCGAGTCAGTAACCTATACAGGTTAGTGATTATTCGTCAAAGTCGCTCGCTAGCGGAGTGTTGTGTCTTCTGCATGGTTCATGTATTTTTATTAGGCAGAGATTAGGATGAAAATCATTTAAATATAAATGCACTATTAAATTTTGAGAATATTAGTTTATTGCTTACCTTGTGGGTTCCTGTAAGCCCAATATTCGCAAAGTGGATCCAGTCACCAATGATGTGGCCCGCTATCGACTGTGACCTGCGTCACACCAGCAGCAGCTGGAAAGCATAGGGCGCGACTAGTTATGGGCTGCATAGCAGTTCATAAATTGAACTACTAAAACAAATCAAAATACGCTCTCAGAAATTTTCTACACTCACCAAATACTATTCGGGAACGGATACTAACCTCTCGGACCTTTTTCTTCTTTTCTTCCTGTCCAACTGTATATAGATGACCGCTACCTCAATCGAAACAACCCATCTGAAAATTCGCTTGGTTGTAGAAGCGACGTTTGCTCCTCCAGTCCGGCAGATCTTTCACCTAAAAAAGAACACAAAGTGCTACAGAGGTATTACAGATGGTTTACACAAAAGAAACACCCATTAAACACGAATGTGTATAATGGTCCAAGTTTACTTACGTAATAAAGGGAACCAAAGTGGGAACTCATAAACGAACAACTTCGATCCTAGTCTTTGTCAGCACTGAAAAGAGTTGTGTGACATGTTTAATACATGCTTGGAACAGGCTAGCGGAAGAAAGGAGGAAGAATTTGAGCATTTTACAACAACCCGGGCATTCTCCCTTTTTTTTTTTTATTTGCACGAATACAGAAGGTTCTGTTTTTCAGTCAAAGCCATGCGTATCATTGCAGCCACTAAATTTGTTAGCGTTCACTTTAACCATGGTTTTTGTTTTTTCACGCTCGGCGTTGTTACCTCGTCATATGAAACGCACCCTGTTATTCATCACTGCTGAGCATTTACAGGATTTTTCAAAAGTTGGGAAGAGCGCCTGGAACCACGGCTGTAAAAGCCTTTGATTCAAGCTGTTCGAAACCGCACCACCGATGAACAGTACTAGAACTAGCCTTTTTGCTCGAAGCATGTCGGTTTTATTTCGGCGAACGACGGCTGTGCATGATCAATGCGGCCCCAATGAAAGCGTGTTGGTTCCAAACTTCTGATAAAGTACGCGCAGTAGGCAAAATTCTGTATCCAGAGTGACCTCTTTTGGGCGGAACGGCTACCTTTAGAGGGAGTGGGTGATCGCTAGCATGACCTAGTACCTCCCACACCTCCTACCCCCAATTACCCCTTCGTATCTTTATCGGCTTAGTTGAAAGTGGCACCTGCCCTAGTCATTCCAGCTCCTGTTGTGCTGTGCGTTATCGATTTAATTCGCTTTTCCATTTTGATTCGCTAAACCCGCTAGCCATTTACACAATATTTACTTACCAGTTTCTATGGTCTCGGGATTGGCACTCATCGTCGATGAACTCCGCGGCTTTCCCGGTTTGAGGGTATCTTGAAAACCATAGCCTGCAATGAAAGTGACTTCGACTCTTTACCAGCTGCTATTTACCAGCCTTTTGGGGTGCATTTCTCACAACTCAAGAACGCGCTATGCTGCTTTAATGCATTTCAAAAATGTAAGTCGCAAACGAACGCATGTACTCGAACAGCGCACTTTTTCCCACCCTCTGTGACACCTTCAGCCCTCAAAGTGCCCCTTAAATTTCTAACAAAGTTGGCTATATAGTCACGCAGGTTGCCTGGTTGCTTACTCGCCAGCGAAGAAAGCTACGACAAAAGGCTCAGGTTTGCAGCTTTTAACAATATATCCCAGAAGTCTGACGAACTTTTTGCGATAGGTACACCGTCATACCGTCTAAGGTAACCAGCGGCAAAATAGGCTACCAAGGGGTGCATTCTGACCTGTTCGTTTGCATTTGTATCGACAACATTCCGAAGTAGCTGCACTGGCTGCACCCCCCCCCCCTTTTTTTTTTACGTTAAGGAACCCCGGCGTTCCCAACATAATTATCGCATCGCCAGGCAATTAGGGGCAAATGTAATGCTTTTTGTTTTTTCAAAATTTCGCACAGCGAACTAACGTGACACGCACATTATTTTGTTTCGCGTGCCCAAGCTGCTACCTCACTTGCCCGGCTGAAGTGAAGATCATTCGAGTGTGGGCTAGGTTAGTTATCCGAATTCACTTTGCTTTGCACAAAGCGCGCAAAAATCGTTTCCATGCAACGAACAAAAATCGTTTCCATGCAACGTACCCGTAACATCGATTCTTCCATCAATACTGCCTACTATATAGTTCAAAGGCCCGTTCACACTTGCGACGATGAGACGCGATTTCGGAAACTTTTGCCGCCCGGCGATCCGTTTTGTCGTTCGGTCTCGGCCAATTTGTCGCCGCGACAGAAATCGCGTTGTTCGTCGCAAGTGTGCACGGGCCTATAAGCAAGAAAATACTCACGAGTTGCTCCTGCACACCTTCCTTGTATCTCGCTTACATTGCCCAAACGCCGCCTCTGGCGCTTCGTTTTGAATATCCAGCGATAAACGGGTCTCGGTTGGACAGACCACGGAGAAAGATATAACACCATCGAACAGGCTACGACTGAACAAGCATGCGCTTGCGCATATAAGTACTTACGTCTACAACTGCAGTGTTCCAGGTAAACGATCCGGTGTAACGACTGGAGCTGGGTGCGCACGGGGTCGGCAGTGGCTAGAGTTCCTGTATATGCTCCCTCCCGTAGGGAGCATATACAGGAACTCTAGCAGTGGCGAGAAAAGACCCCTTGAGCCCTTGCCCTTTTTTCTTTCCCTCTCATATGGGGCGAGAAGGCAGTGGATCTCCAAGCAACTTTCCGCAGCCGCTGTCTGCGGCTGAAACCTGTCTGAATGAACAAAAAGCCGTGGGGGGATGCTACACAAAGGAACGTCGCACAATGCGACGGGAAACTTCTCCACCCGCCCTTGGGGACAGCGCCGCGAAGTTCGCCTTTTACATCGCAAAGTGTAGACAGCCTTACCTGCTCGTCTCAACGAACAGAATGAAGAGGACTCGCGAACAAGATTGACTTTGAACGAGACTGATCGTGATGCCCGGATCAAGGAACGCTTCATAACCAAACATGAAATACGAGTGGTGTAGGGAGAAAATTTGTAAAAAACACCAGTGGCATTTTTTTTTTGTAAACTAGAACTTAAACGTTTTGATTCACTAGTCAGAAATATCATGCTTCGATGAAAAAAGAATTGTGGGCAACTTAACCAGTCCGGCTGGTGCGTACGGAATAACTGTGTGGTCACATAACTACAAAAAACGTTTTTTTTTTTTCGTACATGTATGCTTTAAACAAGCGAGTTACCCCTGCAGCCTTGAGCACTATTAGCGAACACGATTACGTAATTTCTCGCCTGATCGCCGATAAAGCATGCCTTCGCCAGGAATGCCTTCGCACATGGAGTCCATCTCCCCCCCCCCCCCCCCTTCTTTCTCCCCCGTTAAACGGCTCCGAAAATTACATAGTCTCACGACTAGAAATAATAGGATATCATTTCACAGTAAATCACGGAATATTACGCAAATTACGGGATATTACGGCTAGAAACTGCTCTTTCTAATGTTTTCGAAAATGTTTTCTGAGTGAATCTAGAGCAATCTCTCCCCTGCCCAAAGAACCACAACTTAATAGGAAATAAGCCGCAACGAGTAAAATAAATCTGCTTTATAATAGGTGTTGCTTGAAGTGTGTTAAAGAAAAACCTAACATTGGACACAAATCGTAAGATAAACTTTTGAAACGCGGCATTAATATAATAAAAAAATTCAGTAAGTGCAGTAAATAGTCATTCACGACATATGATTTACCAAAATCAAAATACAACAATACGTTCAAAGCAAATAAGGCATACAAGAACCAGACCGAAGTAGGTGGCTAGTACCAACAAATATATTTTACATGACCTGCTCGAGACAGCTAGCGCACCGCTGGCGTTGTCTTATTACCGCTGTTTCCAGAAAACTGCACGTGCACTGCTTGCGTACTCAAACGCTTCGTCGTAGTTTTCTACCGTCGTTGTCTTCTTCCATCGTGGCACGTTAGGAGCACACTACGAGTAACCATATCTGTTCTTCAAAATGTTTTCGCATCGAAATGCCTTTGAACCGAGAAGTCCGTGCATCGGAAAGCCCGTGCGCCGAAACGTGCTTCACCGAAATGTCCCAGACCCCGTCATAACTGTAACAGGGAGACACTGAGATCGGATGATTCGTTCCAAATTAGCTCGATGGCATAGGCGCCAACAAAGTGGGCGCTGAAAGGCTCGATCCCTCCCCCTCTTCCCTCACCCTCCCCATTTTTCGAGGGCTTCGTGTCCTTACGCCGCACACGATGATGGAAAAAATATGGGTACGCAGCTTTTCAACAACAAACGCAACTCAAGGTTTTAAACGAAGTTCGCGTAATTGGAGGCTAAACATTGCGCTTCGGCTGATTATAAGGACTCGAATACTTCCTAATCGTCTTGCCCTTGCCTGTGAGAAGAATTCGGGCTTTGAGTTAGCACAATGTCTGCAAGGCACAAAATGGGAAAAAAAGAGTCATTTCAATTACATTTGAACCAGGATGTAACTAACTTCCATGTGACGAATTCCTGGATTTAACAAAGTTTTTCAAATCCCCATTGCCAGCCTCATTGAAAACGATGCGTTTTCGACCTGACCTCTATATAACGAAGGCATGGCAACAGTTACACCTTCATGCAACGAATTCGCTACGCTGATTAGCCATCGTTTTTTGCACTTTTTCTGAAAAATTGGCTGGAGATATGCACTAATTTAGCGAACATTGCCCGCGCTGCAAACTACCTTGTGTTTCCAATGTGAGTGTGGTGTCGCTTATAGGTGCTAGGCCCACCTCCACTGATTTCTGAGGTGTAGGTTCGTTGGTGATGAGTTCTGCTACTAGAAAACAAAAAGATTTGTCTTTTCAAGACAAGCTCGCAATTTCAGGTGCCGTCTCCGCAGGCAAGTAGGATCAACGTTGTCGTTCGGTACAGCATCCCAGCTAGCACCTTCTCAAAAAGTTTGAGTGCACAATTAAATAGCATCAAGTTCGCGAAAAGGCGCCCTTTCAGCACACGTTTGCTCCTTGAAACTGGTTAAAGCAGCGAAGAGTGTCAAAAGGCAAAATTGATAGTTACGTTACGCTTGCGAATACAGGGGTATAAGTGTCCTTGATTCTTTGGACTGCCGTGTACTGAAAAACTTCGTGGAAAAGCAGAAGCCGCAAATAGAGCATTTTTTTCACTCTGAAATAAATTCTTGAAGGGAGAGTTACTGTCCCTGATGTCAAGTATTCTGATTTAGTTTCGGCTTCATTTATGGGTGCCTTAAATCGAAACTTGCATATAATGAAAACCTGCATGTAACGAAAATTTTGAGTTTTTATCAACTTCTTTACATACAGGTTTAACTGTACGCGTAACTCTATATTTCGACGTGGTGCGTGCTTTTACACGGCGGATAAACCTAGGCTTGCATCAAAATTGACGAATTGATTACGTCTGCCGCAAAGGGAAGTTTTCAAAGTTTCAATTTCGTCGCCTAAATATTTTTATGAAGTTTCATCAAAGGTAATACAGTTGTCAAACATTATAGCTTTTTCAGTGAATTAACAACATCGCAGCAGCAGACATCAAAATATTTAGGCAGCAATCGTGCCGCCAGCGCAGCGCTATGGGGAGGAATTGGAGCGACAGCGGAGTGCAGTTTATATACGTAGATGTTAAAAGTTGAAATCCACTCTAGAAATACAGTTATGCGGCTACAAAGGAAGGCTGTACAGCTTGGTTAGATACTTCGCAAGGGTCCCGGTGCTTGATTTCACCTAGGGTCCACCGCCCATCGACATCATGAAGTCGATTTCCCGACTAAACTTATAACCAGGAGGCTAGCCGTTTGTAGCGCGAGCGTGAGCGTAGGGTATCATCGATAGTGAGCACTTACGCGCTCGTATAGGTTCAAGGCAGGAGCATGGATATATGGTTAGCAACCGCCACCAAAATGTCACAGAGAGGAAGACGTGAAACGAAGATGTATTTACAAGGCGTATTTACACCCGCCTTGGTGGCTCAGTGGCTAAGGCGTTGTGCTGCTGGGCACGAGGACGCTGGTTCGATTCCCGGCCGATGCGGCCGCTTTTCCGATGGAGGCGAAAAGCAAAAACGCCCGTGCGTACGAGATTTAGGCGCACGTTACAGATCCCCAGGTGGTCAAAATTAATCCGGAGCCCTTCACTACGGCGCGCTTCATCGCCTGCGTTGCATCGGCGCGTTAAACCCTACAACCCATCAATCAACAAGGCGTATTTACATAACAGAAGGCTCCGCGGAGACCAAGAACGCCAGAGCTTCGGCTTCTTCCTTTTCAATACATGTACACCTCAGAGTCGATCTGAGCGCGCCCAGCGTCTTGTTTTGGCTACAATTTAGCACACGTGCGAGCAGGCTAGGCACTGGCGTTCGTGTCTTCTTCCTCTGTGGCTGATGCACCATAACAATGCTGTTGTACTTCATATGGCTAATGCGAAACAAAATAACGCGAAACTGCGGTGTCGCAGTCTCGCGTTGCATGCGCAGGGCAACTCTGGCTTTCACTGTAGGTGTGTGTTCGTTACAGATCTACCAAATCATCCAATGGGTGTTAATTCGATCGCCGCATTGATAAGAAGCAGCTCTCGCATTTTTGTTTTCTGCTTCAATGGCGCAGAATTTGCGGTGCAAACGTGACAGGAATATGATGCTTACTGAAAATAGTTAAAAGCGTGCTTTCGTGTATATTTGAAGTAACCTGCATTTGACTTGCAAATCGTTGTTTCCGGGCAACAAGTGTATTTCTCGATGACGCAAAACACCTTCCGCTGCTCTGTGCTGTCGCTCTTTCTTGCGC